>NC_084468.1:5521250-5854375 GCF_027409185.1 Cynocephalus volans | reverse complement strand
GAGAAAAACACCTCACCTATAGAAAAATGAGGATAAAAATTACATCAGACTTCACATCAGAAATCATGCAAGACAGAGTGAAATCTTTAAAGGGCTGAGAGGAAAAAAAAAAACCACCAACTAGAATTCTGTATCCTGTGAAATTACCTTTCAAAAGTAAAGAAGAAATATTTTCTCAGACAAACAAAAACTTAGAGAATTTTTCATGTAGATTTGCTTGAAAAAAAGTTTAAAAGAAGTTCTTCAGAGAGAATGAAAATGACATAAAAAAATAAAAGGAAGAGCTTTAGAGAAGGAATAAGGGAAGGCAAAATAAAAACTTTTATTTTCAGGACAGCCCGTGGCTCACTTGAGAGAGCCTGGTGCTGACAACACCAAGTCAAGGGTTAAGATCCCCTTACTGGTCATCTTTAAAAAAAAAAAAAAAAAAACTTTTATTTTCCTATTCTTAATTGATTTAACAGATAACAGTTTTTCAAAATAATAATACAATGTATTTCATGATTATAGCTCATGGATAAGTGAAATGAACGGCAGCCATGTTACACGGGACAGGAGGGAGGAAACAGGAGCACTCTGTTGCTACAGGGTATGTACACCACACATGACGTGGAATGCTGTTATTAGAAGGTGGACTTGGATTAGTTGTAAATGCATATTGCAAACTTTAGCGCAACAACTGAAAAAGCTTTTTAAATACAACCGACATGTTCAGAAAGAAGAGAAAACCAGAGAAGGCAGCAAAAGAGCGGAAGACAAAAATAGAACAGAGAACCAGGCAACAAACAACAGTAAAAAATATGGTAGATATTAATCCAACTACAGTCATTTTAAATATCAATGGCCAAAATACACCAGTAAAAGACAAATACCATCAGACTAGATTTTTTAAAAAGACATAACTATTTGTTGTCTGCAAGAAAGTGCTGAATTTCAAGACGTGCACACACAAAACCAGCCAACTTCTGCACATTCACAATCAATTAAGAAAAATGAAAACACAGATTCCTAACCATGGTTAATCTCTCAAGGTTGATACAAACTCTAAACTACAACCAAAAGAGTGACCCCTACTCCTTTTGAATTAAAAAAAGATCTTTGTGGGCCGAGCCTGTGGCGCACAAGGGAGAGTGCGGCGCTGGGAGCGCAGCGACGCTCCCGCCGCGGGTTCGGATCCTATATAGGAATGGCCGGTGCACTCACTGGCTGAGTGCCGGTCACGAAAAAGACAAAAAAAAAAAAAAAAAAAAAAAAAAAAAAATCGGACTAAAATTACAAGTGGTGTAAAAAAGATCTTTGTAATAAATGCAGTAAGATAAAAACTGTATTATAAAAATGATACTCAAGGCGCACATTATGAATAAAGTGGTCCTATAGAACACAAAAAATCTTAATAATGAATCTGAATAAAAACCACATAGACGAAGCCCATGCTATTAGAATTTTGAAGTGAGCTAAGCAGGAATTCTTTGCAGCCTGAGCTCCTGAATATTTTATGAGCAGGCCTCTGCTCCTGTTCACTGCCATTGCCAGCGTGTCCCTTGACAATGGGGACAGTGACTCTGCACATAGTCTCTTTATAAGGCTTAGAAGACACATAAACATCAACAGTTCATTTCCATATGAAAAAGCCTATAATAAGTAGTCAGTATTATTCATCCTTTGACAGGGAGGGAAAATGAGAAAGAGACAGCCAATGACAAACCCGATTCCTTAAAAAACAAGTAAAAAGTCCTCTAAAAAATTAATCCTTCCCTTCATGATGCAATAAGGTTCATTCACCCTCTGAAACTCTGTTCCTTCCATGGGTCTATTTTCCAGACATGATGTGAATGTCCAATAGTGGGTGGTGGGTGGGGGGAATCACTGTTTTATCGAATTTCTTGCAGAGCTAACAGCTCTGGGACCATATTTCCCATCAACACTGTGTTCTCTTGGCCTCTGCACCTCTGTAAGTGTGTTCCCCATGTGCTCAGCAAATCCTTCACGTGGATCTCTATATTTCCCAGATTCCCCTGCAATAGGTGGGGGTCACCTGGCCGATGATGTGAAAGACGTGTGACCTGTGCCACAGCTGGGCAGAGGCATTTAAAAGCCCACGTGACTCCTCTTCTCTCTCTCCCTGGCTGCAGAGACCTTAGAAGCCATGTGCTGAAATGGTAGCATGATCAGGTAGAGAGGGCTGGTCCCCAAATCACCCACTGCAGGAGAGCCCCAGCAGGCCTGCATCAGAGTACATGTAAACCAGAACTGACCTTCCAGGTTCCTTTGTTACCGCAGCTCGACCTCACCAAACTTGGCTGATACTCTTCCCGGAGTGTCCTTCTCCGTCTCCTTACCTGTGCATCTTATTCAAAATTCAGCTTGGGCATCACCTCCTCTGGGATGCTTTCACCAACACCACTTCTCGCCCCCAGGCTGGGTGGGGGCTTCCTCTGCACACCCACAGTCCCCTGAGCTTCTGTTTCTCATAGCCCTGATCACGCTGTGTGGGCACTGCCTGGGCACTCCATGATAGCCAGGCCTCTGTTTGCCTCCACCTCCTTAGAGCCTGGCTCAGTGCCTGCCCGAGTCAAGGCAGCTGGTAAGTGCCTGTGAAGTGGACTCACACACGTCCACACACATGGCACTGCAATGCCCTTCTTCCTAAACAAGAACACTGCACCACGCCACACCCACTGCCCTCTCCCTACGGAGTCTCAAGTGCAGCAGGAAAAAGGCAACATGTCCATAAACAACCACAACCCCAAACAGAAAATGGTAATGGAGATAAGCTGCTGTGGACGCCCAGAGGCGAAAGAGGTGCCCTCCAGCAGGAGGCTCCATGCAGAAGACCGCGTCTGAGCTGGCCCTGGAGGACCGGCAGACCCTGGGCAGGTAAAGATGGCAGATGTAGGGCCCATGTGTTTCGGGTCTGGCGTGGCTGAGGCAGAATTTCTCAGACTTCTTGGGGACCAGTCCTCTCTAATTCTCAAGCCCTAGTGCTATGGGCTGAATTGTGTCCCTTCTAAACTCATATGGTGAAGTCCTAACCCCCCGTACCTCAGAATATGACTGTATTTAGACACAGGGTCTTTACAGAGGTAATTAAGGTAAAATGAGCTTAATAGGGTGGTCTGTAACCCAATATGATTGTTGTACTTATACGAAGAGGAGATTAGGACACAGACACACCCAGAGGGACGGCCATGTGAGGACACAAGGAAAAGATGTCCAGCTATAAGCCAAGGAGAGAGGCCTCAGAAGGAATCAACCCTGCCAACAGCTTGATCTCGGACTTCTAGACTCCAGAACCATGAGGAAACAAATGTCTGCAGTTTTGGCCCCCCGTCTGGAGCTTTGTTACCAGCCCTGCAGACGGACAGGCCTGGGAAGCTGCCTGAGCTCACCCCCCGCCCCTGCTCCCCACTCCACGGAGGGGCACCTCCCAGGCCCAGCCTAGCCCTGCTTTAACAAAAACGCTATCATGTCCACAGCCCATTGCAGACTAAAATAATCTAGTCCCCGCTTATCCCTGTGTCAACCATCACAACCCCCCTGAGAAGTTGTTTATTGCCCCATTTTACATGGGCAAAGTGGGAGGCTCTGAGAGCCACAGCCAGCCTGGACGTGAGCCCAAACCTCTGAAGCCCATTCCACCAGTTCCTCCCCAAACCCCACTGCCAACGGAATGGTTCGCTGATCCAGGAAGCTCTTACTAACACTTTCAGATGGTCACCTAACACCTTGGCAGTGACTGGTGTGGTCTCACAGGGAATTTAAAAGTGGCAGAAGGGGGGAATAAACAGTAAATGAACCGTTCCTTCAGCACATATGGAAGTGTTCTGACATCTAAACACAGTCATCTATGAATCTATATTTTAGTCTGTTTAAAGGCAAATAACCAGGAGAAAGATTAAGCACTTCTGAAAAATCCTTTTTCAGCACCCCGGCAATAACATCGCCCTCTGGGAGCAGGAATGCAAGAAGCAAAGCCACACGGTTAGGGACCTATTAGCAAGGGTAATCTCCTTGACCCTGTTGAGGTACACAGAGGGCGCCTCCTTTTCCATACTGGGTAGATAAGACAACTGGCTACACCCCTGCCCATGTTCACACAGCCAGGAATGGCTCCCGACACCTGCCCCTCACTCGGTGACCCTTTTCTATCTTGCTTTTCCTATTTTTGATGGTGATTAGCACTAGTCAAGAGCCAAAACTAAGGTAAGAATCTAGATTTCCAAGAAATGGCCACCCAGAAAAAATAAATAAGATCTTCCTCCTACTCTTCATCCTCCTCCCTTCCCCCACTCCATTGCAGCCAGCTGACCATAACCCACACGGCAGGGATCCTAACTACACTCTCACAAACAGCTTGCAGAAGTCAAGACAAGAGCTACAGATGCCATAGCTATCCGTCACTCCCCAGGCACATAAGTATAGTTTTGTATTAAATCTCAACAACAAGCTCTGGAATTTGACCAACTATCCCATTTTACAGATGAGAAAACTGAGGCTCAGGGAAGTAAAGTGGGGAGCCAAGACTCCACCAGGCTTGTGTGACTCTACAGCCTGCCCCCTCCAGTCCTCCTCTGCTCCATGATCTGCACTGCCACCCAGGGGTCCCCTCTGCCCTCTGCCGGGGTGGGATAACTGCTCTTCCCTGTTTTCAGAGTAAGGAGCTGCCTTGTGGCGCTTCCCACTGGTGCCTTGGGCCTCATGCCGCTCTGCCTCGTCTACCTGGCAGGACACGTGCTGTGCATGGCCATCTTCTTAGTGCCTGTCTGGCCCAGGGCCCATGCAGGCAGCCACGCTCACCCAGGCTTGCTGAACTGGCGTGGCTGGGAGATGGTGGGGCATTGCTGTTTCCCTAACAGGGCTGGATCAGGTGTAGACGGCACTGCTCCTGTGTCATTCCTGGGATTCAGGAAATTCAGAAGGCTCTGACCCATGGAACCCTAACTGTCTCACACGTGGGAGACAGCAGACTAGTGCTAAGTAGGAATCCCCTTCCAATACTTCACTCCGGGCAATCGGGAACTGTGATTAGCTTAAACACTACAGATGGTACACTTGAGAGAAATGATCCCATCAGGGAACTAAATGTGCTGCCCTGAACTGCGGAGGTGAAAGAGCTAAAAACTACATTTCCCAGACTCCTTTAGAGCTACTGACTCAGGCTCCATCATCCATTCAATTCACCAATCATTCAATCACACAAAGCTTGACCCTGACAGCAATGGAAGGCAGGCCTTCTCATCTCTGGCTTGCAGCTGAAGCTGGAGCCAGCCCTGGGACAGTGGCTCATGACCCCCAGCTCCCAGGGTGGTAGCTCCCATGAAGCCACCTCTGGGGTGCTGCTCTAAGGATCAATCCTGAGGCCCAGCTGAGACCCCACTCTCCCACCTTCATTGGTCAGCACCTGCTTCCCTGTGTTACATCCTCTGTTGAATATAGCTCAACAGAGCAGCTTGTGTGATCTGCACCTGAACACAGATGGAAGCTGGGGTGCCCGGCAGCTGAGCTAAAATTAATGAGGGACAGACAAAAAAATTTTAAATGACGAAGCAGAAAACCAAATGTTGTGCTCACTGTAACCACAAATAGACCCAACACACACCTACATCCATTGCAGAACTTCACATTCTGAAACCTTCGGAAGGCTGTGGAGTGGAGTGCTCTCAATGACCAGCTCTGGCCTCAGACCGCCTGAGTCAAAACCTTGACTCCACCACTAGTCAGCTGTGTGTCCCGGGGCATGGATTAATGTGTTCATGGTTTAATGTGGGAACACATAGGCTTGACAAAGAACAGGGACTGCACCAAGGGCAACAGTCCTAAATGCACTTGTGCAGAACCTCGTGTTGAAAACAGCACGTACTGAAAACAGCCAACGGTTTCTGCTAGATTAGATAAGAACATTAAGGTCATTTCTTATCCAGCTTTACTCCCTTTCCTTTGTTTCTTAAGATGTTTTCCAGAGATTGCCCCATAGCCAATTTCTTTCCATCCCTTTGATAAATGATTAAGTTGTTTTTTCTCTTGTATTTCCTTGTCTTTACAATAAAAACTGAAGCAAATACCGACTGGGGACTGCACCTTGTTTCTCCCTTCTTGAGAGAGGTTTCTCGGTACAGTCCCTTCATTGCTCTTAGTATTTGGGCTCTGAGTAATCTTTGTGTCTCCATCACACAGTGAGAAATGACGGTTTAAGGGGTTGTCGGGGAGCAGGTTGGGAGTTTTATATGGAGAAGAATAAAGCATGAGAAAAAAACACTCTTGCTCAGCTCTTACTTTGTGATATGCTGCGTCACACCAAGGGACTCTGCAGAACCAGCAGGAAGAAAGCCCTCACCAGAAGTGCTCCCTGGACCTTGGACTCCCAGCCTCCAAAACTAAGAAATAAATTTCATTTTATTACAAATTACCCAGTTTCAGACAGATATACTGTTATAAGCAACAGAAAACAACTAATACAGGTGGAGAAATAAGTGACTTTTAATCTTCTCTTTATATGTCTTTTCTAAGACATGTTCCACAGTGAAATGTAATACCTTTAAATAGAAAAGGGATTAACAAATGTCCCAGATGGATTGGTAGAATAGTATTTCTCTCATCCAGTGGTATCCTTTGGGCACCCAGAAAGACATAATTAAACATGCAATTACAATAAAGACAATTAATGCCCTGAAGTCAACCACAGGCCCCTGTTGGCTGGCATGAAGCAGATACACAAGAATGGTGGCCTCCTTCCCCACCCTTTAAAGAATCAGAAACTGAGGTTCAAAGAGGGGAATGCACTTGCCCAGGAGCCCAGCGCCGAGTGGTGTTGGGGCCAGGCGTGTGGGATCTGTGACCTTAGCACACTGCATGAGCCCAGGCCTGGCACTCGCAGCAGGGGCCGTCCATGCAGAAGGGGGCCACACCTTCCACAGTCATGTCATACCACATAGAAGAAGAAACAGCTGCCAGCACCAAAAGGTACACCAAACACTTCCTGAGCTGCTGCTTTACAAAAGCAATGGCGACTCCATTCCTCACGACGTCTCCATGAAACTAGGGCAGCAGCACCCCCTCCCCAGCCTGGCCTAGGAACGCCCCCACCTCTCTCCTGCATCCACGACATGCTCCTTCCTCTTAACCTGCTGATCATTTCCACACCCTCATCACACAAGCCATGTAGAGAAAAGCAGGAGCTATTTCTGCACCAAATGGAAAGTCCCGCAGGACACCGACGCTGAGGACGGCCCTGTTGACCGTCACACCTGCAGTGACCTTCTGGCCACTGAGCAGCCCCAGGAGCAAGTGCTAATGGGGAGGTCACCCATCAGCTCAGCCCCCGGGCTCTGGGAGGGCAACAGTGCGCACTCGGGACCTCGGAGAGGAGCTTAGGCTTCAGGAGGGCGCGAATCGTCAGTTCTCATTTTAAAAATCAAGTAAACTAAAAAAAAAAAAAAAAAAAACCAAGAAACTCTGTGAGAGAAACTTGGGAGAACATCAAAAAGGAAAACAAATAAAAACTTCCCCCGCATCCCCTTAACCACACTGTGCACTGTTAACATTTTGCTGTTTTTCTAATGCAGTTTTTATTTTTCAAACGCATGTCTATCGATCATTTTCCAGCTTGTCTTTTCCACCTCACATCATAAAATAAGCATGTTGCAAGATACTCTGAAGAGTGGTGGCGTGCCATACTAACTTGTTCGTTCCCTGATTTGGGGACACTTTGGTTATTTCTGATGATTTTGTGCATATTTAGAATTTGGCCCCAAGGAGAGATTCCCTTCCCAAAAGTGCATTTCACTGGCCAAACACCACGAAGTTGCAAAGGGGCGCATACCCATTTACACCTGCACAGGCAAGGTTGGGGGAACCCAGTCCGGGAGTTCTGCGTTTTAATAATGGTAGTTTCTCGTATTCAGCTTTTCCTGAGTCTAGTGCTTTTTAAGTGACTTTTTTTGCGCCTTCAGCCAGAGCACTGCATGGATTTGTCACACGATAAAAGTCCTAAGTAGACTGAGCAATACTAAAAAGCTGAATATCTTGCTTTTGTTTCATAGTATCGGTATTTTTTTTAAGCTAACATATCACAACGTTACTATCTGAATTCCAATCCTGAGTCCTTAAAATATGTTTAGAGTCACTGCTCTTGGATTTAGGAGGCAGCTGGCATTGGGGTCAAGTGCGTGGCCTCTGGAGCGTGCCACGCGGGTGCTGCTGCTCCTCGCTGCAGCTGACATAGGATTCCAGGAGACGACGATGGGCAGCTCTCAGCACACAGTCAGGCCGCAGTCAGGGCTCAATTAAGCGGAGGCTGGAGTTATTATATGATTGATCCACCAAGGGATACCAATGATGCCATGGGGTTTTCAACAATCTCAGGGATCATAACTCAACCTCCTTGTCTGCAGACAAGGAAACTGAGGATGGAAATGCTGAAGTGACACACATGGAAGTGACAGAGCTGGCCTGGATTCCTGGCCCCTCAGTCCAGCGCTGTGTGTGTGCGTGTGTGCAGCCTCTCACCGCTGACTACACTATCAGCATAAAGAGAAAAACTTCCTCGATGCCCTCTGGGGCAGCCTGCTGGACTCTGAAGGGCTGAGGTTCAACACACACTCTGGCTCTGCTTAGCTGTGTGACTATGAGCAAGTTACTTATCCTCTCTGAGCCTCAAATGCCTACCTGTAAAGCAGAAACAATTATAGTCCTCACCTGTGAGTACTAGACAGGTTAACACATAAAGCACTTTGCACAGCGCCTGATGCATGGTAGAGTTTGCAGAAAACATCGTCTTAATTTTTTCTGTTTTATTTTCCTTTAGTATGTTCTGAAAGCTTTATGAACAGACTTAGGGGCTTTATGGCTTTCTCTCTGAATCTTGGCCAAATCTGGGATCTGGAAGTGGGAAACCTCCTTTGGCATCACCAAGGCCTCAAAACTCAGTTGCTATCAACTCCTCTCTGAGGCCATCTTTGAACTCAGGCTGGTAAGAGTCACTGGGTCCCATCCAGAGCAAGCAAGTGCCACCTCAAACTCCAACACTGGAGGATCTAGGCCTGCTAGATCCAGCCTGGGGCCCACCTAGCCTCTTTTAATTCTGCCTATGGCCCCAGGATAATCTTTTTTAATCTTAATTTGGACACCTCTTCTAGAGCAGCAGTTCTCCAAGTGTGGTCCTTGGCCCAGCAGCAACAGCATCAATTGGGAGCTTATTAAGAATTAAAGTTCTCTGGCTCCAACAGGAACGTACTGGATCAGAATCTGGGGGTGGGCTCAGCAGCATGGGTTTTAACGAGTCCTCCAGGAGATTCTAATGCACGCTGCTCCAGAACAGTTTTTCATTTAAACGGAGAAGGCAAGTCTCTGCCCCACTACTTATCTGCATATGGCTCTGGGCAAGTACTTTCCTTTCTTCTCAGTCTTCCCATCTGGAGCATGGGACCATAGCACCCAACTCACAGGCGTGTGTGAGATGAAAGGGGAGCGGCTGACCCAAGCCCAGCTCAGAGCCTGGCATGAGGCGGAGGCCAGGAAGGAGGAGCTGCTTCACGATGCTGGTAAAGGTCTGCTTGGACAAAACACTGGCCCTTCTGGTCTGTGCATCCTGGATATTAAAAGGTTGCAAATCTGATATAAATGGGTCCTCCGAAAGCCCTGACCTCATCAGGCATTCCTTCCCAATTCAGTTAAAACTGTAATGCCACAACAAAAAGTTGAAAATTGTAATATATTAAACATACTCAACACCTAAGTACAAAGAAAAGCCCAGGCCTCAATGGCTTCATGCGTGAACTCCATCAAACATTTAGAGAAGAATCAACACCAAAAAGTAGAAGAGAAGGAACATTTCCCAACACATTCTGCGAGGCCGAGGCCAGTATTACCATGATACCAAAACCAGGCAAAGACATCACAAGAAAAGAAAACTACAGACTAATATCCCCTATGACTATAGATGTAAAAATCCTAGCAGAATACTAGAAAACCAAACCCTGCAATATATAAAAAGAATTACATACCATGATGAAGTAGAGTTTATCCCAGGAATGCAAAGTTGGTTTAACCTCTGAAAACCAATCCACATACTACACCGTCTTAATAGAATAAAGGACAAAAACCTCATGATTGTGTCCACAGATGCAGAAAAATCATGTGACAAAATTTAACAGCCTTTCATGATAAAAACAACAACAACAAAAACACTGAACCACCTAGGATTAAATAGAAAGGAACTTCCTCGACCCAATAAAGAGCATCTACAAAAACCCCACAGCTAACGTCATACTTAATGATGAAAGACTGAAAGCTTTCTCCCCGCCCCCCGCAGACCAGGAACAAGGTAAGGGTGTCCATGCTCCCCACTTCTATTCAATATTGGATTAGAGGTTTTAGCCAGTGCAATTAGGCAAGAAAAAGAATTAAAAGGCATCCAGACTGGAAAGGAAGAAGTAAAACTATCTCTATTTTCAGATGACATGATCTTGTATTTAGAAAACCATAAGGAATCTACTATTTTAGATTCCTAAAATGAAACTATTAGGATAAACAAGTTCAGCAATGTGAACTTATACAAGCTTAGTATATAAAAATTAATTGTATTTCTATACACTAGCAACAAACAATGCAAAAATGATATTAAGAAAACACCCAGATATAGTCCAGAGGATGTAGTTGCCTTTTTGCATCCCCACTGGACGAGGATGATCATTAACAATTAATCATAAAAGCAGCCACAACAGCAAAAGTACTTGCCCCTGTAAGGCACTAAGCCAGGCCCTTTCCATGTAGCATCTCTTTTAACACTTACAACAACCCCGCAAATGGTGTTTCCCCCATTTGACAGAGGAGGAACCTAAGGGTTCTAGAGGTAAACTAACTTGCCCAAAGTCACACAGATGGTAGTGGAGGCACCAGGATTTGAACCCAGGCAGTTTGATGCCAACATCCCTGTCTTGTACCTGAACTTAACTCATATAGCCCTGCATCCCTAGGGGTTTTTGGCCTGGCTGTGCATCAGAATCTCCTGGGTGCTCTTAAAAATACTCATGCCTAAAAAGAACTACTACGGTCCAGCAATTCCACTTTTGTGTATATACCAAAAAGAATTGAAAGCAGGGTCTCAAAGAGATACTTGTACACCCATGTTCACAAGAGTATTTATTATTCACAGTAACCAAGGTAGAAGCAACCCGTATTAGTTTGCTAGGGCTGCCATAACAAAGTACCACAGACTGGGGGGCTTAAACAACAGAAATCTGTTTTTGCACAGTTCTGGAGGTTGGAAGTCTACGATCATGGTATGGGCAGGTTGGTTTCTTCTGAGACCTCTCTCCTTGGCTTGTATACATCGTCTTCTCCCTGTGTCCTCACATGGTCATCCCTCTGTACATGTCTGTGTCCTAATCTCCTCTTCCTATAAAGATACCAGTAGTATTGGATTAGGACCCACCCTACAACCTCATTTTAATTACCTCTTTAAAGGCTCTACAGTCACATTTTGAGGTACTGGGGGTTAGGACTTTGGCATAGGATTTTGAGGGGATATAATTCAGCCTATAACACAATGCAAGTGTCCATCAATAAACAGGTAAATAAACGAAATGTGGTATATATATATATAGTATGAAATATTCAGCTTTAAAAAGGAAGGAAATTCTGACCCATGGATGAACCTTGAGGATATTATGCTATGTGAAATAAGCCAGTCACAAAAAGACAAACACTAGAGTCATCAAACTCATGCAGGCAGTAAGTAGAATGGAGACTGCCAGGGACCAGGGATGGAGGGAGGAACAGGGAGCTGTTGTTTAGTGGGTTTAGAGTTTCAGTTTTGCAAGATGAGAAAGTTCTGGAGATTGGCTGCACAACAGTGTGAATATACTTACCACCACTGAACTGATGGTAAATTTTATGTTACATGTATTCTACCACAGTTGGGGTAAAATCACCTGAGAGGTTCTGATTGATTTAACTGGTCTAGGGTGGGGCACAGACACTGGTATTTTTCTAAAGCATCCAAGGTGATTCCAGCAAGCAGCCTGGTACCATGTGCTCTGGACAAATAAATAGCAGGAGTGGAAGCTTCTCCAGGGTCTTGTCCACTTAATTCTTCCTGAAAAGCCACAGGCTGTGCTTGTTTCCACACACGATGCCTCGAATTCATTTAGGGAACTCAGCCAAGGTGAGCTTGTCCTCAGATATAGCACATTTAAACTTTTAAAAACTTACCTAGCAAACTTGTGCACTAACTATTGTTCAAACAGTCATTGTTTATAAGCATCACCCATCACCCTAAATGGAATGCCTAAAGGACATACACCACGTTATCTCAAAAGCACAGCTCCAGATTAGGTTGAGGTCACAAGACCATGAATCAGAAGACTAGGTTCAATTCTTAGCTCTGGACTTCTCATATGTGTCATGACAATGAAATGAGAATTATTACTATCCCCAGTTCATAGACTAAGGAACTTGAAACTGAGGCTCAGAGAGGTTAAGTGACTTGCCCAAGGTCACAAAGCTCATACATGGCAGAACTGGGATTCAAACACAGGAGTGCTTAATGCCAAAGCCCTAGTTCTTTCTACCAGACTCAGTTGCCTCCTGTGTACGTGAAAATATAAGTGCAAAGGAAATGGAAATTGATTACTAGGTAACCTCTTCTCTGGAGCCAATTTTAATTAGAAAAGTGTAATCAATATGAACAATGCTGGGCACTGATGTCATCAGGTTGGATGCCATCATCTTGGATGGACAGGGCACTGCATCCTGCTGGACGTGCTCCTGGCACCATCTCCTTCCACCTTCACCTCCCATGAGGCAGGTAACAACCACCCTACTTTAACTGATGAGGACAGCCATTAAGCAAATTCTCCCCAGGTCACACAGCTGAGTAAGTAGTGGAGCAGGATTTGAACCTGGGTCTGGGGACCCCAAAGTCCTCTTTCTTCCCATCACATGCTTGAGGTGACATGAGGAAGTGACACAAAAAACTCTTATACCTCATTAAAGTAATGCCATGGGGATTTTAAAAAGACCAACTCCCCTATCATAGTTTTTTTAAAAAGACACGCATATCACAGTTTCTTTAAAAAGTAACAGAGAAACGTCAACTGACTGTCCATATAGAATATATCTGGGCCAACCACAGAAATGTGAGAGAAAGTCTGGGCAATACCCTGATGAACTAACGGCTGAGGCAAGGCTAGGCTCTGAATGGTGGCCTCGTCTGTGTCCCAGGTCCTGCAGACCCCGATGCCCGCCATGTGGTCTTCCAGAGCACCCCAGCATGCCACTCCTCTGTCTAGTCACTGCAAATGGTCCCCTCTGCTCAGAATCCAGGCCAGGCCTATCAGCCGAGCAGACAAAGCCCTACCCACCCACACAGAGTGCCTCGGAAGCCCCTCACAGCTCTGCAAATGCTTGCTCCCCTCCCCCAGCCCACATCGCTCGCAGGCCCCCCAGGTGTGGGTCTGCCCCTCCCTCTGCCCAGGGGTCCCAGTCTCCATCTGGATGTCTTCTCCATAACCTGCTGTGGGACACCCACAGCTCTTGTGCTCCCCTCTGACATGATCGCCCTGACCAGCCTGGGCTGGCCTCACCAGTGGATTTGTTTCCATTCAATCGTTCATTCATCCAATGAATATTTATTGAGCCTCAGCACTGGAAACACAAAACAGACACAAAGCCCTGCCCACCTCAAGTTCGCCTTCCCTGAGCTTTCATTTCCTAGGAGCAAGGACCTTGTCTTGGTCATCTTTGTGCTCCTAGGACCCACCCCAGTGTCTGGTACTAAGTAGGTGCTCAGAAATCAGTGAGTGACAGGATGGAAGTCAGGCCCTATCTCCACGGCAGGACAGCTTCCTGAAGATGCTGTGGGTTGGGTAATGCACACACTGCTAACTGCACGCGCGTAATGCAAGCTGAATACAGCTGGGTTGTGATGCTTTCACGGCTGTGGTGCATCTGTTTCAGACCAAGAGCAGGGCGGCTACACTTCCCAGGGAGGTGCCCTGGGAGGCCGATTTACTTGCAGTCCCTGGAGCTGGCGCATGCCCCGCAGACTCTCCAGGGCAGAACAGAGGCACTGTTTAGCACTTGCTTCTTCCTGAGCAAATGAGATGTTAAGCCTCGTCTTCAGACTCAAACTCCAGACGCCTTCTGTGGGCACAGACCCCACAAAGGGCAAGTCTACCTTTTCAACATGGATGGAGCTAAGGTCCTTCCTTCTTTCACCCAGTCCAATTAACCAGCATTTCCTGGGTGCCAACTATGCCCTGGGAACCAGGAGCCAAGCAAGGGGGGCTGAAACCTGAGCCTGCAGGAGCTCCAGCACACAGCAGACCTGTGGTTTTTTGTTTGTTTGTTTATTTCTCTTGTGTTTTTGGCTGTCCCTCCCACTCCCATCCACACACACACACCACACACGCTAGAGGAAGCAGTCGTTTTATTTACTGATTGGATGTCCACACCCAGATGTGCAGAAAGCAGAGCCTAGGGACTGGGTGAGGTAAGAGGCAAAGAGTCAAGGATGTCACACGGGGTTTCCAGCACAGGTGACCCCTGGGTGCTGCACAGGGTGCTTCAGGACTGCGAGTGGGGTGGGGGAAATGGATGAGTTCCAAGAAGCCATGAAGGTGGGCCAAGAGCACACACCCAGGAAACGGCAGGCACAAGCGTGCACTCTGGCCTGCTTCAGCCGCAGCCTGAGAGAGAGTTGCTGAGGTTGGAGGGCTGGTGAGGATCCAGCGGACTGCTTTGTTGGGTTTTGTTGGGTTTTGTTGGTTTTTTTTAAAGGAATGTTCACAATCATGAAAGTAAATTCATGCTAATCAAAGAAAAGATATGAGAGGTTCAGACAAGAAGAGAATTAATTTCTAATCCAACCCTCACCCCCTGGCACAGTTAAGGGGCTGGCATGTGTCCTTGCAGCCTTTCTTCCCAGAAGGCAGCACCCAGCAGCGTCCAGGCCAGCTCTGTCCGGACCACACACACCTCACCCTCACAGTCCTATGGTGGAAGAATGACTCTCACAATTTACAGACTTTCAGTGAAATTAAGTGACATGGCCTTGGGCCTCCCACATAAGAAATACTACATTTAGGATCTGAAACCAGAGCTGACTCTAAACCACACAGTTTGCTACACATATGCTCAAGACAGAAGGGATGTCTATTTCATTTCTCTTCCAAAGATTTTTAAAAAGAGGGCAGAAAAGTAACCAATTTAAAATTCCATATTTATATCTGCTCACAAAGTCCAAACTATATCAAGTTCACTTTCCACCTGAGGGGTGAGCCCTGTACCTCTTGCCCCCCAGCACAGAGCAGGCCCTCATGTGCCAGGAGCCTGGGGAGACGAGGCCATGCACTTCTTACCAGTCTCAAAGGCCATTGCAGAACCTCAGCAGCGGTGGCCAGCGGGCAGCTGAGACCCTAGAGCACAGCCCCAGCTGACCTCTCTCATCCACCTCCCCCTCCATCCTCCAGAGGCTGATTCCTTGTCCCTTCCCTCCCCTACTCCTTTCATTGCCCCTGCTTGCCAGAACGTCACCAGTCTCCATTTGCCTAAACTCCAAATCTTCCAATGATGTGACCTGCCGAGAGCACAGGCTGGGCAAGGCACCCGCTGCCAGGGCCCATCTCCAGCCCTCCCTGTGCAGCAAACACCAAGGGCAGTGTTCCCAGGGCCCTGCGAGGCTGACACAGCAGACACCAGCCCTGTTTGCTGAACAGAGAGGTTCCTGCTCCAGAAATAGCCCTGTCCCTGCCCCTCCCTCTGAGGTGGCCGTCAGTCCACCTGATCTTGATGCAGAACCCGTGGCCCATGTCAGCATCTGTTTGCCTTCCTCTCTGAAACCCAATGGCCTCCATCTGGGCCCCAGAAGAGTGCCCCGCTGCTATGGCCAGGAAGCAAAATCTTTAAAAAGCACCTTTGGAAATGTGGGCCTCTAAGTCAGCTTCCTAGAGCATCGCAGAAAGAAGAGACATATGATTTACCCACCCCCAGTCCCTCCATCTGAGCAAGACAGGAACATCTCCAAATGGAAGACACCCATTGTGCTCTGCCAGCATGCACAGGTGACACACATTTACAGTCCATGGCTGGGTCTCTGTCATCAATCCCAAGGGAAAAGCCTGGGTAAGGCTCTCCCTGCGGGGAGAGCAAGGCTTTCTCCACAAACTTGGCTTCTATCTGACCCATATAACACCTTTCCCAGTCCCCACTGTCTCCAGGCTGTGGTCCAAGCACTTTGGCTTGGAATCCAAGGCCCTCCATCATCTGGCTCCTGAGCCACCATGTCACGGACACCATGTGTATGTTCCCTACATTATTTCGTTTAATCCTCACAATAACCCTATGAAGCAAATTCTATTATTATCCCATTTTACATATGCGAAAACTGAGCTTTAAAGGCTTTATGCAACCTTCTCAAGATCTGAAGCCTAGCAATGGCAGAGCCAAGACTAGAGACCAGACCAGCATCCCAGCCTGTAACCACTCACCGCAGTCATGGCCTACAAATCCCCAGCCACAGGGCCCCTCCCGTGTGCCTCCGTGCCTCTGCCCACGCTGTTCTCGCCACCCAGGGGCCCTCTGCATGCCACCCACCACCCTCGCCACTCTCGGCCTGGCCCCTCCAGCTTCAATGTCACCCGCTCTGGAAGTTTCCCTAGAGCCTCCCACCACCACTACCTCCTAGCTGTGGCTACCATACCCCCCTGCAGCCCTGAGTTCTCCAGTCCTCCTGGTGGTAACCATCTGTTTCCTGTCTACCTTTCCCTTCTCTAAAGGCCAGAGCTCAACAGCAATGGAGGCTGGACAGCAAAGTGGCTAAGAATGTGGAGAGTAACTTCAGGCAAATCCCTCCACCTGTCTAGACCTCAGTTTCCTCATCTATAAAATGGGATTATTAATAACATACGTAACTCATAGTATTGTTTTGAGAATTAAATGAGATAATGTAAGTAAAAGTAGTTAATGCCATGCCAGACACATGATATACTCTCACTAAACATTAGCGGCTGTTGTTACGACGAGTTTTACTTGGAAACCACTGCAGTACTCACCTCTATGCCTGACATACTGCCACCACTTCATAAAGTGCTGCGGTTGGAGAGAGGTGTGAGGGGAGGGGGAGAGGGAGAGGGAGGGAGGGAGGGAGGGAGGGAGGAAGGAACGAAGGAACGAAGGAACGAAGGAACGAAGGAAGGAAGGAAGTCAATGAATCGACCTGGAATAAAACTGCCCAAACAGCAGGCTCTGCTCTAAACAAGAGCAAAAGGCCAAATTCTTCTAATTCTGGCCGTGACATCCCACTCTGACTCTGACAAACTGTCCTAACTTATCCGAGCCTTACTTTCTGCCTCTTTGAAGGAAGCTGCATCACCTAAGCCAGTGGCCCCTGCTCCCAGCAGCCCCACCAGCACCACCACCAGTAGCCTGCTGAGGAACTGTCCTGCTGTCTCTATCCTGTGAACGTCAGGATGAGGCCTGGCCTTGGGAGAGCCTGTGCCAGCACGTAGAAAATGCAGCCGGTTTCCAAAAGCGAGAACACAACACCTGATCCTGATACCTGGGAATGTTTATGTGGCCCATTAACCCCTCCATTTAAACTCTAATTCTTCGATCCTGATACTTACAAAACTTCACTCTTGGCAATCTTCTCATAGAAAGAAGCGTGTATCCTTTAGCAGTTCTAATAAACCCACACCACCTACCTGCTAACCAAAGGACAGTCTGTTTTTCTGTAACAAAATGTACCTGTGCACATCCACCCCTCTTACCTGCCTGACAAAGCAGGCAAATCCACATTCACCCAGCCAAGGCCTTGGAGTCATGTTCCACCCAGACCATCCTGGCCCTTGGCTCCCCAGAGCCTAGACACTTGCTCAGCATTTGACAGCATCAATTCCTGCCCAGAGGCCAGCCATCCATACCCACTCGGCATTGGCACCATAGGTCTTCCCCCGAGGGGTCTGGGGTGGGAAAGGGAGCCCTGAACTTAGCCCACTCCCCTGGGGTGGGGAGCGCTGGGTTTTGAAGCCCATTTTCCTCTCAGCTTGCTGTGTGACCTTGGCCCTCTGTAGGCCTCAATTTCATCCTCTGAAAAATGAACACTTGGACTGGACAGTGTTTCTCAAACCTCAGTCATCCAGTTGCTGCTGCTGTGATTACCACATAAACTGCATTCAACAGGCATTTACTTTTTAAAAGTCAACTTTACTGAGGTGTAGTTAACACTTTTTAAGTGTATAGATTTGCTTAATTTTTTCTTTAAAATTGCTTACTTTTTAAAAAGTATATATTTACTTTAGCTTTATGAGGGTACTTCAAAAAGTTCATGGAAAAATAGAATTAAAAGGTAATACAAATCTTTACATGAACTTTTTGAAGTACCCTTGTATTCTAAGCAAAAATATCTACAAAATCAGGGCTTAATATACTATTTACATTTTCTCTAATGCATGCTAAAAATTATTACAATAAAATACGTTTGCTCACATGCCACCTTAAATCCCCTTGCATGCCAACAGAGGCATGCATTCTCAGTGAGAAATACTGAATGGAATAATCACTGAGGCCCCTTCCAGCTCTGCAAGTCTGGATTCCTCATCTTACTTGTCACAGAGTCTAGCCCAGGGCTTTGTATACAGCAGGTGCTAACCCAACGCTTGCTGTGGAACCAGAGTGAGAGTTCAAGGCCCATCTTTGCAGCCCCCCAAACCATCTCTTTCTGAGCACAAGCATGCTGCACCTTGTGAGAAGCAGCTGGCTTAGTTCTGTGGAGCTGACAGGTATGCATTTAGGGAGACATATGCTCCAGAGGGACAGAAGAGACAGAGCAAAGCAGGAAGCAGGCGGAGGCAGGAGACAGAAGCAAATTGATGAAAATACAGAGGCTACATTTGGAAGAGATGCTACTAATTCTCAGTCTTCTGCCTGCACTGTAATCCATTTAAGTTGTTTTAAAAATTTGGTCATTTCATATGAAAACTATTTGCAAGAAAAACCTGTAGGATGTCGAGTTTGCATTCCCAGAAGGGATTTACTACAGTGTGAAAAGACTGGTCTCCTTCAAGGTCTCCGTTTCACAAAAAGCTAAATAACTGAAGGGAAGCCTTCTGTGCCTTGAGCATCCAGGCAAGGAATTTGTCAGATGTCTATAGTCCTTTAAAAATAAATAGAAACATAAAATTAATTGAGGTGGTAGGGTGCATTTCAGCCTAAAAAGAGGCAAGACTGAAAAGGTAGACACAAGGAAACTTAGACTTCCAAGACCCCTACCACACATGGTCCATTGCCTATAAGGACCACGCCCACCTCTGCAGCCCTGGCAAACGGAGCTCCTTTCAACCCAGCCCATGGACATCACTTCTTCAATTTATTTATTATCCAGCCCCATTCCCAACTCCCCACTCTAGGCCATAATGAACTACTGATATCACCTTAAACATACTGCCACACTTCTGCGTGTGCCAGTTCGTCAGCCGGAACAGCCCTTCCTTCATTCTCCACCCGGGAAACTCTTATTGATTTTGCAAAGGCCCTTCCAACAATCACCTCCCAGAAAGTCTGCCCACCGAGAATCACTGGTTCTGCATACGAACACAGAGCACACAGGAAGCGGGCACTGGCTGGGGTGGAGCCAGGTTCCAAGGGCCTTCCTTCCTTGTCCAGTGCCTAACAGAATTTACAGCTCATCCCCAGGCAGCGGGAAGTCAGGCAGGAGATATGAGCAGAGAAACACACCCCAGACCACTGTGGTGGGAAGATATTCCTGTGACAGTCGGGCAGACGGGCTGAAACTGGATCTAAAAACTGAAATTGACAAGGATGTCAATTCTCAGCCATCGAAAGGTATACAAACGCTTGGCTGTTTGAGTCCAGAGCTTCCCTCCACTGTGACACTGGTGCCCAAGAAGGAGCAAACGCTCTCACCCATGTGGAGCAAACAATCTAGGCATCTGGTTCCAGAACCAGCTATGGTGTTTGGAAGAACTACGGTAAATTCCTAATTCGACCTTTTTTTTTTTTATTTTTGGTTATGAGTATTCATGAGATACAAAGTTGATTGTCACCCCTCGTGCCCGTGATGTTCAACTTTAAAGGTCACCTCTGACACCACTACCTAAAGAAGCTGCAGAGGAGCTACACAAGTGTTTAGCTACAGGGACATTGATGGATGTGTATTTACAACAAGAAAATTAAGAAACCAATTAAATATTTGCTAAATACCCAGTAAGTGAATGTATTCCAGAACATATTATAATGTCATTCAAACTGATGCTCTATTATCTCAAATATTGGTCTAATGTCCTGCATCCCGACCCCCCGACATGCTTGTTAAAATGCACCTTCCCAGGTCCCACTCTAGACCTAAGCGATGGCAACGTCTGGAGGCAGGGCCTGGCGATCTAAATTTCTGCACATAAATTTTTCTGCACAGTAACGTATGAGAACCACTGCTGGGGATGAATATTTACTGCCATGGAAGACTCAGGTCTGTGAGTAGTTTTGTCCACAGCAGGGTCCCCAGTGCCTAGAACAGTGCCTGGCACATAGCTCAAGAAATACTTGGTGACTGAATAAGCCCATCAATCAACAAACCATTCTAAACGGTCTGCTGCCATTTCTAAACGTCTGTGTGCTTCTTGCGAGCAGGGACCGTGGACATCTGCTCACCCCGCCATGCCCAGCACAGAGCCAGCCCCGCAGGCACAAAGCTGGCCTCAGACATTGTCCCCCAACAAATGAGCAAGTGAGGGCTACTGTACTGCATCCATCCTCAGACGCACACTTTTCCCCACTTACTAACGTTTCTGAAATCAGGATGCATCTCACATTCAACGCCTTGTCATCATTTAATTGGCAGAATTTCCCCCCTTTCTTTAGTGGTACAAAAATAATGATGCATCTCCCAACTGACGGCATCTTAGATTTAATAAAATATAGTGCCTAACGGAAGTCCATAATTCTGATTAAACAATTTTAAGTCAGATGCCAACACAGCCAACAGATTGCTGTGCATTCTCTTTCTTAAGATTTGCAAAAATAAATCTAATGCCATCTGTTCTGATCTTTCGGCTTCGGTCCACGGTAGCCCTGGTGACCCAATGCTTAGCTGCTGAAATGCAAGTTGAAGATCTGATGCAAATGAAAGGCGCTCATCTGTCTCGACCTGGGACACTTCTGACAGCATCAGCTGGAGGGTGTGGAGGGTGTTCCTACAGTATCTCATTCCTTGAAGGCTGCAGGACATACTAGAGAACTCAGTTCTGGACCAGACCTGGGTTACATCCCAGCTCCACTGTCCCCGGATGTCTGGCCTTAGGAGTCTCATGGCCACGCCTGGCACATGGACGCTGGTCTGTCCATGACAGCTGTCGATCCTGATGTCACTGTCAGCTGACGCGCCCCAGCCATGTGTTCTCTCACTAGTCCCAGGTCTAGTAAGAGAGTGGAATGCACTGGCAGGTGATTCCCATCTGCAAAATGGGGCAGGGGATGGAAATGGCCCATGACACTGACAACCAAATGAGATTAATTTGAAAATTCTCCGAAAAGCAGCAATTTCTATATAAATACAGGTAATTCATGATATTCAGGAAGCTACACATGTATAGATTTAAGAATCCTCAAATTTTCAAATAAAACTTCAGCATATGCTTTCAGTAATGCTTATGTTTTTGACTAAAATCCATTCTTTTCCTAACCCTTTCATGAGCCCATGGTGTAGACAATGAAAGCAGTTGAGAGCCGGATCTAGAGGCTAGACCCGCAGCTCAGCCACCCTCCCTGGGCAGCCTTGGACACATGCCTAACCTCGCCGAGCCTCACCCCCCCCCCCCCCCGTGTAAACTGGCATTGTCTATGGTTTCACATTCACCGTGCAGGCTGCAGCCACCTCTCTCGACTGTGCCAGCCACAAAGTGCCAGACACAGTGGGGTCTAAGTGAGGGTGCTATTCCCAGGGATGGCTTTGTTTGTATCCACAGCACTGGCTCACTATGCAGTGGCTTTTTTTCTACGAATAATTTTATTCCCCAAAAGAACAAAGCTCACAGAGCTTCTACAACCTCAGAAGCATTATCTGGGCCTCATTTCCAGGGCTACAACAGTAGAGAATCGTGCTAGCAGGTAGGGCTCCAGCTGCCGGCTGGCACTGTCCCTTTCCCCGTGCAGGGCCCTGGCCAAGTTCCTCCGGCGCTCTCACTCCCTCCCCTACTTGGACAGCAAAGATGATGGGCACGGGCCACCCCACAGGGCAGAGGCCAGACCATGCCCAGCACATAGTACATGGCCCATACATCCCAGCTTCGCCCTGTGGATACTGCAGGCTTCCCACCAATGGTCACGAGTTTGGACAGAAAGCACTGGAAGGCCGGAAACCTTCCACCACAGGGATGGCAATGGGGTGGCTGTTATCTGTCTGCTGGCCTGCTTCCAGGTGGGAGTCTTGGTGACGGCCATGGATGAACGTGGGTCCACGAAGGCTTCAGAGGGGATGAAGGAAAGGTCTGGGGGCTCGGGGGCTTCTGGAGGCAGGGGTCCTGCTATATTCATCTTTCTGCCCCCAGCACAGGGCCTGGCCAGAGGGGTGGTGAGCACGTGCTTGGAGGTTAAATAAACAGTTTGGGTTTGGGTTTGGAGCCATGGGTGGGACATGATTAGGCAGAAAGAAAGAATGAGGACATTCCAGAGGGCCTGGGGTGGGAGTGATCGCCCCCACAGAGTCACTTGGGCCACTCTAGAGAGTAGTTAACATCCCCAGACAGGAAGCCCATCATTTTAGTTTAGGAAAGAAAATCTAGTTTGAAAACTTCAAGCTGGAAGTCTGTGCCTCTCTCCTTAGGGATAAAAATAGGGCTGCTCAAGAGGTCAGTGAGACAGAAGAGAAAGTCCAAAAGCAGATCCAAGGACAAAGGCCATACACAAGAATTCAGCACACGGAAAGGTGCAGCCGCCCCATGAACGCTGTGTTGGGATAAAGAAAACTGGATATCCACCTAGATCCTCACAGCAAAACAATTTCAAACAGATTACAAATTTAAATGAAAATAAGAAACCACCAATCTCCTAAAAACAAATACCTGAAGATTCTTAGGGAGAAAGGAAAAGGCCTAAGCACCCACAAAAGGCAGACATTTAAACCTCGGGACCGCACAAGCAAAAACATCAAAGCACACGTTGGGAAAAAGATATTGGTCACATATAATAGACCACAGGTTAACATCCTTCACAGGTTAAGAAGTTTTACGAATCGAAATTGTTTTAAGAACATGTCCATAGAAAAATGAGAATAAATAATGAGGACGCAATTCTCCAAAGAAGAAAAGCAAATGGCCAGACGACGACATGTTCAGCCTCACCGGGAGCCGAAGAATCGAGACTGGAGTGCGGGTTTGCAGTTTAGACGCTGGCAAAGATTTTACACACCCACCGCTGGCGAGGCTCTGGCCAGCTGCCCTACTCATTCACTCGTGGTGGGTACAAACGGGCACGAGTTCTCAGGGGTGCCATGTGGCAATTTCTGTGAAAGCTTTAAATACGGACTGCTTCTGCACGGAAGCTTCACTTCTAGAACCTGTCCGCAAGGAATAAGCCGCACAGGTGGGCGTGCAGGGGCCTGCGGAGACCAGTCCTGGGAGATCAGACTGGAGGCCGGGAAGACGGCGCCTCCCCTGCTGGTCCAGAAATGGGCCGCGGTGCGGTCCCGATCTTCAGGGGAAAAAGCCCACACCAGACACTCACTGGTATCATAACCCAACGATCGGGGTTAAGCCAAGAGAGCTATTTCCATCTGGGGGAGGGAAATGAGGCTGCTTGAAATTCTTTTCTTCCAGAGAGCAGGTGGAAAGGTCATAACCAGGGCAAGAAAGAAAAGACGAACTGAGGAAATGGGAGAGGGTAGATTTAGGTCAAGAAAATAGAGAAAAATTAGGTCAGAGAGAAACACATCAAACGGCACCCACGAGGTGAACGTCAAAACGTCAGGTCTGAAATGCAGCTAATGGGATGTTTAGAGTCCCCCGAAGTTGCTGGGGAAGAGGTAAGTGTCAAAAAGCAGTAGCTTTCTTTCCTACGTATCAGCAGCAACCAATTAGTGGATAAAATTGGAAGGTGCACCCACTTAGAACTGAATCAAAAGGAGCTGGGAATAAACTGCACAGAATGTTCGAGAGAGAGAAGAAAATGGTACTTCTTCATTAAGGACACAAAGAAAACTGAACTGGGAACAGCCAGGACCACCTCAGCCCCGCCCCCACACATCTACATGCCTCTTCTCTTCCTTTCCGCTCCCACCTCTTCCCAAACCTCCCTCCTTCATCCTGGCCCCTGCAGTGTCCCTCCTCCCGGGGACACCTCACCACCAGCTTTTCAACAGACTTGAGTCATTGCCATTAAATCAAAACATGCTTCCTTTTGTCCCCAACACCCCCAACCTCTGCCCCTCCAGCCCCTCCACAGTCCTTTGAGACTTTCTCCACCTGCCATCCAGAGCTTGGACTGTCTCTCCACTTCCCTGCAAGGCGGCTTCAGCCCCAGCCCTCCCCTCACCTCACTGCCCTCAGCGACCTCTCCTGACCTCCCCTGCCTTCCACTCACCTCCCCTGACCTCCCCTGACCTCCACTCACCTCCCCTGACCTCCCCTGCTTTCCACTCACCTCCCCTGACCTCCCCTGCCTTCCACTCACCTCCCCTGACCTCCCCTGACCTCCACTCACCTCCACTCACCTCTCCTGACCCCTGCATTGTCAGATTTAGCTTCCGTTTTATGGTCTGACTGATCTGAATGCACAGTGGCCTTTACACTACTGACCCTAGCCTTCCTGCCCAGACAGTCTCCTTCCTGCTGATGATCGCCACTTTCAACCTATGACATGGCAATCCCAGTTGTTCAGGGCCACTGAGTCCTCACCACATGCAGGCACCGTGCCAAACATATGGCCCCATCATCTCGTTCAACCCACCTTCTGGGGGGACACCAATATCGTCCTTACTTTACCAAGAGAGCACCCAATGGACCACGAGGTGAAGGAACATAAGTTACCCAGGCTTGTCCCACTCAGCGCCTGTGCTCATCCCACAGCACAGTGCTCTTGCACGGACCAGAAGTCATCACAGACAAGCACAGGCCCCATAGGCAGACACAGCCTCCCTAAGGTGGGGACTCACCTGGCCCCTCTGCACCCTCTGCAGGGGCCTGCCCAGGCTCCATTACTACTGACTGCCCGAGAAGGGAGGCTTCCAGCAGCGGAGCACCAGGGTCTGCATTCCTCCGGCCAGCCCCCGGGTGGACTGGATATGAGGGGGTAAGGGAGGAAGCAGGGAGGCCGGGGAAGAAGCGGTCAGGCCGTCCGGGGAGAGGACAAACCCAGATGGGCTGGCTGACAGCACACGTGGCAGTCTCTAGTGAGGAGCATCACTGCCATCACATGCCTGCAAGGTCCTCTGAGATCCACACCCCCATGGCCCCTAAGACCTCACATCCTGCCACCCTCAGCCATTCCTCCCAGCCACACTGGTCTTCTGCTGTCCCTCGAGCTCACCAAGCATGCACCTGCCACAGGGCCTTTGCACCTGCCACCTGCTCTACCTGAACATTCTTCCCCAAGTGTCCATATGGCATCCTCCCTTGCTCCTTCAGGCCTCTGGCCCAACCCAGCCCACACAGGGAGGCCCTTCCTGACCGCCCCTGTGCCACTCTTCCAGCCCCGGCCCTGCCTCATACACCACACGCCCATCTGTGCATGCTCTGTCTCCCCCTCTAGCATACCGGCTCCGTAGGGCAGGGACGTGGTCTATTGTGGTCACTGTCATACTCCAGGGCCTAGTGCAGGGCCTGGCACACAGTACGTATTCAGTGTCATGTTGGTCCCACACACCCAGCGAGCGTCTGCTCCGAGGCAGGCCCTGAGGGAGCATTCCAGGTGTGGGTCCTTCCCTGCCTCGATGAAGGCTTCATCCAACAGGGAAGACCAGAGAGGACATGGGAGCTCTGAGAAGGGCCCAGAGGTGGCACCTGGCCTAAGGTACTGGAAAGGGTTCCTGGACTGTCTGCAAAACAGCACTGACAGCAGCCAGCTGGGCCTGGGGTGTGGGAGATGAGGATGCTGGCAGCAGAGAGCAGGTTTAAAGCCCAGAGGACCAAGAAAAACCACTCCTCAGAGGAACTGCATGTTTCTCCAGGCATTCAGCCAGAGAAGACTCGCTGGCCACTTCCTCCACCCAGGCCTGCAGGTGCCTGGACTCTGGTATCTATAAGCCACCCTCAAGGAGTTACATGCATGTGGGACAGACACTCCTTTAACCATGCAAACAATTAATCCCAGGACAGGGGCTCTAAAGAAAGGAGCCTGGCTCAGAAGGAGGGCGTGTGGGGGCAGTCCCCAGACAATCTGACCAAGAAGAGACTCTGAGCTGAGTTCTGAAGAAGAAAGCCTGACCCAGGGAAAAGGAACAGAACATTCCAGACTGAGGGAGCTGGTGTACACATTAGATGGGCTGGATCCAATGGTGCAGGCCAGGAAGCTGTCACCACATCCCAGAAATAGATGGCAGGAGTCTGGGCTGGGCATGGTGCAGAGGCGATAAGAAGCAGTCACTGTAGAAAGCCCTTGTGAGGAGACAATCAGGAGAACTTAGTGATGTACCGACACAGGGGGCAAGGAATACACGGGGTCAAAGTTCCTCACAGTGCCTCACTGATGGGGCTGACCAGCCAGCAAAGGAGCCATGTGCACGGGCAATGAGCTCAGGCTCAGTGCGCTCCTGGGACGGAAGGAATCGTGGGCCGGACAGAGGCTGAGAGGTTGGCGGGGCCTGGGAAAGGTCACCTACAGGCTTGAAAGGGACATTAACAAGTGTGGACCTCCTCCTGCTGACCAAGGATGGCAGTGGGAGCTACTGCAGACCCCTGGTCTAACGAGTGACAGAACTTCTCAGCTGCTAGAAGGCCCACCTGATTGGGGACAGGGCCAGCAGAGGGGGGACTCACCAGAGAGCCAGGTCACAGCCCCACAGCCGGGCTTGTGTCTGCACAGTCATTGGCCAGGACCTGGGAACCCCTCAGCACCCATTTTAGCCCAACCCCAGCCTTTCCTGTTAAGGGCCCTACAGAAGTCATCTCCAAAGACCACAGGAGCCTGGTGGCAGAGGTGGGTGGAGATAGAGCTCTTGGCTCTTCTACACAAACCAAATGAGGTTCTACATTTGTTTCATTCCCAAAGTGAGAATGTCATTATTTGTATTTTGGTTACCAGGTTGACTAGCACAAGGCTGTCATGTCAACAAGGCAGAGGTACCACTTTATCATCAGTATCCCCATTTTACAGGTGGAGGAAACTGGCTCAAAGAGGTTAAGTGACTTGCCCAAGGTCACCCAGCTAGGAGCTAGGAGCTGGGTCTGGTACCCAAGTGTGCCTGACTCCAAAGCCTGTGTTCCTAACAATCAGGTTCCTCTGCACCCACCACGACCCGACAGTCCAGCAGCAGGCCAGCTGGACCCAGCCCAGGCGAAGTTTAACAAAGGCATGCAGGACTGTGGAAGAGCTGTGGGGCAGCTGGGAGAATTCCTGACGGACCCTGCGCAGAAACAAGCCCAGGCTCTCATACCTGCCTGCAAGGCCACTCACTACCCCCCACCCCCTCCCCGCTAAGCAAAGCAGGCACATCCAGGCTAGCCCAGGGCACCAAGACTTCCAGGCAAAGCTTCACCAGGACGACGAGAAGCCCCAGCATTAGACATGGAAAGATGCTGGGAACGTTCAGTTCTACTGTCTCCCAATCAAGTCCAGCTTCAGGGCTTGGCCTGACTTTCAACAGGAGACGACCGCAACCCTGAGAGCTACCAGCCCAGGTTCTGCAGAGTTCAGACATGGAGGCTCCCAGCATGGACACTGTCTGAGTTTCCTGTGGCCGCTATAACAAAATACCACAAACTTGGTGGCATAAAACAAGAGATAGGTTTTTCTCACACAGTTCTTGAGGCCAGAAGTCAAAATTCAGTCTCACTGGGCAAAATCAAGGTACTGGTAGGTCCTCGCACCCCAAGCGATCCAGGGAAGGGTCCTGCTCGCCTTCTCCAGCTCCTGGTGGCTGCTGAAACCGCTGGCATTGCTCAGCTTGTGGACATGTCACTCCTGCTCCTTCTTCATGTGGCTTCTGCCGCATGCCTGCCGAATCTCCCTCCGCCTCGCTCTGTTGAGGACCTTTGTCATGGGATTCAGGGCTTCACCCAGATAACCAAGGATAAGCTCCTCCTCTCAATTCTTGATCACATGTTTTGCCATATAAGGTAGTATTCACAGGTTCCAAGAATGTGGACGTATCTTTTAGGGGCCTCCACTCAACCCAGAACGGATGCCACATGCAGAAGCCAACTGACACAGCAGACAAGCTGTGTCCAGGGCAGCTGCAGGCGGTGCTGCATCCTGTCCCCCGAATGGGAGCAGAGCCAAGAGGCTAAAGCACGGGCTCTAGGATCACCACACTAGCTGTGTGGCCTTGGGCAAGTTTCTTAGCCTCTCTGTGCCTCAGCTCCCTTGTCTTTAGAAACAGTTCCTACCTCCTAGGTCTGACGAGCCTTATATCCAATATCCCATGTCAAGCAATGGGAACAGTGCCTGGCACTCGGCCGTGTTGGCTGCTGTTATTATTTAGAATTCTCAGAATCCATCGTCTTTCTACAAATATTTTCATTCTCCAGAGAACCCTGTCTCTGCAAAGAGCATGACCTTCTGGCCAGGCATCCAGGCTCGAAACTTATGAGTATGCAGATGACCCCCTCCCTCCCCCTTGCAGCCAGCTAGTTCCCGAGTCCCCCCAGAGGTAGTTCTTAATCTCTCTCAATGAGACCCCTCCCCTTCCTGGAAGTGGCCACAGTCTCCCCCAGGCCTCCTCGGCTCCAGACTGGACCTTCCAGCCACCTACTCACTCCTCTCACTGTGCCCAACTTCTCCCCCTCCACCCTGAGACAGTCACCTTTCTGCAAAGCAAATATGACCCCAATGGTGGTTAAGGACACAGCCAGGGCTGGCATCAAGCGTGTGTGACCTGCGCAGTTGCAAAGAGCCCACGCTTGGCTTAATGCTCTTCTGTCAATGTCTTGAAATTCTCAATCATTTTGAACAAGGGGCCTGAGAACTACGTAGCCATTCCCGACAACCATGGACCCCCTCCTGGGGCTTTGGGACCCAGGTGCTGAGCCAGGCATCTATGTGTCAGCTCCCCACCCCTCCCCATGAGGACACTGCCATCTTCATTTTACAGCTGTGACTGCCCAAGGGTGCATGGCTCTTTCGTGGCTCTATGGCTGTCTTAAATTCCATTTATGAGCACCTCAACTTGAGAACAAGAACATAACTGAATGCACTCGATGTTTTGGTATAGAACATGCCAGAAACGAGAGGAGCCTGAGCCCAGTCAGCCTTGAACCATCTATCCAAATCCCTCCCTCCATTAGGACCTGTCTCCCAGAGATGACAGCACTGAGCCACTCAGAAAGGACCCTGCCTGCCGCACAACCCCGTGTCCTCCAGAGACATACAATTGGCCAGTGAGCACATAGAGAGACGCTCAGCATCTACGGTGGTCAGGGAAATGCAAATCCACAGTGAGATAGCACTGCACACCCACGAGGGTGGCTGGGATAGAAAAGACAGCACGTGCTGGCGAGGTGTGGAGAAACCGGACTCCGCATGCATTGCTGGTAGGATCGTTAAATGCTGCAACCACTTTGGAAAACAATGTGGTAGTTCCTCAAAACGTTAAACAGAGTTACCACGTGGCCCAGTAATTCTGCTCCTATGTACATAACTGAAAGACTTGAAAACATTTGCACACCTAAAAACGTGCACACAAATGTTATGGCAGCATTATTCATCATAGCCAAAAAATGGAAACAACGCAAATGTCCATCAACTATGAATGAATAAACAAAGTGTGGTATACAATATTCCATAGAATATAACGTTATGTGGCCATCAAAAGGAATAAAGTCCCGATTCATGCTACAACATGGATGAACCTTGAAAACATTATGCTAAATGAAGCCAGTCACAAAAGACCACATACCAAGTGATTCCATTTACATTAAATGTCTAAAATGGGTAAATCCACAGGGACAGAAGGTAGATTGGTGGTTGCCAGGGGCTGGGGGGAAGAAGGCTGGGGAGGAGCTGCTGATAGGTAGAGGGTTTCTTTCTGTGGGAATGAAAATGTTCTGGAATTAGAGGTGATGGTTGCACAGCATTGTGAATGCACTAAGAACCACTGAGCTACACATGTTAAAAGGTGGATCTTATGGTATGTCAATTATATCTCAACAAAGCTATGATTTACAAATATAGACATATATGCACTGGGTTGAACAGTGTTCCTTCCTGAAACCTCAGAATGTGACCTTATTTGCAAATAGATGCTACTTGTTAAGACAAGGTCATGCTGTATAATGGTGGGCTCTTAATCCAATATGACTAGTGTCCTAACAAGAAAAGAAGAGACACAGAGACAGACACAGGGGAGAAGGCCACGTGATGATGGAGCAGAGACTGGAGTGACACATCCACAAACCTAGAAACCCCAAGGACCGCCAGCCACCACTGGGAGCTGGAAGAGACGAGGAAGGACCTTCCCCCAGAGCCTTCAGAGAAAGCGTGGCCTGCCCACATCTGAATTTGGACTTCTGACCCCAGAACTACAAGAGGATAAATTTCTGTTTCATGCCAGCCAGTTTGTGGACATTTGTTATAGCAGCCCTAGCAAACTCACGTGTGTCTGTGTACACATATACATGACTTGTTTTCAAACTGACTTCTGTCAGGCAAGTGAACCAAACAAGAAGCCTTGAGGCTGGCAGAAGCCAGAGCCGAGTCTGTGCCAGGAACCTGAAGGAGCAGCCATGACCGGGCAGACCAGGGACATTAAGCCATGCCTAAGAGAGGGGTCTGGGGTTGGGGGAGGAGTGTCAGGGGAGTCACGGTGAAGAGCTCAAGAGAGGTTTCTCAGTGGCTGGATGTCACAGAGGGCTTCCTCGCAGACCTTACTGACCACAAGGACTTCTCCCCACACCTGAAGGACGGGTAGGCTGTCAACAAAAGGCCACCCCCCAGGCCAGGGTCCGCATCAGCTGGGGCATCCCAGGGCCAGGGCAGCTGACCTCAGCCCCGCTGTGCATTAGAATTGCCTGGAGAATCTAGTCTTTATCTCACTGCCTGGCCCCACCTGGCCACCTAAACCAGAATCCTCTGGGAGTGGGACCCAAGAATGGTATTATATTTTCACCTCCCCAGATGGTTTTAACAGACAACTAGGGGTAGAAAGAGCCACTCTGGAGCAGTGGTTCTCAACCGCGGCTGCACATGTGAATTATCTGGAAACACAGAAAATTCCCAATGCCCAGACTACCCAGTCCCGTTAACTCAGCATGTTGGAGTGGGACTCAGGCCTGTCATTTGTTAAGCTCCTCTTGTGAATGCAACATGTACCCAAAGCTGAAAGCCTCTGGCTCGGGGCCCTGCCTGCTCGAGGTGTGATCTCTGGGCCAGGTGTACAGGTATCACCTGGAAGCCTGTTAGAAATACAAGATTTCAGGTCAACCGCAGACCGACTGCACCCGAACTCTGAGCCAAGCCCAGCAGTTTGCTGTAGCCAGCCCTCCGAGTGACTCCAAAGCTAGCTCAGTGGGAGAACCTCCGACTACAGCTTGACTACCAAGATGGGGTCCACAGACCGGCAGCGCCAGCATCACCTGGCACCTTGTAAAAAACAGTCTCAGGCCTCACCCCAGACCCACTGACTTGGAATCTGCATTTTAACAACATCCCCGGGTGGTTCAGGCACACCTTAAAGAGTAAACTCATTCCCTTCCTATCTCCTCCCCGCCCCCAGCCTGGAGTCCTGCTTAAAGGGGATGCTGTGCTCTCACAGGTCACTCTGAGTGGCGAGGTCACAGCCACGCTTGCTGATCTCCCACAAGTGGGTGGTGAATCTGCAGCTCCACCGAGCTTCCAGGTCACGCGATGCTGCCGGTCCAAGGATCACACTTCGGGTGACCCGGGTTTAGTGTCATCTCGGAAGCCAGTCTCTCAGGGCCTGAATCCCAATTCTAGTACAGACTGACCATGTGGCCTTGTGCCTCGGGTGTCTCGCCTGGAAAACGGGGCTGGTGGTGGTATCTACCTCCTAGGTTGTTACAAGGAGGCAACTGACTAATACAGGTAACGTGCTCACAAGAGTGCCTACCATGCACCCTGTACTTTTTAAAGTTTTACTACCACCACTACCATCACTACCACCCACAGGCATTCACAACACAGGTCCAGCAAGGAACATCAGCCTAGGCAGAAAGACAGACAAGGAAGAGAGAGAAGGGTACAGAGCCTGCTGTGATGTAAACCATCTCAATTCACGTCAGTAACTGCTCAACAGAGAGCACTGCAAGATGCACAAGCACCAAATAGTGACAGGTGCAGGTGCAGGAAGACAGAATCTTTCTGTGTCCTGAACGTTCATGAACCAACCTCAAAACCTGCCTAGACCAGCAGTGCCTGGCAAGAAAGGCTGTGCTTCTCTCATCTCTAAATTCCACCCCCGCCCAGGGCCTGGCATGGGATCAGGGCTTGGTGATTAAAAGAGTCAACAAGGCCTGAATTTACAGTCACTTTACCACTCAGTTTATGCCTCCATTAAGTGGGGACAATTCTTGCTTCAAATCGGGTGATGTATATATACCCTTGCAAAGTCATGCAGACATTTAATAGCCAATTATTACTGATATTTTTTACTAATAAGCAACCACTAACAGAAAAGCAGAATTTCTCACTTCTTTCCATGGGCTCCCCAAATGACAGATTGCTCTTCCCTGGACACATCCCACACCATGTCACACGAGAATTCCCAGCCCCAATCTCTTTCCTAGGGTAAATCCTCCTGAAACATTAGTCCCATGCTTCTAATGCCTAGGATCCCATGATCAGACCAGCCAGAGCCCCCCGGTCTGATGTGGCAGGAGAGCTCAGGAAAGCTGCTCAGAGCAGAGGATGCTTTCCTCAACACTGCCTGAGCACACTGGCTGGGGAGCCAGCCCCTCAGCTTTACATCCTGCTCAACTTTCAACTTCCTCAAGCTGGCAGTGACCTGGTCCTTTGGCACCCATCAGACGATCTGCAGATAACATGAATAAATCCCAGCTACAGAAAATAGTGCCTCTAACGAGAAAGAAGTTGGGGTCATGGAAAGACTGAGACCCAGGCCAGGCCTGTGTCTATATCCCATGCTGCTCCAGCCCTGGCCTGTGCTCCTTCCTGTCACCCATGAGACCCCCTCACCAGGCCAAGCCTGTCTTGGGCCCTGAGGAGGAGAGAGGACCCGGCCCTGGCCCCATCCATCCCATCAGCTTATGGCCATCCCATTAGCTCAGCCCACTCAGGGCATTAGTGCCAAGGCAGTATTAGGACACAGGAGCATTCTCCAAAGTGACCTTCCATCCCCAGGTGCTCAGGGCCCCAGGACTCTGTTCCCAGATGCTAGAAGAGGTGTTTGAATGAGAAAGCTTCTCTTATCTGCAAGGCTCTGCTCACATGGCTTCTTTGCCCAGGATGCCTCCCCTGCCCCTCCGTTCACTCCACAAACACTGACTGTGCATCTCCTGGGCACCCAGCTCAAGCACAGATGGTGCAACGGGAACAGCTGCTGCCCAAGATCCCAACGACAGTGCCCAAGATCCGGCAGGGGAGGCACCTCGTAGTCAGACTGCACCAGGGTGAGGTCAGCGCTCAGAGCCTGAGGGCTTCCTGGAGGAGGTGATCCCCCAGGTGAGTCTTCAAGGTTAGCAGGAGGCTAACCAGGTTAACAAAGGATAAACAATGAAAAGAAGTAACCAAGCCCTACTAGATGTCCACACACGTCTGTATGTGTCCCCGAGAGCATGGGGAAAAGTTCAGGAGGCACCTACTACTGGTTACCACATAGGGGACAGGATCTGGAGGGATGGAGAGAAAGAAGGTCTATTAGTTTTCCTTATATTTTTCTTTACTTGACTAGTTAACTACAAATACTACTTCAGTAATCTTAAAAGGCAATAAAACTTTAAGAAAAATATAAAGGAAAGAAATGAAAATCTGAAGGAAAATTAGTCTGAAAGCAAAGATTCTAAAAATATAATGATTTCTCTATAGATGGAGGGATAAATTTTTCCAAAAGCCTCTGCGTTTATTTCAAAACAGGCCCCCAGGAGGCTGCCCAGAAAGGAACTGTGGGGTGAGCTGTTCTTTCTGCTTCAAGGCGACTGAGACAGGAAGGGGCCTCGACCACAGGACAGACAGGTGGACACAGCAGCTCCCCAGGACACCTCAGCCACTAGGAACACTATTTTAAAAATTTTTTATTTTGCAAAGTTTCAAAATCTGCAGAAAAGTTCCAAGAAGAGGGCAATGAATGCCCTTATACTGCCGTCATCTAGATTCACCAATTGTTGACATTTTTCCACATCTGCTTTCTCTGCCTATAAAGACACATTTCTACACACGTGTCTATTTTTATGAATCATGTGAAAGGAAGCTGCAGACGACATAATACCTCACCTACCTGCTGACTTTTCTCTCTTAAGACAAAGTACATCATAAAATCACAATACGATTATCAAAATTGGGAATCTGATACATTTCATACTCAAATGTCACCAATTGTCACAATAATATCCTATATAGCAGAATGGCCTTTTTTCTTGATCCAGGCTCCAGAGCACTTATTAAAGAGCAGTTGCATACAAGATGCAGCTAGGTTTCTGTCAGAGGCCCTCCAAACTACAGACTTCCCCAAAATAATTAAGTGGAAAAGTAAAATACTGTGGTAAGAACAGTCATCATCATCAGGTAAAGAATCATCTTTGACAAATAATAAGACAGGGCAGCTGGAAGGGATTCTGGCCACAGCAGCAGAGGATTCTGAATGCTCAGCTGATGTCAGACCTGGTCTTTGGCTCCATGTTTGAAGAAATCGGAAGCCACACACACTCAGGCCTGAGGCCCCAGCCCCACCCCCATCCTTGGGAGCTGGCAGCACGGACCAGAGCAGGCCACCGTGCAGAGGAGCAGGGACCTGGGCTCACTTCTCTCAATCCTGCTGCGTCACTGTGGAGAAGCCACACAGCTGCTGTGGGCTGTGACGTCCCCATCTGCAGAGCCCCGGCTCTTCCCCAAAACCCTTTGGGGCAGCTCCAATATGCTCGCCGTGTACCCCAGGCTCCCCTGAAAGGGCTCTGCAGATCATAAAGCCCCGCCCCTCCTGGCCCACCCCTTCGTCTCCCCTTCTGATCCCCCAGCACCCCCAAACTGCACCACAACTCCCAGCTCCTGGGTGGCCCCAGTCCCATCAAAGACCAGTTCCTTCTGTCCTCCCACTCTGTTTCACCCCCTGGCCACTTCTTCATCCTCTATCCCTCCCTCTGTCCCCACCACAGCCACCCAGAGCCATGCAGAGTTCTGATCCAGTGTCCCTGGATCCTGACGATTACCACTGCTTTTCTGAGAATTGGGAAACAGTAAAATACATTCCCAGGCTCTCCTTGACTCCCCTACTTCCCTGAGGGCAGAAACCAAACTCTTTGGCTGGACAAGGCCCTTCCTCACCAGACGCTTGCCTCCCTTACCACATCTCCCCTCAGACTCTCCTGGCCTGCCGAACTGACCAACGCTCAGCAGCTCCACAGGTAGCTGGCATCCTCCGGGAAACTGCTGAGGCCCTGAATGCTCAGAGAGGTTGAGAAACTGGCCCAAAGTCACACAGCTCATATGTGATAAAACAAGGACACAAATAAGTGACCTCCAACATAGGCTCCCTTCATTCCGCATTAAAAAGTAAGCGGTTTCGTCAACACCAACCACCTCTCTGTAGGCTGCCTCTCTGAAAGAACACTGAAAGAGAAGTTCAAACAGTGGTGGGAGTACAGGTGAATGCCATTCTTTTCTTCTTGTAATACTTTCCAATTAATTTTGTATACAGTTTTAAATTTTAACTTACACAGTTTTAAATTTCAACAGTGGCAATAATGACTACAATCAGATGCCTCAGAACTCCCTTTAAAGAGGTTAAAAGGTTAAACACAGCTGGCCAGTTAGCTCATTTGGTTGGAGTGCAGCCTTACAATACCAAGGTGATGGGTTCAGATCCCCTTATCAGCCAGCCATGAAAAAAGAAGAGGTTAAACGTATATTTACTCAACAATCATTTTGATCCATCAAGATCCTTGTCTTCTCTAAACCCATTTTCTCGTCTGTGGAACAGAGATAATAATACTAACATCGTCCACAGGGCTGTAACTGGAATTCTTAATAGCAGAGGTACCCTCAGTATACACACCATGGTAGCTGGCATCATTACCATTTATCGAGAAACTATTAAGTGCCAGGTACTTTGCCAGGCACTAAAGATACAGAGATGAACAAGCTGTAGTGCTGCCCTGAACTGATCAGAAGTCTAGCAATGAGGAGGAAGGACTGTAAATCTCTAAAGGGCTTGAACTTGACTTTGAGCTCAGTAGGGCACCATAGAGAGGTTTACAATTGGGAGGAAAAGGCCAGACCCCTGCATTTCAGACCAGCTGCTCCAGGGTCAACACGGAGACCTTCCAGGAGGCAGAGAGACGGTGCTGAGGCTGCGTCCTGGTCTGCTGCGGGAGGAAAAGGCTGAGAGGCTGAGGTGAGGCACAGAAATGGGTATTTTAGGAGGCAACACCAGACAGGACTTACAGCCCAACTGAGTGGGGACAGGGAAGAATTCCTAAAGCTCAGCTGTATCGTAGGTTGTAATCTATTTACCAAGCTCCTCATCACTCCTACCACAGGGCTGCTTTGCTGCAGAAACGGGACACAGCACTGTGCCATGTCACCCTGACCTATGCAAAATGGGGCAGCAGGGTCAAGGAATTAAGGGCTAGGAGATAATATCTCCATGTTTACAGATGAGGAAACTGAGGCTCAGAGGTGGAATGATTCGCCCAAGTTTCCACTGAACATTCAGGAGGACCTCGGATTTGAACACCCCCCAGTGGATGGACCTCCCAGCAGCACTGATAACCTGGGAGGCCAGAAAAGGTTTGAGCCTGTTTCAAAATGGTGGGAAGGTCATGAACAGAAGTAACCCCTGCCTGGACACCCAACTGATAAGCTGAAACCACAAAGGAAGCTTGGGGTGGGAGAGCATGTTGGTAGACAGATGTCAGTCTTCCCAAAGGGAAAAGTATTTAGCAAACAATTCATGTAGCAAAGGAGTGAGCTCCAGAATTGGAAGAGACTTTAAGAAAGGCCATCGGGTCTGACCTCCCCATTGCACAGATGGGACATGAAAAATCCAGGAAGGGCTTGTCTCATCCAAATATATATATAGAAAGGCAGAACTTGAACTCAGCCTCTTAACCCCCACTCCTATGCTCTTCTTACCCTGGGCCTCATACTTAGCCTAGTAAAGATTTATAAACCACATCATCACCTGCTCCAGGAAGCCTTCCATGATTGCCAAAGCTCCTGCCCCTGAATGCATGGGCCTCCTGGGCAGAATGTAGTATAAAGAGCCTGGACTTCACTGTCAGTTAGACCTAGAGTCAAATCCCAACCCCAGCCCTTACTGCCTGCATGACCTGCGTTGTCATGTTCCCTCCCTGAGTCCAGAGACTGCAGTACGGATTAAATGAATTAAGGCATCCACTGCAAGGTCTGAGGCAAAGCATCTCCTCTCACCAAGGGAGACAATACTAGTAATGGCAGCAACCCTGAACATCAGGGTAACCCCTCCACTCCACCTCCAATGCCACTACCCACATCAGAGCCACCGTCTTCTGTCCTGCCTCGGAGCCTCCACACATGCTGCAAGCTTCCCCTCTGCCCGAGACTCCTCTGCTCCCCAAGATCCTGAACCCCGCAAGGCAAACCAGTGCAGAAGAGGCGAGATTAACCCTGACCTCCAACTCCACCACTTCTGCTTCCGTGTGCATCGGCCCTCACTTCCTGTGAAGGACTTCTATGTCAAACTTGACTCTTCCCTTCCCACTTCTGGTCCCACTGCTAATCCCACCTCCTTGACCCCGCCATTTCTGCTTCCAGCCGACGCCCCTCCTCCCTGGGGTGGAGGAATAGGGAAGGAAACAGAAGCCCGACCCTTTAACGTCATTAGCCACACACCCCGGTGAGTATTTCTGAAATGATCCTGTAATGTTTGTTTTGTTGTTTGTTGTTTTTGTTTCACTTTCAGCTGCTTTCAGTGAAATAAATTCTGAATTAGAAATGATGTAACTTTTTTTTGTATAAAAAAGGAAATTTATTTTTTATCATTACACAATGTAAACATTTTTGAGGCCCTTTACCGATTTCTCCCTAGGCCCCCTCCCCCTCCCCCATTCCCACCCCTGGTGGCCTCAGTTCTGTTCTCTCCTTTTGAGACTTCAAGGAATTATTGTGATTGTTGTATCTTTTTTTTTTTTCAGCTCCCACTTATGAATGAGGACATATGGCATTTCTCTCTCTATACCAGGTTTATTTCACTTAAAATTTTCTCTAAGTTCATCCAACTTGCTGCAAATGGCAGGATTTCGTTCCTTTTTATGGCAGAGTACTACTCCATTGTGTGTATATACACCACATTATCTTTACCTAGTCGCCCAACAGTGGACATTTAGGTTGGTTCCAACTCTTAGCTATCGTAAATAGAGCTCTGATAAACATGAGAGTGCAGGTATCCCATCGACATGACGATTTCCAGTCCTTTGAGTATAAACCCAGCAGAGGAATTGCCAGACCATGTGGCAGTTCTATCTGCAGTTGTTTGAGGAAACTCCATACTGTTTTCCATAAAGGCTGCACCAATTCACAGTCCCACCAACAGTGTATAGGAGGGTTCCCCTCTCTCCACATCCTCGCCAGCATTTTTTATTCTCTATGTTCTTCATACTGGCCAGTCTAACTGGGGTGAGGTGGTATCTCAGTGTGGTTCTAATTTGCATTTCCCTGTTGCTGAGTGATGTTGAGCATTTTTTATGTGTCTGCTGGCCATTTGCATATTTTCCTTTGAGAAATGCTATTCAGCTTCTTTCCCCTTTTTTTTAACTGGGTTACCAGTTTTTTCACTAAGTTGTTTGAGTTCCTTGTATATTCTGGATATTAATCCCTTGTCAGATGCATAGTTTGCAAATATTTTCTCCTATTCCGTATGTTGTCTTTTCACTCTGTTAACTGTTTCTTCTGCTATGCAGAAGCTTTTTAGTTTGATATAATCCCATTTGTTTATTTTTCCTTTTGTTGCCTGTGGTTCTGTGGTTCTGTTCATAAAGTCTTTGCCCAGTCCTACTTCCCAAAGTGTTTCCCTTATGTTTTCTTTTAGTAGTTTTATAGCTTCAGGCATTATATATAAGTCTTTAATCCATTTTGAGTTGATTTTGCTATATGGTAAGGGGTGCGGGTCTAGTTTCATTCTTGTAATAGGATGTCCAGGTTTCTCAGCACCACTTACTGAAGAGGCCAGCCTTTCCCCACTGTATGCTCCTGTTGCCCTTGTCAAATATCAGTTTTTGAACTGAGAGATGTGGCTGCCTTTCAGGGAAGTGGCTTTTTCTTTGTTACTACCCTACCATATTCTCAGGGTCACTTCCCCAGAGAGGCCTCCACTCAGCTCACCCCCATCCAAGCCCAGGTCATGTCCCCCGCTGACCCCACAAAGCACCTGGTGCATGATCAAAGTCCCTCCCTCATCACTCAGGGATGTTCAACGCTGTCTCCCCGCCCTGCAGTGCCTGGCTCAGAGGGCACACTCATCACTCATTTATGAAATGCTTCTCCAGGATGGAGAAACTACTCCAAAGTAACCAGTAATGGGGAAGACTTCAGAACGGATTGCTAAAAAGACCAGATTACAAAGTTGGTACAGTACATTCCCAGGAAGAAATAAAACTAGCATGTCTGTTCAGAGAAAAAAAATAAAGCTTAGACATTGCTTTTCAAATCTTTTTGGCTATTTTTCATGAAATAAAATCTTGTTGGGCAGATCTTGTTAGTCTACACGAAACTGCTCTTGAAAGGTCACACTGTGTGTGTCTCACCCTCCCATGCCACCCTTGCTGAAACTTCCTGGAAAGCCCTGGTGTGGGTGAAATGAGCAAGGTTCTCATGCTGGGGCCCCAGCCTCCCTAATTCTGACGCTTCAGTGACTATTTAACCTCTCCAGGTCTCAGTTTCTTCCCACCTTCTTGCACAGTGGTTGAGAAGCTTAGGAACACAAAGCACCCACCCAGGGGAGCACTTGCTAACTGCAACGGCTGAGAGGTAGACTGGATGTAACTGGACAGGAAAGACCCTTCCCCATCCACCACCACCTGCCTCCTCAGACTTCCTGAAACCCCCACGGGAGCTGCCAATGGGACAACACTGCAAGCCACAAACCCACAGGAAATCAGGCCTCTCCCCCTACACACATACCCATCTCCTCTGCAAAATCGCACCAGGCGGAGAACAAGGGAAAGGAAGTGGCCCAAGGAGGCCCTGAGTCAGGCTGCATGGGTCTCTTGGGGCATCACTCCTATCCCCAGGCCCAAAAGCAGCAGCTAAACCAAGAACTGACATTTACAAGGGCCTACCACATGCCAGGCAATGGGCTGGGCACACCTCATCTCAATCCATCCTTAAAACTTCCTTGTAAAACAGGTAACAGTATTATCCCCATTTGACAGAAAAGGAAACTGAGGCTCAGAGAGGTAAAGTCAGTAGCTCAAGATCCACAGCTTGAGCCAGGACTTGAACCCAGGTCTGTCTGACTCTAACGCCACTTCCCAGCTGTTCAAAGAACTGTGTCTATTTTGGTTTCTATCTCTAGGACCAGCCCCATCCATGGCATGCTTACAAGGCACCCAAGAACATTTTTGAGAATAAATAGCAAGCTCCTTCTTGCACACCATGCCATAGCCCTCCACGAACAAAGTGAACTGACAAAAATTAAGCACCACTGAATCAGCTCCAACACTTCCATAAAACAGTAGTTTCAAAATATTCCACTTCATGAGACACTTCCAATATCATCATAAAACCACCTACTTCAATTCCCCACCAAACATACCCACAAATACAAAAAATTTCTGATAAAATTGCTATTCATAACATATTCAGAACCCACATAAAATTCTCATCAAATAGAGGAACGAGAGTTGTTTATCAACATTCAAGAGAACATGATAAAGCTTCCTTTAGAATATTCTGTGCTTGTGGAGTTTTCTTTCTTTGAGCTTTTCACTATAAAATCATACCAGGTGCTGAACAGGAGAGAAACTTTGAGGTGGGAATGAACCATGGGGACCAATACCTGTGCCACAAGAAGAATTAAGTACCATGACAGCACCCACACCCCTCTCCTATCAGACAGAATTCAGTACAATTCAACAAACATGCACCAAGTAATAACACTGCTTATATAGCTCTCACTGTGTACCAGGAACTGTTCTAAATTTTCCAAATTACCTAGTATTCTGCAGCCCTATGGAATGGATGCCCCATTTTAGTGTCCCAGCAGGAAGGGGTGAAGAACCTTGACCAACATGACCCCATTAGCAAGTGGGGGTGGGAGGTTAGCCAGGTAGTCTGGCTCCAGTGTCTGTGTTCTTACCTGCTCTGCCATGTGGCTTCTAGGTGCCAGTATTATGCTAGGATCTGAGAATAGAGCCACAGGGGTGGTACAGACACTGTCCCATTTGAGGGAAGGTCAAAGTAACTACATTTATTGGGCAATGAGCTAAGCCCTAGCCATTCTGCATACCTGAGGGTAGATACCACCCCTTCATAGGTGGTGTGAGATCTCAGGTGCTTTACACATGTAATACTGGTGTTCACAGGTCCCAGGAAAAGCACAAGTTATTTTCCTCATTTTATAGGGAAGAAACTTCAGCTTAAATCAGGTAAAAGACTTGCTCAAGACCCTGCCTGAATACAAAGCTTTTTCTCTTTCAACTGCTACTTGCTGGCTCTTGGTAAATTCCCTGTATTATTTTGGAATCTCCCCTTTATTAATGTACAAGGGCCCCTTAAAGAGTCCCAGAAAAGGCCCCCATCATTAGGTTGTTTCTGTCCCACCTCTACTGAAATGAGTCACAAGGCTGGCAAGTAACCACAGTGCCAAGAACAAGCAGGGGCGGTCGGTGACTTCCAAGCCAACAGCAACTTCTTTTTGTGGTTTCCACATCCTTTCTATGTGCACAAAGCTTTGTGAGACACGCTGAAGGATTAGAGGGACACAGAGTTCACATATGTCATGACTTCTCTCAAGAAAGCAGCTCCAGAAAAAGCAGGGGGTGGGGGAAAATATGCTGAGAAAGGTAGAGAGAGACCAGGGGCTCAAAGAGTGACACCAACTACAGGCCTGGGGTGCTCAGACCAAACAAGAGGAGCCAGGTTATGGCCAGGTTAGCACCGGCCCAGTAGGGAAGGAAGAAAGTCAAGGACGACCTGATCACCTGCAGACATTAGCAGAGTCCCTCAATGTGCCAGCACAGGTCTGGGTGTCCCGACACCTTCCCCATGGCCTTGAGGAGCTCCCAGTCAAGTCAGAAGACACTGTAACAAGCCCAGGTGGAAACTGGGAGAACAGAGGTGATGGGGACCAGCATGGTAAAGAAGTGTACATCTAAAGCAGGCTCTGGCAGTGGTAAAACCAGAACATGCAGATGGAGGAGCAGGAAGGCTGAACAAATGGCATTTAGGCAGGGAGAGCAGCAGGAACACAAGCTCCATTCATTCATTCATTCAACAACATCCCTGTGCCTGCTTTATGCTGAACCCTGTGCTGAGCTTGACTCAAACACGAATCTCATGCAGGCCTTGCCTCACAGAGCTCCAGCCAGTGGGAAAGAAAGACTTCTAAACAACAGCCTCATGGTGTGGAAAGGTACCTGGCCTGAGAGGTAAGAGAAGAACCCAAGGAGCAGCTGAGCAGCTTCTACAGGCAGAAGAAATGGTGTGCTAGGAAGAGGGCACAGATGTGCAGACAGGAGGAGGTGTTCTGGCAAGTGCAGGGAAGGCAGACAGTTCTGTGGGTAAGGATGGGTGTCATGAACGGAATGTTTGGGTCCCCAAAAATTCATATGTTGAAACCCTAACCCCCAATGTTATGGTTTTAGGAGGTGGGGCTTTGGGTGGTAATTAGTTCATGAGAATAGAGCCCTCATGATGAGATTAGTGACCTTAGAAGACACAGGGGAGAGCTTGCTTCCTGTCTCTCTCTCCACCACGTGAAGGCACAGCAAGAAGGCGGCCACCTGCAAACAATGAAAAGGGCCCTCGTCAGGAACCAAATTGGCTGGCACCTTGATCTTGGACCTCCAGCCTCCAGAACTGTGATAAATAAATTTCTGCTGTTTAAACCCCGTAGCCTATCTATGGTATTTTTGTTACAGCAGCCTGAATGGACTAAGACAGTTGGTAAAACCAGGAGCATCAAGAGGGGAGGCCACACATGGTGACAAGGAGTTTGTGCTTCATCTTGGGCTGGTCGGGAGCCCCTTGAGCAGGAGAATGACACAGCCAGGTGAAGGTTTCAGAAAGATGTCACCCTTTCTTGGTATGACCATTCCTCTCTCCAAACATTCCTTATGACTCCAGAGCCATTCTGAGGAAGGAGGGAGCAGATGGGACCCTCCTAGGAGGGCACAGGATCCTCCAGGTCTCTTCAGAGAGACTCACAGGTAGGACAACAGCTGGCTCCAGCTGCAGCCCTTCCTATAGCTCAGCTTAGCCGAAGGTGGTCCTGGAGGCTCCAGCTCCCCAGGTCCTAGTCTTAATAATGTCAGGACACTCAGAGGTCGAAACAAAACAAACAGCCGAACATGATACTGTTGAGCAGATGACAACACACAGATCCATGTGCCCTGTGGAGGGAGGGGGGCTGACGTCTAAAACAGAGCAGAACCTGGTGCTCCTTGAAGATGCCTGGAGGGTTGGGAATCAGGTGTCTGGAGCAATGGATGCTTGATTCTTTCTATTTCTAGGTGTAACAATTTGTAAACTACAAAAACATCATACCATACCAATTCAATAGAGCTGCACACCGAATATTAACCCTCTGTAGACCCCTCTGCTGCAGGGAGCTAGGCTGCAGGCAAACACCCAGCTTTGTACAGGGCTGGGGCACAACCTCTCCTTCATCTCCGGGGAAAGGTATCCTGCATCTGCAAGGCAAGTTGCTCACAGAAACATTACCAATTGCAAATGTGGCAGGCAAATTGTCATAACATAGAATGTTTTCACAACCACAACAAAATCCATTAATACTCAAGATGCCACAGCTGTTCAGACTGCAACTGTCATCCCCAAGTTCTCATTTTGAAAGTTCACTTCATCAAAGCAATCTCACTGATCTTGTTATCTGACCTTGTAACTAACAAGTGCTGTAAGTTTAAAGTCATAAATGTGATAATAAACCATCACTTTCCTATTTTATATATTGGAGCAGGGTGGTTTAGCTGTTAAAAAAAAATTATTTTTTTACACTTCCTTTTACAGATGGGGAAACAGTCCCCAGGAGAGGTAAGGGTATCACGTTGTTCTGTGATTATCATTCCTGCTCAATGGGCAGAAACCAGGTGCCAGGCACACAACAGGCACCCTACGCACTCCCATGAGAAGGAAGGACTTCTCCAAAGCATTATATCCAGGAGGTGGGCAGGACTCGAACCCAGGCCTCCCCACTCCTGGCCAGTGTGGGTTTTTTCACTCTGCTGCCTTCCCTCCTAGAAATTATGATACAGCCCATACCCACTATCACAAGGAGGCAGAGAGTGCAAGGAGAGTGCAGTGTAAGAGGCAGGATGCCTTCTTTTTTCCACTAGAAAACACTAGAAGCCAAGCACACCCTTCATTCTGAGCAACACCTTGGAAAGTGTGCTTATGTGGATGGGGAAGAACTGTCCTCACACTCTACAAAACAAGGGTCCCCTGCACTTGTAGACACAGCAAGAGTGTAGATGATTCCTGCCTATAGGAGAGAACCAACTGTTGTCAACTACTCTATATTAAAAAAAAGAAAACAGACCAACTGCATAACTGCAGCATAAGGGGTAACCAGCCCTGTCTTCCCTGGTTCTCAAACTGGAGAGGATATGGAATTTCCCGAGGGCTTGCTAAAAGCCTAACTGCTGCCCCCCCCCCCCAGAGTCCCAGGTCCAGCAGATCAGGTGGGACCAGAGGACGTGTGGTTCTAAGATGCTCCTGGGTAATGCTGCTGCTGCAGGCCCAGAGCCCCACTTGGAGAACCATTTCTCTGTTCTATTCATTACAAAGCCTCCTTACTGAAGCTCATTAAGGCAGGTATTCTAGGCAACACCCCTGAGAGCCCATAGCCAACTTTTCTATTTAAACTATTAAAAATACATTGAAAAATACTTAACAGAATACAATTAAATATTATATTAATTCAGACTGGACATCTTTAAATTTATCTCAGTGGGAGATTGCATTTCTTAATTGTGCTAGACAGTAAGAGGGAAAAGAAGAGGAATCAGACACAGGTCCCACCCTCAGAGCCCTCTCTCAGCAATGGAGACAAACTGGGACATAACCAACCACACAGCAGGGTGGCTGAACCCTGCTTAGGGGCCACAGGAAGAACAAATCAGGTGTGGTGAGAATGACACAAGTCCCAAGGTGGGAAAGCAGCCTGTGTGAGGGGAGGGGAATGAAGGGACAGCAGAGATGGCTTCCCTGGAGCTAGAGGCCAGGCGGGCAGGATGCCGACTCAGGAGACAGGGCAGAGCAGGCAAGGAATGGGTGTTCCAGGAAGCGGGGCCGCAAGCAAAAGCATGGATGCTGGAAACGGTGGTGAGGAAAAGCCAGCGGTCAGTTTGGCCAGGAAGTGGAGGGGTAAGCAGGAGTGGAGGATGAACTGGGAAGGAAAACTTGGGGCCTCAGATGTCCGAGCGGCACGGACAGAACCGAGCAGCAGCTACAGGCCAGACACTGTATTTGCTGCTACTGACGTCTAATTTCATTGCACTGTGGTCAGAGAATGTACTTTCTAACATTTTATCTCCTTCTAATTTTATTGAGATTGTACTATAGTGTAGCATATGGTCTATCTTGGAGGATCAGAAGAAAGTACGCTCTGATGTCACGTTGGTGGCGTGTTCCACTGGTATCTGTTAGGTCTAGTTGGTTTATAGTGTTGTTCAGGTTTCCTGCTTCCTTGCTAATCTTCTGTCTAGTTGTTCTATCCATTACTGAAAGTGGGGTATTAACTACTATTGTCGAATGTTCTCTTTCTCCCCCATTTCTGTCAGTTTTTGCTTCATATATTTTGGTGCTTTGTTGTTAGATGAAAATATGTTTATAATTGGATTTATAATTTTATCATTATAAAATGTTGCTCTTTATCTCTGGTAACATTTTTTTGTTGTAAAGTTTATTTTGTCTAATAGCAATATAGACAGACACTAGCTTTCTTGTGATTGCTATTTGTATAATATACCTTTTTCCATCCTTTTACTTTCAATATAATAGTATCTTTGAATCTAAAGTGTGTCTCCTATAGACAGTACTAAGGTCTGGATGTTTATGTCCCCCCAAAATTCATATGTTGAAACCTTTATGAGGTGGGGCCTTTGGGAGGTGATTAGGTCATGAAGGCAGAGCCCTCACGAATGGGATTAGTGCCCTTATAAAGAGACCCCAGAGAGCTTGCTCACCCCTTCTGCCATGTAAGGACATGGCGAGAAGACTGCTATCTATGAAGAAGCAACCCTCACAAGACACTGAATCTGCTGGTGCCTTGATCTTGGACTTCCCAACCTCCAGAACTGTGATAAATAAATTTCTGTTGCTTATAAGTTACTCAGTCTAAGGTATTTTGTTATAGCAGCCCAAACAAAGACAGCATATAATTGGGTCATATATTTTATCCAGTCAGACAATATCTATCTTTTGACTGGATTATTTAATCCATTCACATTTAATGTTATTATTGATACAGTTGGATTTATATCTGTCACTTTACTTTTAATTTCCTATATGTCTCATGTCATTTTTTCCCTCTATTCCTCTTTATTGCTTTCTTTTGCACTAAATCAATCAAATACTATTTTGGGCTTATAAGTCAGGGTCAAGAACTTTGAAAAGCTTTTTTGTTTTAATTTAGATAGTAAAATTACCTCTCTGACAATTTTAAGTTTCTTAAATGGCTCATTATCAAATCAATTGTGATTTTTTTTTTTTCTCTCTGGTTCCAGTAAATGGGAGCAAATTGATCATTCATCTGGTAGTCACAAAATACCATCTACAAAAATGTCCACTACCAGCTTCCTGGGTTGGAGGATTTGGGGTCTACAATTTGACCTCCCCTCAAGGAGGTAGGATGGGGCCATTATGTTTTGGGGATCCCCTTTATGACATGTAGTGACTGGAACGGTGGTGACAGCTCAGTGCTTCAAAGTGGGAAGGGATGGTCAGGTCTCACAACAAAGTCCACAATGTGGGTATTTTCAAATGCTGTGGCATTGCTCTTGCAGACACCTTGCACCAATACTAAGGAAGCTCTGATGAGCAGAGGTCCTTTCTTTACCTGCCACAACGAATAAATAAGACACCATCATAAACCACACAGCCCACATCCCTGCCTGAGAGCAACTTAACACATCCCCAAACCTCCTTGCCACTTGACCTTTTAGTTTACCTATGAAGCCCTCCACTCATCAACAAACGTGAAGGGAAGCTACAACCCAGGAGCCTATGAATTGTGAAATTCCAAATTTACAGCTATGCTGTGAGTCTGGGGCACCTGAGTTTTGGGGCAACCAGCACCCCTCCCCCATCTTCTGGCTGGAGCACTCCCAATTTCTGATATCCTACCTAGCAACAGGACTGGTTTTTGTCTTCAGTTTGAAGCGTTTGCATTAGTTTTTAGCCATCCCCACAGAAAAATCAGGGTATCTGTAATACACAGACCCTCATAAACCTGGCTCATCCTGAGTGACTATGATGTGTCCAGGGAGAGACAGATCATGTCAGCAAAGCGCCTATTCTCCCAACCGCTTAAATAGATTAGGCACAATGTGGAGCATCCAGGCCCCTTTGCAAAATAAGATTTCTGGTTGGCAAAAAGAATTTCATCAAACCCTGAGCCTGGAAGGCTCCAAGACTTGCTGCTGAAATCCAATTACCACCAGGCTTAATGAGCTCACCCACCCAGCTGCCCTGGCCCAACCTAGCAGCCCTGCCAACTTCCAGAAAGAAGGTTTGTCTTTCAAAGTACATGCTGAGGGTGCAGCTTGGGAGAAAGAGAAAACCAGGCCAATTTAATACGAAATATGACCTTCTGTGACTGCGGGAACATGGTTTGGATTCTGAGGAACAGCTTTCTAATGTCTCTGGCTGCCCTGAACTAAAAGCAGGCCACACTGTAAGGTAACAAAATCCCAGTCTGAGGAGGGAGAGAGAAACTTTGAGTCTTACAGAAGCCTCGAAAATGTCACCTCCAGGCTGATACAACAACCTGGGGTATTTCAAACCCGAGGTGACTGCTGCAGACACAGGGTGATGCCTATTAAGGGCAGAATGGACCTGATTCCAGCAACAGAGACTGTTAAGATCCCTTCCAACACTGACATTATGAAAATCTGAGACTAAAAGTCGAAATCTACTGACCACTTTATGTGCGCCCCACCCTGCACCAGCTTAGAACCCACTGTCCAGTGGGAAAGTGGGATGAATCACTGGCAGCTGCAATACAGTGTCCAGGGCAGTAACAGAGGGATGCTTGGGCAGCGGGGGCTCTGGGGACACGTGTGGCCTAGGGGTTGGGAAAGGGTGCAGCCAGGGAAGGCTTTCTGGAGAAGCTCATGATGGATCTTAAGCAGAAGCGGAGGATGTTCAGCAGGTGGATGGGGGCAGGGAAGGCTAACGGGCAGATCCGTCAAGGGAACAGCGTGTGCTAAGGCCCAGCTCAGTCAGGAACAGCAGGTGGACACAGGCTCTACTGAAGGCGTGGCAGGAAAGGGAGGCAGTAGAGGGGCACGCCATGCTGCCAATATCAGAGGAGCACAGAGCGCCCCTTTAGTCTATTCCTCTGCCCTGGGGCTGTTCCTGTCTTAACCCAGCCCCGGAAACTTCAATCATTCAATCTGCCTTTGTAGAGTGACCAAGCAGATCACTCCTGGGGGCCCAGCAAGGATGGAGGACGTGGCATCCAAGAAGGCCACAGGGCCAGCAGGATTTCACAGGTGGGGAGCTGAAAAGCAAGAGACTGGAAGAGGATAGTGCTCAGGAGAGGGGACGGTTCCCTGGGGGAATCACAGGAACTGAGTCGGAAGCAGCGGGCCATGGGGGCTTGAACGCCAGGCTAAGGTGGCTACACTCTTTTTTTGTTAAATAAATGTTATTGCATATGTTTGAGGTTTATAACATGACATTATGGGGCACATATAGCTAGCAAAATGGTTCCTATAATGAAGTAGATTAACATATCTATCATCTCATGTAGTCACTTTTTTGTGACAAGAGCAGCTAAAATCTATTTAACAAAAATCCCTAATCAATACAATTCTATTAACTGTAGTCCTCATTTTTTTTTTTTTTTTTTTTTTGTCTTTTTCGTGACTGGCACTCAGCCAGTGAGTCCTATATAGGATCCGAAGCCGCGGCGGGAGCGTTGCTGCGCTCCCAGCACCGCACTCTCCCGAGTGCGCCACGGGCTCGGCCCATAGTCCTCATTTTTTATGTTAGCTCTCTAGACTTGTTCATCCTACACTCTTGCCATAACTAATCAGCATCCTTAGGAGGAGCCTGAGCGGGTTTGCAGCCCACCACTGCCATCTCTACCTGCACAACCTGAGAGAGGTCACCCACTCTCCAGCAGTGAGGTGCTGCAGGTCCAATGAGGGCTGGCAAGGGGGATCCACTGCTGCCTCAATAATCCACCCCACGGCTTGTTTCTGCTTTTTTGTGAGCACAGCTCATCCCCAACACCTCCTGTCCCCAACCCCAGCAGGCAGCACAATGCCAGGCACCGGCAGGCAGGTGTGCATAAGGAAAACAAGGATGACTCCTGCAAAACTCAGGTCAAAGTCCTCCCTGGGCACCTTTCCACATGGAGAACACACACCCCATCACAGGGATGGGGTGATAACCCAGGACACCAGTGCTCCCAGGGCAAAGTGATTTGTCTCCCTGTGGCTCCTGGCTGGATCAAGGACCCAACCCAAAGCATCCTTCCAGGTCTGGCAAGAAGCCAGGGGATCCAGAGCAGAGGGGATCCAGAGCAGAGGCAGTACACAAAACAAGAGGGTAGACTGCACCACATCCTGGGAATCAGCTCGTCCCGTCAGAGCTGGCCATGGGGGCAGTTCCAGGCTGGGGACGAACAGCAGTCTCACCCTCAGCAAGGTGATGCTTGGAGAAGTCTCGGGTATTCAGGGTCCACAGAAAATGAACGTGTGGTAGCAAACTCTGAAATCCTTGTGTAGTAAATATTGTAAAAGGATTAAAAAGGCTAGAGCCCTTGAGTGGAGGTGACTCTACGTGGAGTGGCTCAACATTCTCGGGCCATACCAAAGCCATTGCTGTGGCTGCCAGCTGGTGAGAGCCTATTGTGCACCGGGCCAGATGTGGATTCACTCCTGTGCTCTCACGAGGCCTTCGCTGCCATCTCATGGCTACAGAGCCAGCTCTGGCCACCAGCACCAACGTCTACTGTACCTCCCTACTCACACCTTTCTGCAACTGTGCCACAGGCTTTTAGTGACTGCGCCGGCCTCCTTATTTAGATCATGTAGATTGTGGGTCTCCCCTCCCCCAGAACATAAGCTGCCCTGGGCAGGGACTTACCACACCTTGTCCTCAGGGGGCTCCAGTTTCTAGCAGTGCACAAAGAGGCCCTCATATGTGCACTGTCATTGTTTGCCACCAGATTGAGCTTCTTGTTTGCAGAGGGGGAAACAGAAACACACACCAAAAATGTAACTAACTTGCCTAAGGTCACACCCTTCATGGAAGGCAGAGCTAGGGTGTGACCCCGTATGCCATCGCCCTCTGAGCCTGGTCCCCACCCTCAAGGAGCTGACAGTCTACAGCAGCACCGCCCAGAGAAATGCAGTGTGAACCCCACATGCAATTTAAATTTTCTAGCAGCTACGTTAAAAAAGTAAAAATTAATAATAGTAGGTGAAATTAATATATGTCCAATATACCCAAAATAGTATCACTTCAAAGTATAATCAATGTTAAAACTGTTACTGGGATTTTTCATGTTCTCTTTTCATCTCTTCATACAAAATCTGCGAAATTCAGTGCATTTCTCCCCACAGTCCATCTCAATCCAGATGCGCCACATTTCATGCTCCAGAGCCCCGACTGGGGAGCAGCCATCGTAACTGGACAACTCGGCTCCAGGAGGTCCCCTGGCCACCCCAGGGCAAGTGTACGAGTCACTCTGCATCAGGAAGCTCACTCACATTCACGATGACCGCGACTTCTACCACTAACACCAGCAGCAGTGCCCGCGACAAACGCCTGCTGCAGGCCTACACTGTGCTGGGCGGTCTGTATACGGCATTCCACACGTTATTGAGACCACCCCCAAGAATGCAGGGACACTCTCCGTATTTCACAAAAGAAGGAAGAGAAGCTCCGGAAGATTCTGTAACGTGCCCTGGATCACAGCGCTAGCAAGGTGGAGCTCAGAAATTGAGTCGCATCTACCTCCAAGCAACAGCAACGATGACTAACCAAGCACCGCTACACGCCAATAGGCGCTGCCGGGAGACTGGAGAAACCGCGACAGGCAGTGCTCCTGCCCTCGTGGTGCTTTATTCTAGCTCCTGGGGAGGCGGATGATCATCGATGAGGAACCAAAATTGTTTTAGATCATGATGATTCTCAGAAGAAAACAGGTGCCAAGGGAGAAGGCAGAGTGGCTATGTGGGCTGGCCAGGGAAGACCCCCACCCCCAGGAGGGGAAATGTAAGCTTAGATGGTGATGGATCAAAAGAAGCCAGTCTGGGCGAGGGCAGGGGGCGAGCACTGCAGACAGCGGCCACCCACCCAAACACTCCGAGCAGGAAGAGTCCAGCACGTTCCAGGAACGACAGGAAGGCGGCCAGGCCCCTGCATGGTGCCAGCTGCCTCCCTCAGGCCGAGCTCGGCCAGCCCCACCTCGTCCCTCTTGCCTCGGGCGCTCCCACACTCTCACTTGGAAACTAAGGAGCCCACACAGCATCCTCCAGCTTTCAAGAACAAGTCAAGGCTGGAAGCTCCCCGCACAGTGCCCGGCACAGAGAGCGCTTCACACCTGTGTGATGAGGGGCCGGACTGATGAGTTCACGGGCAGGGGGAGGAGGGAGCGGGCCAGCAGAGCAGGCCTGGCAGTCGGGGCCCTGGCGAAAAAGGTTGACTCCACGAGCACTGCTCCAAGCACGAGTCTCAGTAGTCAAAAGTGGAAACCAAATGCCCATCAACAAATGAATGGAGACACAGACTGTGGTGTGCACACGCCAGGGAATGTCATCCAGCCATAAAAAGGCATGAAGTTCTGACACACGCTACAACACGGGTGAACCTTGCAAACTGTGTGCTAAGTGAAAGAAGCCGGCCACAAGAAGCCACATACCGTATGGTTCCATTTGTATGAAATGCCCGGGACAGGCAAATCCATAGAGACAAAGAGAGCAGGTCAGTGACTGCCAGGGGCTGGGGAGGGAGCAGTGGGGAGCGACTGCCAGTGGTACAGGGTTCTCTTTGCGAGTGAAGAAAATGCCTTAGAACTGGGTAGAGGCCGTGGTTGCAAAACACTGTGAATGTATTAAATGCCCCCGAATTGTAAACTTTAAATGGTTAATTTTATGTTTTGTGAATTTTACCTCAATTTAAAAAAAGAGAGAAAGGAGGGGGAAAAAAAAAGAACAGCTTCACCGGAAGACTCCGGTTGTGATCCCATTAAATAAAATCCCATGCACAAGCACCCAGCCTCCAGAAGCCAAGAACGGGCAGGGAGAAGAGAGAGGACAGGCCCTGAGGCTAAAAAAAGTGGAAAGTTAAGTTACCAGCACATGCGTCCCCTCCGCTGCCACCGCCTCGCACTGCTCACAGAAAGCAGGACACCCACTGGGGGGTGTCCCACCTCTCCAGCCCTGAGGAAGGGAACAGGGGCCAGTCCCAGGCTCTTCACTCAAAATGCAGTTGAGAAAGAAGCCCAGAGGCCGGGGCCCAGCCAGCATGTCCCTCTGACCTGGCACACACAAGGGAATTAGTGCCACAGTGAGCATCCGCTGGCAGTCCCCGCTGGCGCACACAGAACCCCTTTCATTCCTTAAAGTGGCCCTTCAGCCAAGTCTGGGAAGAGAGGAGAGCAGGGGCCTGCACCCATATGGTACCTGGGTCCTCTGCACTCAGGTCTAGAGCTTTAGGACATGTGACAGGTCATAGAAAGGATAAAAGGGACACCTTGGGCCACACAGAGAGGAATAGACTGACCCAATGCCAGGTAAGGTGAGTTTTCCAAGGGACGGAGCATAGTAAGTACTGCCCACTGCACAGTGCTGGGCCGTGCACCTCTATTCTTTCGCTCTTCCTCACACCATGTGATCTGCAAGGGCAACTGAGTCACAGGGGGTTCAGAGAGGTGCAGATGCTTGCAAAAGATTAGTTGGTAAATGGCAGAGCTGGCACTCAGACCTAAGGCTGACATCAAAGCCTTCTCTGCTAACTCATGATGCCACCAGTGTTTGCTTTTTTCTTACAAAACTCCTGCAAAGCAGCAAAGGGTAGTGGTTAGGAACATGGGCTGCCAGCTTGGGAAGATGGAAAAGCTCTGGAGACGGTGGTGGTGAAGGTTGCACAACGATGTAAATGTACTTAATGCCACTGAACTGTACACTTTAAAAGGGTTATTATATTAGCCATTATTACATACATACATTTAATATAGAGATATTTCAAGAACTGATCAAGTACTAGGCTATTAAGACACTGTCAACAAATTTTTAAAAATAGATATTATACACACATTCTCTGAGCATGACAAAATTCAATTAGAAGCTAATAAAAAATATACATCCCACTACCACCAAAAAACAAAACAAAACAAAGATAACAGGTTTCTTAAGTTTCAAATCCCTGCTCCGGAACACACGACAGCTTTGTGACCCCGGGCAGGCTTCAGAGCCTCTCTGTGCCCATCTGTTAAATGGGAAACACAGGTGCACCTCCCTCTAGGACAGAATGAGCCCAGAACAGGGACAGCTCAGACCAGGGGGCAGCAAACTCCTCCTGTAAAGTGCCAGGTGCTAAATGTGTTTGGCCTCACGGGCATCGCCACACCTACTCAATTTCTTCCGTGATGGCACAAGAGCTGCCACAGACCATATGTACACAAATGGGTGTGGCTGTGTTCCAATAAAACTTTATTTACAAAAACAGGTGGCGGGCCATAGCTTGCCAGTCCCTGGCACAGACCCCGGCACTTGGTAAGTGTTTTGCAAAGGTTAGCAGTTATAACTTTTAAAAACGGCTCTTATGCACATTCACTTCTATAGACTTAAGACAGGTACTCTACTTGCTGCAATTCCATGGAATACTACTCTGCCACAAAAAAGAGTGAAATTCTGCTATTCACAGCAACATGGGTGAACTTGGAGAAAATTATGTTAAGCGAAATAAGCCAGGCACAGAAAAAGAAATACCACATGTCCTCACCCATAAGTGGGAGCTAAAAAAGTAAATAAATAAGAAAGAAAGAAATACACAACAATCACAGTAATTCCTTGAACTTTCAAAAGGAAAAGAAGGGAACCGAGGCCACCAGAAATGGGAAAGGGGGAGGCAGAGGGGGGGATTAGCAAGAAATTGGTAAAGGGCCACAAAAAATGATTACATTGTATAATGATGAACATCCCAATTATCCTGATTTGAGCACCACTCATTGCACACAGGTATTAATATTCAACTCTGTACCCTACAAATATGTATAATCAATTATATTTCAATAAAAATAGATAAATAAATGCTAACACCAAAGGCAAGAGCAGAGCCCCTCCCCACTCTAAGCTGCCGGAGGCGGGGGCGGGACAGGGGGCTTCCTGCAGCACCCTCCCTCGCCCACCTGGGGCTGGGATTCCGAACCTGCTGTTAATTACCTCCCTGGCTACTTCCAGCAAGCACCCCTGCACTTCCCACCTCCTACAGGAGGGGCTCCTAATCCCGCCCCTTCACCACATGAGCACCTGAGCCTCCTCCCTGTCCCCGCCCCTCTCTGCTGACCCATGGTTCTTGCACTATCCAACTGGCCTTGGAAAGGCATGAGCAAAGAAAACATTTTCTGAAGGCATCCAGGGCTACAAACAGCCCTGGGATCCTTTTCTGAGCCTCTAATCACAGCAATACCAATGGCCACTACTGGCATTACAGTGACATGCTTCCATTAAAGGCACAGAGGAGGCTCCTCTGATTTGTTCCTCACACGAGCCCTGTAGGAAGGTCATTTTTCCATTACGGTGCTCAGTGTGTTGCACGGGGCAACGTCTGAGAGAGGGAGAGAGGGAGCCCCACTGCCCTGGGACTCTGCTGCTCCTGGTCAGGTGCTCACATAATGCAGCTAAGGTGAGACAACTCACGTCAGGGGTACAAAGTTAAGCAACGATAGCGATTTTCCTTATGTGACCCTCATTTTCATTCTCCAGAAAAAGGAACTCAGCACAGAGAGGCTAACTTGCCCAAGGTCACAGAGCCAGTAGGGTCTGAGCTGTTCCTCGGTGCAGCCCCTCCGACCCAGCCCGTCCTCCACACTGCTCAGCTCCCCTAGGCTGTGCCCCCGACTTAGGATGATCATTAGTTCCACTATTAGTTAGAGAGGAACAGAAGAGGGCCTGTAACTGGCGCTTTGCTCTGACAAAGCTAAAGCACTAATATTTTTCATAGCTCATCACAGCCATCCTCCTCATCATGACCATTTATTAAGTGCCACCGATGCCCAGGGACCACACCCCTGATGCCCACATCAACCCAGCCAAAGAGAGGCCACTGCCCCCCATTTATACAGGAAGTGGAGGCTCAGAGGGGTTAATCCTCTTGCCCAAGATCACACAGCAATAAGGAATAGGACACAGGGGAGTCCAACTTCAGAAGCCCTGCAGGTTGATCCTACTGCCATGGGGGAGGGGAACGACCCAGGAGAACCGGGATACACCGCAGTTATATCCAGTCTCTCCAAGGAAGGCACCCCATTTTAGTTAGGAAGACTGGCCGGGGCGGAGGCACTTGCCCATCACAGCTAAGTGTGGGGCAGGGTCTGAATGGGAGCCCAGGCAGCCTGGCTCAGAGCCTGCAGAGGCAAGGTCCCTCCTCAGGGAATCAAACAAATAGCCATGGCATGCCATGGCAAGAGCTGCTAGCTTATGCCTTAGAATTGTTCCTTCTGCTGCTGGTCCGCCAGACCCAACGCACTCTACACACCAAGAGACTGGGGCACTGATCCCTGCCACCTCCTCGTGAAGCCTTCCTGGTCAGGCTGAGGGGAGCCTGCCATGCTCTCTCTTTCTTACATGCTGGCAGTGTCGGTGTGAATGGCGCCCCAGGAAGACAGAGGCCCACCGAAGTGGGGCCACCTGTCAGAACTCACTGTGTCCCAGTCTCTAGTGGGCAAGACCAGCTTAAGGAAAAAATACACAAACAAATATTATGTATACAAAGCTCTGAGAAAGATAGATGAGAGAACCACACAATCTGGCAGAGTCAGGGGAAACCACAAAGTACCATGAGAGCTGGACCTGATCTTAGGACAGTTCTCCAGACAGACAAGGGAGAGGAACGTTTTTTGGAGGAAAAAACAGCATCTGGGGTCCGGGGAAAACACCTAAGTGTGAAGATGTGTCTGCAGAGCACAGGGGGAGCTGGAGAGGCCACTATGACTGAGATGGTGCAGCCGGGAGAGAGGACAGCTGGCCAGGAAAGCCAGGCTGTGAGGAACCTGCGAGGTAAGGGGCAGTGGGAGCCATGGACGGTTTGTGAAGAAGGAAATTGGCAATCATCTCATTCGCTGGGTCCACAGGTGATCCTTTGGGGGTTTCTTGCTGTGAAGAGACTCCAAGTGATAGTTACCCCCAGACTCTGGAGCAGAGATGCTCACCAGGCACAAGACTGTCAACAACAACTCTGCAACAGTCCATAAGCCACCACTGGGTGGTACGTGAGTTTCCTCCAGGGCAGCAGGTCTCCAGGGAGTTGACAATGCCCTGTAATTCCGAACCACTCCCTCCCCATCCCCAAACCTGCCCCTCCTCCTTCCCTGTCCCAGCTAATGGAACCACCACCCACCAGCCCAGGGTGCTGCCTCGCCCACCAACACCAGTGAGGGGGGATGACCCCTTATGCCCGACATTCACTGTGGGTGGAGCCCTGTGTGAGGGGCCGAGGGTGCTCCTGCCCTCCCCCACCTCCTGCTCTGGGGAGACAGAGGCCATCGGATGCTGACAACGAACGCAGCGTGACCGGCTCTGCCTTACAGGCCAGCTCAAGTGGGGTAAAGGGCTGTCCCTGAACTTGGTCTGCAAAGCGCTGGGCCGATGAAGGAAGGGCGTTCCCGGAGAGGGAACAGCACGAGCAAAGGCCAAGGACAGTGTGCCTGTGAGGTGCGCGGGAGGGGCGGTGGCGGAGGAGGGCTGGTGCTGAGATACAAAGTCGCCGGAACATAAAGAGCCAGCAGCGGCTGGTGGGGAGCCCAGGCTGGCCAAGCCGTCAGGAGAGGGACGCCTGGGTGTGTGGGGAGGGAGTGCGTCTACCGGGGCTGACGAGGCCGGATCCTCAGGAGCCCAGCAGGGAGGACGGAGTGATGGGGCGAGGGGCGGGGAAGGTGAGGCAAGGAGCCCACCCTCGTGCGCCATCCCGGAGGCCCTGTGCGCCCAGGGCGCGCCGGCAGACGGGAGGGTGGGTGCCGGCCTTTCTTCCCTCTCTCCAGCCTCCTCCCCGGCGCCCACGTGGGCGGAGCAGCGCGAGGCCGCGCGGCAGGGGCTGCGGCGGCGTGTGCCGTGCGTGGGGCGGCGGTGCGCGCAGGGCGGCCTCGCCCTCCCGGCCCCCGGCGCCGTCCTCTGTGCCGGCTCGGCGGGGGTCCGGGCAACCGCGACCTACCCGGAGGAGGACACGGAGACGACTGGCCGGCCACGCCCCCCGCGCCACTCCCGGGAGCACCGAGTGGGTCGCCCGCCCGCTCCTCGGCTTGGGGGCGGGAGGGGGAGAGGAGTGGAAATCGGGGTGGCGTGAGGGAGGGAGGGGCGCTGGGGGCGGGACGGAGCAGGGGCGTTGGGGGAAGCGACCTAGCGGCTGGGAGATGTGCGGGGGGACCTGGAGAGCAGTGGGGGAGGGGAACGGATGGGTGGGGACCACGGAGGTGGGGTGCGAAAGTGGAAGGGATCTTGGGAGGGGGCGCGGGAATGGGGGGTGGCTGGTGAAGGAGGGTAGGTGGCGGGGCGGCACCGGTCGCCGCGTCCCCTGCCGCCGGGTCCGCCCATCGGCCGCGGGGTCCGCGGGTCCCCTCCGGCCAGAGCGAGGCTCCCGCCGCCGGCGCACCTGTACCCACCTGCTCGGCGCTCAGGCCCGAGCCGGGCATCAGCAGCGTGCGTGGCGAGCGCAAACCCGCGCCGCATCCTCCGGCCGCCTCCTCCCCGTTCCGAGCTCACGCCGCCGCCGCCGCCTTAAAAAGGACAAGACGGAACAAAAAATGAATGCATGCAAAAAAAAAAACGGTAAAAAGCAAGAAGGAGGACGGGCAGACGCGCGCGCGACTCGGCAGGGCGGGGGCCGAGAGGCAGCGGTGCCGGCGACAGCGCTCGGGGAAGGCAGCCGGCGCGTGCCGCACACTCGCGGCTGCAGCTCCCGCGGCCGCCGGGCGCCCGGCTCGCAGCACGGCCCCGCCCCTCCCCGGGGCGCCCCTCCGATTTGCCCGTCCTCCCGCCAGTCAGGGAGGAGGGCGCAGCGCTCGCCCCGCCCCAGCCCCTGCCCCCGCCCCGGGCGGACGCCGGGAGCGGTTCTGCGGCCGCGAGGAGGGGCGCGGGGACGGCCCGAGCGTGCGCACTGGGCCCCGCGCCGGCAGGTGCAGGGCTGGGGCTGGGTCGCAGCAGCCCCCGAAGGGGCTTTCAGCCTGCAAGCAGGACCGAAGGCCGCAAGAAGCTTGTCCCTGCCCTCAAGGGGCTCACATCCTAGAGTGGGGTCGCGTGCATACAACACGGGACTGTGGCCATCCTGAGCCATTGGCAGTCAGGGAGGACCACCACCGCGGGTGCTGTCTTTCCCGCTTTGTACAGATGAGAAACCCGAAGGTCACAGGCTAAAGTGAAATGCTGGAGGAGACACAGCTAGCAACTGGGGCAGCTGAGATTCGAACCAAGGGAGTCTTAATCCTGAGCCTGTAGTCTTCACCACTGGGAAAACCATATAAAAGTTGGGTGAACAGTGTGATGTCAAGCTGGGACTTGAAGGAGGAACAGGATTTAGCTAGGCAAGGAGTCCTTCGGTCAGTGTCATTCAACTGTATTTACTGAGCACCTACGGTGTTCCAGGTAATAAGATCTAGGGATGCCACAGGGAACAACAGAAAGGCGCTGCCGGCATAGAGCTACATTCCAGCAAGGAGAAGGAAAGAGAGCGTCCACACAAAGACAACAGCATGGGTAAACACCTTGACTGGTGGAAAATGGGGTGTATTTAAGAATCTAAAGAGTGGGTGTCTGTATGTTGCAGAGAGGTGAGTGGGAGAGTGGGAGAGATGAGGTGGGGAGGTGGGCAGAAGCCAGCACTTAGAAGGTCTTTCAGGCTATGGAAAAGAGTTTGGAGCTTGTCCTGAGACTGTTTCACCTGGAAAGTGGTCTAGAGGACCACTGTCGGATTTATATTTTTACAGCAATTTTTTACAGCGTAGCAGTCAGGATAAGCTATTTGAGCTGCAGTAACAAACAAACCCAAATCTCACTGGTTTGTTTCTTGCTCGCACTATACATCTTACCTGGGTCGGTGGGGCTCTGTTCACTTCAGTCAATGGGGAACCTGAGCTGATGCGGCTCTGTCTCATGGAGCACCCCCCATGGGTACAGCAGTATGAATGTAATGTGGCAAATGGTACTGGCTTTGAAGCTTACCCCTGAAGAGGCATACAACACTTCCGCTCGCTCTTCGTTGGCCAAAGCAAGTTGCTTGGCCATGCCTAACTTCAGACAGGGAGGGGAAGTGCTCCCACGTTCCAAGGAGCTCTGGCTGCTTGTGGAGTGTGGACTGAAGGAAGCGAGTGCAGATGCAGGGAGACAAGGTAGGGCCCGGAGGGTCAAAGAGGTCCAGCTGGTGGGATTGGCAGGAATTGCTCAGGGCTTGGATGTGCGCAGGAGGGAGAAGGCATCAGGGACGAAGCCTAGGTGTTATGGGCTGAATTGTGTCCCCCTCCACCCCAAAAGTTCATATGTTGAAGTCCTAACTCCGAGCACCTCAAAATGTGACTTATTTGTAAATAGGGTCTTTGTAGATGTAACTAGTTAAGATGGGGTCACACTGGAGTAGGGTGGGTCCTAATCCAAAATGACAGGTGTTCTTATACAAAGGGGAAATTGGACACAGACGCACACACAGGGAGGACACCATGTGACATGAAGGCAGAGATCAGACCACTGCATCAGCTGGCCCAGGAACACCAAAGATCGGCAGCAAACCACCAGAAGCTAGGAAAGAAGCCTGAGACAGATCCTTCCCTCACGCCTTCAGAAGAGGCATGGCCCTGCTGACACCTTGATCTCAGACTTCAGCTTACAGAAGCGAGACAATAAATTTCTGTTGTTTAAACCACTCAGTTTGTGGTAGTTTGACACATGTGTATCAGCTAAGGATTACGTTTGGCTGTGAGTAATCAAAAGCACAGCTATGCAGTGGTTCAAAGAATTATTTTCCCCTACTTAAGAAACCCCAAGGTAAGCCATCCCTCACTTTATCCTCTTTTGGTCCTTCATCCTCAGCGTGTAATTGTCTTCCTCATAGTATCTTCAAGGTGGCGAGATGGCTGCCTGTCCTGGGCACCCCATCATTATTCCAATTGAGAAGGGGAGGGCAGAAGGCACACCCCAACTGAGTGGGCTTCCTTTCACCGCTTTCCTGGAAGCTCCCCAAAGACCTCTGTATTATCTCATTGGCCAGAACAGAGTCTCATGGTGACCCCTGGGTTCAGCGGAGGCTGGGAAACATTTTTTTTAATTGAGTATATATTTCTGCCTGAAACAGAATCGGTTCTGTTAGTGAGAAAGGGAAAAGGGACTTTGAACAAGCAACTAGCAGTCGTGGGCCAGGTTTCACAGGGCCTAGAGCTTCTACAATTTGGGGAGTGCCCCTTAAGAAAAGAAAAAATAACAAATACGAAATTTGGTGCAAAACTGAATATACTTACTTAGAATAATGACTAAACACAACAAATTTTAAATGCTTAATCTCACAAACACACAAAATCCAGAAAAATATAATTATCAATTAACTGCCTGACATTCATCTCTATAATATCTTTTTCTACACTTTTCTGGCTTCATCCTTTTTGACTTCCTCTTCATAGGACAACGACTTTGTGATATATTTTCTATGGAGAAAATAGATAAGTCAGAGTACTCCTATAATGATGGAGAAAAAATTTAATGTTGGTTAGAAAGCTTTTTTTCAGCTTCATATCTCATTACTGGTAATGTCGTGTACAATTTTAGATTGTTTTCAAATTTGGGAAGCCTCTATCATTTCTTCTCATTGCAATTTTACTGATTTTCATGGTGAAAGGCCACTGGACAAGTTCAAACCAGAAGACAGCTAGGTCAGCGCTGCCTAAACCTCAGTGCCCACCAGGACACCTGGGGGAGCACAGGGAAGACACACCCCCAGCTTCTTTGCATCCTGCCGAATGGAGCCCCCAAGCAGCAGAGCCCAGGAATCAGTATTTTACTGAATGTTCCACGTGATTCTGACGCCTGCTGAAGCCTGGGCAGTCCTGGATTAGGTGGTTTCCAGGTTGCTGTGAGACTGTCAAGGTCTGCAAAGCCAGGCCTCTCCTGCTGGAAGAATTCTGCTTCAAGCCTTGCGTCTCCTCCTCTGTCCATAGACTTCTGGTGCCAGGCACAGTAGCACACATTCCTGGCCTGGTGCCTGGGGGTGGCACAGTGTCGGGGAGGGCACTCCTACAACCAGTGCACCTGCTCAGGGGGCAATAACCTGACCTTCACTGATTGATGCAGCCCCATGTATACATGTCCCACTAAACCCAAACCAAGGCATCCCTGACTCAACTTCTCTTCGGCTACGTTCCCAACATGCCATTGGCCACTCCAGCGGCTTCCAATATGAGAGGAAGTGCAATGACAGGAAGTCAGAGGGAAAGAGACAGAGGGTGTTATGGGTTGAATTGTGTTCCCCGAGATCCTTAAGTTGAAGTCCAAACCCCCAGTGCCTCAGAATGTGACTGTATTTGGAGATAGGGTCTTTAAATTTGATTAAGGTAAAATGAGGTCATTAGGGTGGGCCCTAATCCAATATTCCTGGTGTCCTTAAAAGAAGAAGAGATAAAGACACAGCACACACAGAGGGGAGACCGTGTGAAAACACAGGGAGAAGACGGCTATCTACAAGCCATGGAGAGAGGCCACAGAAGGAACCAACCCGGCTGACACCTTGATCTCAGACTTCTGGCCTCCAACACTATGAGACAATACATTCCTATTGTTTAAGCCACTAAGTCTGTGGTACTTTGTTATGGTAGCCCTAGCAGTGGGCTTAACTAACTGAAGCTAAAATGTCTCACTTTTGCAAAATATTCCAAAATACATGACCAGGTGAACCTGTAGCTCAGGCCCTCCCAGGCCTTGGAAGGATCTGCAGCTTAGCTTCACAATGAATCCACCCCTACTGCCACCACGTGATCCCTGCATAACCTACTACAAAGCAGGCACCACCATGATGTCCTTATCAAGGATGGGAGACTGGGACCTAGGGAATAATGTGTCCAAGGACACACAGCATCTACCATGTACCCATGCTCTGTGAAGGCACCAGGAACACAGAATGCACTGGCTGTTTCTGCTGTGAGGGGCTCATGGGCCAGTGGGAGAGAGAGAGAAGAATGCATGACTCTCACGGGGTCGCCATAGACGTGCAGAGGAGGGAGCTCCCAGGGCCACTTAGGAAGTCAGGAGGGGCTTCCTGGAGGAGGAAACGCTGGAGCTGAGGTCACACAAGGAAGGAGGAAGCAGGCATTCCAGGCAGAGGGAACAGTATGTGCAGAGGGGCCAGCGGCGTGAAGACCACCGCATGCACTTCTTGCCTGCTGCCCCTAGAGTGCAGACGGGGTTGAAGAGGCTGGCCAGGCCGGCCACGGGGAGCTGAGAGCCACACTGGGAAGCCTTGATGGATGAATTTTGAACAGAGCATGGCACCACTGGAGCTGGTTCAGCATTTGTATGGAGACTAATATGAAGGTGGAGACGGAAGACTTTTGAACTGGTCAAGATGAGGGAGGTTGATGAGGCCAGAGCCAGTTCGAGTCATGGCCCCAGAAGGACAGGCCGGGACACTTTAAGTGGCATTCCCCGCTACCCCTCATACTCACTGGATGTTTGAAACTGATCCACCATATAACACCTGCCTTCTGGGCAATGGGCTGCACTTCTAGGGTGGAGGTGGGGGGTTGTAATAACAAGAGCAAACATTTGGCCAAGCGTCCTCTGTAGAAGCAGGGACGTAAGCACTCCACAGGTACTAACTTCATATATCCTCGCAGCAGCCCTGCACAGACAAAGGTTAGGTACCTTGCCCAAGATTACACAGCCTGTCGAACCAGGATTGGAACTCTGGCAGCCTGGCTCCAGGTGTAAGTAAACAATCATGTCATAAAAAACAATAACATTTATGGAGGACATACTGTGTGCCAGGTGCTGGGCTGAGCTTAACTCACTTTAATCCCCACCTTATCCTTGGAAACCGAGGAACATAAAGGTTCAGTAACTAGCCAAAGGTCACCAGCTGGGAAGGGACAGAGCTGGGATTCAAACCGACCAGCCTGGCTCCCACGGTGGCAATAAACACTCCCCTACTCTGCATCTCACAGGTAGCAGAAACCTACTTCTGTGCTGCTGGGAAAAAGCAAAGGGACAACCCCAGCTTGCCCCAAGGCAGAGGGACCCAGAAACACCAGTGCTGGGTGAGAAAAGGGGAGTGCCAGGCGTGCACCAAAATCAAGGCTTTTGAGGCAGAAATAACTTTATAAAGATTTACTGAAGGCCAAGCTTGAAGATCGACCTGAAAAACACAAGCCCACAGGGTTGGAAAGTGCTCTGAAGTCTGCTACAAGCAGAGGCGTTTTATGAGAGAGGTTCAAAAGGGAGTTTAAAAGGGGAGGAGCAAAGTTTCAAATACAATTGTCCTTTTCTCACAGAACAGAACAATCACAATCATTGGTCACTGATCACAACGTGGGAGCCAGAAGCGTCTACGTGCAACCTGGAGCAGAATCTTCATGCTTTGGCTATTCTTAACAATACGGAAATGGCTTATTCAGAACCGGTAGCTTATACATTAATTAATAAATCAGCAGTGCTAACTACACATATTGTTTATCTTTAGAACAAGATAATTATTTCTTTTATTACAGGCTTTGTCTTTGTCTCAGCCATGAGACAAAGCTGTGTCCTTGGGACAAGTCCCTTTACACCTCTGAGCCTCAGGATCCTCCCTGTCAAATAGAGATGATGCCATACCCAACACCTGCCGGACAGTCTGGGATTTGTCCCCTGCTTCCACCATCTACTTCCCATGACACTTTGAACCTCAGTTCTCCCATCCAAGTAATGGGAAGAACGGTACCTCCTTCACATGCTGGTTAGGCTGTTCGAACACTTTACAGTCGTGATACACGTGAAGCAGAGTTTGGCCCATGAAACATGCTCAGTCGGTGAACATTGCTAGTATTCATAGCAGAAAAGCTTCCTTCCTTCCATCCCTGCAGAGGATACGTTGTTATTCCCATTTTCCAGATGAGACAAAAGAGTCAGAGAGGGTAGGTAACGTGGTCAAGTTCACTCAGACAAAAAGGATCTGGAAATTACACCAAGATGAGACAAAAGAGACAGAGAGGGTAGGTAACGTGGTCAAGTTCACTCAGACAAAAAGGATCTGGAAATTACACCAAGTCTACACTTTCAATCCCCAAAAGACAGGGATGAGGATTATGCTGAGTGAAAAAAGCTGTATGATTCCATTTATGTAACTTTATCAAAATGACAAAATTATGGAGATAGAAAACAGATTAGTGGTTGCCAGGAGGAGGGGAAGGGAGGAGGAAAGTGTCTGTGCCTGTAAAAGGGTAGGAGGAGGCTTCCTTGCATGGAACTGTTCTGTACCTTGACTGGTGGTGGGCACACGAATCTACACATGAGATAAAATGCATAGAACTAAACACACATGCACAAGTTCATGTCAAACCAGGGAAATCGGAACAAGGTAGATGGATTGCATTCATGTTAATTTCCTGGTTGTGATATTGTACCACAGTTTTGCAAGATGTTACATGAAGGGTATATGGGATCTCTCTGTATTATTTCTTACAACTGCGTGTGAACCTACAATTATCTCAAAATAAAAAGAGTTAAAAAAATAAAAAAGGACAATGGAGAACATTGTTCATCTTTTGGGGAACATGTAGGTAAGTTGACCAAGGCTGCTGCACTGCATAGGGCTCCTCCCTTGAGTAGGCAGATGGGACCAGGGAGCCTGTGGGGTTTTCCTCCAGACATAGGGTGGAGCAGCCATGAGGAGTGTGAGGCAGGCTGATTCCGCAAATTCTCCATCCCCAGTCAGTGTAGGGGGAGGTTGGCCAGCTGCAGGGGCCTATGCCGGGACATGTTACCTTCTTTTCTTTGCCACCTTTCCGAAAACAGCTTTCTGTGTGCTCTTTCAGATTCCATGAATAATACATGCTCATTGAAAAAAATTCAAACTGTACAGGCATGTGTAGAGAAGGAAAGAAAGGCCACCTTGAATCTTGCCATCTGTATTAGTCCATTTCTGTTGCTTATAACAAAATATACGGGACTGGGTATTTTGTAAAGAAAACAAAATTTATTGCTTACGGTTTCTGAGGCTAGGAAGCCCAAAGTTCATCTGGTGGTGACAGTGACTCAGGGGTCTCATATTGCAAGATGGTGGAAGCAGAGAGAGCAGAGAGAGAGAGAGAGACTCTCCTCTTCTTTTAAAGCCCTCAGAACCATGCCCTGGACCACCATTTTTAATCCATTCACTACTACATGGTCCTATAATCCAATCACCTCTTCAAGGCTCCACCTTTAATTAGCATAATAGGATTTCCCACCCTCTTAACAGTCACAAAGGGGGCTAAGTTTCTAATACATAAAGCTTGGGGGACACAATTCAAGCTTCAGTGAGTTTTGGGGGGGACACAATTCAATCCACTACACCATCCAAGGTATCCCAGGAAAGCTCAGGTGACCTTCATGCCTCTCCTTGTGCGTAGATACATGCATGAGATTTCCCATGAATGGCCTATCTTATGCATGATGTGTTTATTATGGATGCTTCCCCCTCCCCACTCCCATTTCACATCCCCCACCCAGTAGCCCACCTTAACAACCTTAGCTTGTTTCGTTTCATATGTACTCCATAAGCTTATGTAAGTATATAACATATGCACGTACAGCATACATACGGGGCTTGGGGGTCATTGTTTTACAAAACGAATCCACTGTAGTCACATTTTCTGCTTCTCACTTTTCACACTCATCAACACCTCATGAAAATCCCTCTTAACATCTGGGGGTCTCTAATTCACGCTTTGAAAGGCTGTGGAACACGCTGTGGCCGCACTACCGTTCACGTGCTCCTGCTGGTAGACATCCTCTTTGTCATTAGTAACTACAAACAGTGCACACAAAGCGTTCCTCCACGTGTGTCCGCAGACAGCCGTACTTTTATTTCTATGGGATGGATTCCCAGGGGTAAACTTGTTGGTTTGAAGGTCTAAACTTTTTTATTAATAGTTTTTCACAGATTACCTTCCCAAGAGTCTGTAACACGCCACCCTTCTGCCTGGACGTGTGTATTTCCTACATCCCCAGCATTAACCCATGCTATACTGATGCAGTCACTCTGAGGGGTGAACGTGATATGTCCTTGTTGTTTTAGTTTGCACTTCTCTGTCTATTGGTGAATTTGTGCACCTTTTCATGTATATAAAAGGGTATTTCAAAAAGTTCATGGAAAAATAGAATTGACAGGTAATATGAGTCTTTCCGTGAACTTTTTGAAGTACCCTTCATATGCCTTCCGATTTTCTCTTTTGAGAATTGTCTGTTCCTGTCCTTCGCCCATTTTTAGTTGGGGCTTTTTGTTTTGCCAATGTTTAGGGCTCTGCGTAGCAACTATCCCTTTACCTGCCATCAGCGTTCAGGTACTTTTTTCAGAGCTAGCATTCATCTCTTGACTTTGTTTGGCATATTTGCCACAAAACAACAAACTTTTTATACAGCCAAAATGTCTCTCACTTTTTTAATATAGCTTCTGAGTGTTGTTCTTGGTTAGAAAGTCTCCAAAACAGATAGACTGTACATGCAAACTCCTAGATTTTCTTGCAAGTACAAGAAAATTCTGCTTCGTCGGGCAGTTACTATGCTGTCTATATACACAGTACAATGAAGTAAAAAGTGGTCTGGCTGGCAAATATGACCCCGTAATATGCCTTTAAGTAGAGATGTTTCTGTTGTTAGAAAAAAATGTTTTTAGTATGAAATATTCCAAGAATGCCAAATTATTTATATATATATATATATACACACACACACATATCTATATCTATAGGATAGGTACGTAGGTAGACAGGTATCATACGTATTCTTCAAAGCTCAGTAAGGGGGTTTCCAAAAAAGGCAGTTTCCTGTCTGTACTGCCTCAAAAAGAAAAGGCACAGAACAAAAGACAATGAAATTTATTGTGCACAAGAGGTCTGTAGGGACCTGAGACAGCTCCAGAGAACACTACCATTTCTGTCATTCCCCATCCCTCCAGACAGTGAGAAATTTTGATTGCCTTTTTTGAGAACAGGGCTGGACAGAGGACAGAATCTGATCACTAACTGTTAAACAGGGACGTGTGCTATCCTAGGACACATGACTTCAAGGTTTTACTACATTCAAGAAATAAAAAATAAACAAACATCGCTGGACCCAGCATTCAACTTCAACAAAATATGAGCCTTGTCCCATATGCCCTTCCCCAATTGGTAACCATTATTCCTAAGTGCATGTTTATCTTTTTCCTAATTCTATATACAAGGTGTCATGCCTCTATATATTCTTCCCCATTTTACTTTTTACTCAATATCAAGTTTTAAAAATGCATCTATTTTTGATACCTGTGGCTGAACTGTGAATAGACACTCTTTTTTAACAATTTGAACTGTGCCACTATGGACATTTGCATTTGTATCTTCTGATGCACACAGATAAGATATTTCTAGTTGGGCTGGCTAGTTGGGCTAGCCAGTTTGCTCAGTTGGTTCGAACACAGTTTTGATAACACCAAGGTCAAGGGTTCGGATCCCATATCTACCAGCTGCCAAAAAAAAAAGATATATCTAGAGCAGGGTTACTCAATAGCAGAACTATTAATATTTGGGGAGGATAATTCTTTGCAGAGGGAGGCTGTACTGTGCATTGTACAATGCATAGCTGCATTCCTGGCCTCTACCACATAGATGTCAGTAGCATCCTTCCCCCAAGATATGACAACCAGAAATGTCTACAGACAGTGACAAATGTCCCCTGGAAAGCAAAGTCTCTCCTGGTTGAGAACCACTATTCTAGGGTATATAGTGTGGGAATGGAATTAGGTCATGGGGCATGAACATCTTCACCTTTACAAGATACTACAAAATAGTTTTCTGAAACGTTTATGCCAGTGTATTGTTCAACTTCTATGGATTTAATGTTTGTGATCCATCCCTAATTCATATGTTGAAGCCCTAGTACTCGATTATGGTATTTGAGGTGGGATCTTTGGGAGGTAATAAGGTCATGAGGGTGGAGCTCTGCCAGTGGGATTAGTGACCATATAAGAAGAGACATAAGAGAGATGATCTTTCTCCACGATGTGAGGGAGGGTACAGGTGGTCTACAAAGCAGTAAGAAAGTTCTTGCCAGAACCCTACTATGCTACTACCCTGATCTTGGACTTCTTCTAGTCTCCAGAACAGTGAGAAATAAATTCATGTTATTTAATCCACCAAGTCTATGTTACTTGCTATAGGAATCCAGAGCTGACTAAGACACCAATCAATAGTCTATTAGAAATCTACTCCCTCCACATCTTTGCCAACATACAGTATGGGTTCAACGTTAAATTTTTGCCACTCCAGGGAAAGTACAATGACATCTCAGAACAACTTAGCTGTGAATTTCTCTGAGTACTAATGGGACTCAGCAGCTTTTTGTGTGTGTTTGGCTGGTCACACTTTCTCTTTGATGGACATGCCTTTCCATGTACATTGCCTATTTTTTATTGGATTGTCTTTTTCTGGTTGATTTTCAGGGATTCTTTATATCTTCTGGATACTAATGCTTTGTTGGGTATATGTTCTGCATATATCTTCTTTTAGTTAAGGGCTTGTCATTTCATATTATTATGGCTTCCTTTGAGATGGATAGAAATACTGCTTTTATTATAATCATTTTTTTCAATGTTTCCTTTTATGACTTGTGCTTTTTGTGTTTTGTGTAAGAAATTCTTCCTTATGTCAAGGCAATAAAAATATTCCCCCATATTCCCTCATAAATGTTTTAAAGCTTTACTCTTTCATTTTGAGAATTCATGCCACCAGAACTGAGTTTTATGTACAGTAAGAACTAGAGATCCCATTTCATTTTTTTCCCTTGTGGGAATAGCCAGTTGTTTCAGCATCACTTATTTAAAACTCCATCCTTTCTCCCAGTGAATTGCAGTTCAATCTGTGACATATGTCAAGTTTCTGCACGTGCATGGTCTGCTTATTTTGTTCCATTTGTCTCTGTGTCTCCCTCTGTGCCACTATCACACTGTCATGACTACTTTAGCTTTATAACAGGTCTTGCTCTCTGTCACAGTAAGTTCCCTCATCTTGTTTATCTTCTTGAGGGTATTTAACCTATTCTTAGTCCTTTTCCCTTTCATGTATTTTAGAATTAGCTTGGCAACTCTTGCAAAGAACCGTGTTTGGATTTTGATAGGAATTGTACTGAATCTACACACAGTTTGGAGAGAGATGACATTTCACAAGATCCAGTTCCCCCATTTATGATTCCCTCTATTTATTTAGGTCTTCTTAAAAACCTTTCAGTATGGAATTATAATTTTCTGCATAAAGGTCTTACATGTCTGTCAATAAGTTTATTTTTTCAGTAAATTTTGTTTTGCTATTATAAATGATATCTTTTTAAATGTCATATGTATTTAGATCAGTGGATCATTCAGCTCTATGTTTACTTTTCTTTTTTTCTTTTTTTTTTTTTTTTTGCTGCTAGCAGATACAGAAATCAAACCCTAGACTTTGGTGTTATCAGCAGCATGCTCTAACCAACTGAGCTAAACTGCCAACCTTAACAGTATCTTTTTACTTGTATTTTTTGTTTTGTTTATTTGTTTGTTTTTTGGCAGCTGGCCATCTTTTTTTAAATTATAGTGTTCTTTATATGGGAGGTGAAGGAGTCTATATATGTTCATTTAATCAAGTTCATTAGTTGTGTAGTTCAAATCTTGTCTTTCCTTACCAATTTCTTTTTTACTCTTTGACCTAGCAATTAAAGAGGTATATTGACACTTCACAACCATTAGGATGGCTGCTACAGTTTACGGCTGCTACGGTTTGGATGCTTGTGTCCCTCCAAAATTAGTACGTTGAGACCTAATCCCCAATGTGATGGTAATAAGAGATTGGGCCTTTAGGGAAGTAATTAGGTCATGAGGGCTCTGTCCTATAAATGGGATTAGTATTCTTATAAAAGAGGCCCAAGGGAGCTTGTCTGCCCCTTCTGCCTTGTGAGGACATAGCAAGAAGAGATACTCTATGCAGCAGAGCAAGCCCTCACCAGACACGGAATCTGACGGTGACTTGATCTTGGACTTCCCAGCCTCCAGAACTGTGAACAATAAGTTCTATTGTTTATAAATTACACAGACTATGGTGTTTTTGTTATAGCAGGCCACACAGATTTAGACAATGGCTATTATAAGAAAAAAAAAACATAAAATAAAAAGTGTTGCTGAGGATGTAAAGAAATTGGAACCCTTGTGCATGTTGGTGGGGATGGAACAGTGAAGCTGTTATGGAAAATAGTATGGCTATTTCTCAAAAAATTAAACATAGAATTAACACACACTCCATAAATTCCACTTCTGGGTATACCCAAAAGAAGTGAAAGCAGGAATTTGAACAGGTGTTTGTACACTCATGTTCATAGCAGCATTAGCACAATAGCCAAAAGGTAGAAGCAACGCAAGTATCCATTGATGGATAAATGAACAAATAATATGTGATATGTGCATACAATGGCATATTATTCACCCTTAAAAAGGAAAGAATTTTGACACATGCTACAAGATGAACGACATTATGCTGAATGAGATAAGCTGGTCAAAGAGGACAAACATTTTATGATTCCACTTATGTGAGGTTGCTAGAAAAGGCAAACTCACAGAGAGAGACAGTAGAGGGCTGGGTGCCAGGGCTGGGGGAGGGTGAATGGAGAGTCAGTGTTTAATGGGGACAGAGTTTCTGTTTGGAGTGACAAAAAAGCTCTAGAGGTGGATGGTGGTTTGGCTGCACAGCAATGTGAATATACTTAATGCCACTGAACTGTACACTTAAAAATGGTTAAAATGGCAGATTTTATGTCATGTATATTTTACAACAATAAAAAAATTTAGAAGTATGTTGCTTTGCCCCCCACGGATTTGTCACCCCAGTTCCCCTGGGTGATGGAGCTGCAAAGCTCACCTCTTCTGAGCAGTGAGAAGCCCCGAAGTGGTTAACTTCCCTTGGGAATGCTCAAGCGAGAGGCATCCCTTCCTTGGGTAATTAACCCCAAATTGGGGTTTTCTTCGTGCATTTATTTTCCAGACCAGGAAGTTACAGGAAGAGAACATAGATGGGGTTATAGTTTAACAGTATAGGCTGGTAACTTTCAGTGAAACAAGCCAGATGACATTCCAGTAGACAATTAAGTGATCTTACAGCAATTTCTCAGTATCTTTACATAACAATCAGTAACTAGTCTGTCTTTGAGCCAGCAACCTTGCTGTGTTGGAATTCTTTATCTTATACCAGAGACTTTATAGCCTGAAGAAAATTTCCTGTCCTCTGCAAGGTCAATATTTGAAACTGCAAGGCTTTGGAAAACCAGGCCCTGTGAAGTACATTTGCTTTAAGAATCCTCTACAGAAGTATATTGAAATGCCCCACTAAGATAATGAATTTGTCAATTTCTTCTTCTAGTTCTCTGTCTTCGTTTTTTATATTTTTGTTGCTTATATGTTTGTTCTTATATTTTAGAATTGTGACCTCTTCCTGGTGAATTCATTATTTGGTAGTAAAACCTCTCCATCCTAATAATGACTTAATCTAAAGTTTATTTTGCCCAATATTAAAAGCTACTGAAGCTTTCTTCTCCTTCACATATCTTTTTCCATCCTGACTTTCAACCTTCCTGTGTCCTCCTCACGCTTCGGGTGACTCTCCTGAAAACAGCACACATTTGTGATTTGTATTTTTATCCAACCTGATACTTTCTGACTTAACCAACCAACTCATTCATCTATGCAGACTGTAATGACAGATATTCCTGGAGCCATTTATACCCATGTGATTTTGTATTTTTTACTCAGCCTGCTTTTTCTTTTCTTCTTCTTTTTCTCCCTTTTTCCCTTTCTTTTGGATTCTTGAGCTTTTTTCTTATTCCACTATCCTTACTGTCTGAGAGTTATGCAGTTTTATTTTCTTTTCAGTAATTAACCTGAACATTTGACCATACTTATTTTACAAAGCCTAAATTAATCAAAATCTCAATCATCATCTCAAACAATAAATGCTTTTTAAAATTTTTTAAATTTACTTATTTATTATTTTTTGGTGACTGGCTGGCATGGGAATCCAAACCCTTGACCTTGGTGTTGTTAATGACACCAATTGAGCTAACCAGCCAGTCCCTCAAACAATAAATGCTTTAACCACAATCACTTCTCTTCCTGGTTACTTAGTTTTTGTCCACTATTTTAGTTCTAGCTTCTATATTTTTTACCCTGCAAAGTAGACCACTAATTTTATATGCATAATATGTATTAGCATTCATTTTTAAACATTTTCTATTTTCCCTTGTTTTCAATCATTCCCTTGATTTCTTCTTGGGCCCATGTATTATTTTTAAATGTTGCTTAATTTTCTACTATTTGGGGGATTTTGTAGACATCTTGTTACTGAATTCTAAATTCATACTACTATCATCAAAGAACGTACACGCTCTGTATGATTTCTGTCTTTTAAATGTATTGAGATATGTTTTATGGTCCAGCATATCATCTATTTTGGTGAATTTTCCATATGTACTTGAAGAGATGTGATTTCTGCTATTACTGGGTGGAAAGTTCTATAAATGTTGTTTAAGTCAAGTTAATTTAAAGGGATGTACAGATCTTCTTACATACCTACTGATTTTTGCCTACTCTTTCTATTAATTACTGAAAGTGATGTTAAAAAATCTGCAATTATAATTGAGAATTTGTCTATTTCTCCTTTCAGTTCTGTCAGTTTTTGACTTACATGTTTTGGAGCTTGATTATTACAGATATGCATATTTAAGATTGTCACATCTTTGTGATGAATTGACCCTTTTGTTATTATGAAGTGTCTCTGGTAATATTCTTTGTTGTGAAGAATATTCTCTGTTGTAAAGTCTGTTTTGTATGATGTTTACGTAGCCTTATGAAATTCCTTATCCTTACTTTTTGCATGGTCTATTTTTCCCACTCTTTTACTCTCAGTCTCTCTTCCTTCATAGTTGAAGTCAGTTTCTTGTAGACAGAACATCTATTGGCTCTTTCTACTTCTGCGTCTGACAGCCTCTCACGTGGAGTGGCTAATCCATTTACTTTTAATGTGATTGTCAACATGGTGGATCAGAGGCTGCCATGTTGGTATTTGTTTTTTATTTTTCCCACCTGTTCCTTATTCCTCTTTTCTCTTGCTCTTCTTCGTTTTGGATTAAGTGCTTTTAGAATCCCATTTTATATCCCCTTAACTTATTGGCTATACCTCTATTTTATTTTTTAACTGGTTGGCCTAGGATTTATAATATGCATCTTTAGTTTATTACAATCTAATTCATACAAAATATACCATTTCCCAAGTAACATAAGAACTTCACGACCTCACCCCTCACTTCCCCCACTCTTTCTTTTGCGCTGTCATCGTCTACTTTGCTTCTATATTTCTTATAAATCCAAAAGTACATCATAAAACTGTCAATTATATATATTTTTCTTTTTGTGATAACTTTATTGAGGTAAAATTGGTATGGAATAAACCGCACATACATAAAACACAGATAATACTTGACACTCGTATACATCCATGTAACCAGATGCGTGATTAATAATGTGAGCATCTTTTCACGTGTTTATTTGCTATTTGTATATCTTCTTAGTGAAGTGTTTATTCAAATCTTTTGACCAATTTTTAATTGAGTTGTTTGTTTTCTTAACATTGAGTTGTGAGCATTTTGAGTTTTTGTACATATTTATATAATCATGTCATTTCTCCCAGTCTGTGGTTTTTCTTTTCACTGATTTAACAATGTCCCATGCTTTTGGTGTTGTATGTAAGAGATCTTTGCCTAACCCAAGGCCATACAATTCTCTCACATGTATTTTTCTGGAAGTTTTATAGTTTTAGTTTTTACATTTAAGTCTATGATGCATTTCAAGGTAATTTTCATATATAGATCAAGGTATACATCAAAATTAAATTTTTATGTAGATATCCAATTGTTCCAACACCATTTGTTAAAAAGACTGTCCTTTCTCTACTGAATTTTCTTTGTACCTTTATCAAAAATCAATTAATCACGTATATGTGGGTCTATTTCTGGAATCTATTTTGCTCTATTGATCTATTCATCTATCCTTGATGACAACACCCCACTTACTTATAAGACTTTCTAATGTCCTAGGTAATATTTTCTCTGGGTGCTTTTAAGATCATTTTCTTTATTCTTGATTTCCAGCAATTTGAGTAAGATGTGCATTGGTGTAGATTACAGTGTGTGTGTGTGCGTGTGCGTGTGCTTTTTGTGGTTTGTTGAGCCATTTGGATATTTCTGTTTATAGTTTTAATCAAATTTAAAAATTTGGGGGGGGTCATTATTTCTTCAAATATTCTTTTCTGCCATACCTCTTTCAGGACTAATTAAATATAACCCACAAGTCACTGAGACTTATTCATTTTTTCCATCTTTTTTCTGTACTTCATTTTCAAATCTTTCTAATAATATATTTTCACTATTTTTTTCTTCTGCAAAGTCTAATCTTCTTAGAAGCCCATCCAATGAATCTTTCATTTCTGATTTTACGTTTCAGTTCTAGAACTTCCATTTGGTTCTCTGTTTTGTCTTACTGTATCTCTTCACTCGTTTCATGTTTTTCTCCATATTCTGAAGCATACTAATAATAACATCTCTTAAGTCCTTGAGGGCCTATTCCATCATTTCTGTCATATCTCATTCTCTTACTATTAACTTATTTTTTCCTAGTTATGTTCACACTTTCATGTTTCCTCACTTGTCTAGAAATTCTTAATGGATGCTGAACATTGTGAATATGATATCGCTGAGTGTTTAGTCTTTGTTTTTTTTCCTTTAAAGAATGTTTGGCTCTCTTCCGTCAGAAGGCTAATTTACTTGCAGATCAATCTGATGCTTTGGAAGCTTAGTTTTAATCTTCGTTAGGTTGGGTTCTAGGGTTGTTTTTACATTAGCCCTAGATCAGCCCTGCAACTAAAGCATGTCCATTCTGGGGTTTCTACTGAGTGTCATAGGGATTTAACAGGGTCTTTCCACTCTGGCTTATTAGAATTCAAATGTCTCCCAACATTGTAAGAGATCCAATAGTTATTTAATTTTTTTACTCCTTTATAGCTTTCTTTGCCTGAACTCAAGAAGTTTCACCCAATATATGCTTGGCTTAGTGTTCATCCAAGAGACTCAAGAGGACCCCAATATAGAGCTCAAGAGCTCTTTCTATACATGCTTCCCTCCTGTCCAGTACTCTGCTTCTCAAATCCCAGCTGCCTTGGCTCCTTGCCCCTTCTTTCTCTCCTCAACTCAGTAGATCCACCATGATCTGCTCTGGTTCCTCTTTCTGCATCACGGCTGGGAAAGTGCCTCTCGGCAGGAATACAGGTCACCATGGAGCACACTGTATGTGTTTTCTTCTTTCAGGGATCACTGTTCTGCTCTGTCTGTTGTCCAATATCTGAAAACCATTTTTTCATATAATTTGTCCAGTTTTCCTCATGGACAGAAACAGAAATGCCCAACTCTCTATTTTTATTTTCACTGTCTCTAGCTCCTTGAATACATTAGTTCTCTGTCTTTGGGTTTCCATGGCTGCTGTTGACAAGTCTGTGGCCAGTCTTCCATATTTTATTCATAAATGTTCATAAGACACCGTCAAATATACAATCCACCATTATTTTATTACCAGTAAGAAATAAAAACTCTTTCAGTTGTAACTGTAAGACTCCGTCGATGATAAAATTAGACCCAATTTCAGACATGTTAAACCATAGGAAAATATACGTCTTAAAATTGATGAAATATGGTCATTTTTATGCTTCTGTGATTTCTCTTTGATGTCTTTTTATTTCATCTGATAAATTTATGTGTAGATTCTTTTTATTTATGCTGCTTGGTACACTGAGGTCTGTACTTCAATTATTATGTTTCTTATTACAGGATGTTTTAGTTGGTTCTTTTTCAAATCTTCTTGGTCATGTCGTTTGACTTTGAACTTTTTTTCATTTGATTTTTTACTTCTTTAAACATGTTTATACATGATTATTTTTACTCTGTGAATTATGTATCTACTATCAGAAATGCTTGAGGATCAAAGTCTCTTGTTAGTTATTCTGCTGACTCACACTGACATTGAGTTATTTATTCATGTATTGGGTACTTTTTATTATGAGCTCAGATATGGTAGATGGTGATGGGCTTGGGCTGGGGAGAAGGCTTTTCTCCAGAGAGCATTGGCATTTGCTTCTTCTGGGCTCCAGAGGGTGCTACCAACCTGTAACTATTTTAACTTAGTTTCATGGGTGAGGATTCTTGACCTTGGAGGTAGTATAAATTTGAACCTCAAATACACATTGAAGCAGTCCTCTGGCTGCAAATTCTCCAGAAAGACTTTTTGCTTTTTTATGTTTTTGCACCCAGAGGCAGCAGAGAGAGATTTTTCCCCTGGTCCTCTTTATCAGTATGAGTCCCTCCAACTTGAAGGTCCTCGTGTAGGTGGTTGTAACCAGTGGAGCCTGGATTTCCATGTTCGTACCCACTCTGGTTTGGGCTGATTATTCCCCTTTTTGCGGGGAGGCATGGTCCTTGGGTATTTCCCCGCATTTTTCTGTGAGTTTCAGAAAGGCATTTTAAATTTATTGTAAATAATATTCCATCTCCATATTTTAACCTGAGAGGGGGTATCAGTCGAGCATATCTAGATAAGCATACTGTTGGGATCTCAAAGCCTTCATACAAGACATTTATTGTTTATTTTATTATATTTAGGTCTTTGTTTAGAATGTATTTTTGTATTTGGAATAAGACTAGAGTTCATTTTTTCCCCTTTTACCAGTTACCAGCTGCCAGTTACCAGCTGTATTTATTATTAATTCATTCTTTTTTGCTGAACTGAGCTATTATACAGTTGTCCCTTTGTATCCTGGGAGGGATGGTTCCAGGACCCCCAATACCAAAATTCATGGAAGCTCAAGTCCCTGACATGAAATGGCATAGTACTTGCAGATAATTTACACACATCCTCCTATATACTTTAAATCCTCTGTAGATTACTTATAATACCTAATAGAATGTACATGCTATGTAAACAATTGTATTGGTTTTCTTTTGTATTAGTTTTATTGTTGTATTGGTTTTTAATTTTTTTTTCAATATTTTCCATCGAGGTTGGTTGAATCCGTGGATGTGGAACCTACGAATGCAAGAGGACCCACTGTATTTGTCATAAATTAATCTACGCATATTCTGGATTTAATTCTGGTTCCATCTTCTGTCCCACCCATCTATCTGTCCATTCCTATACCAATTCCATACTGATTAGATTCCAATGGATTTGTGTATGTTCTGATGTATGAAGATGTGAGTCTCATTTGAATGTTCTTATGGTTCGGGTTTTTTTTTGTTTGTTTGTTTGTTTTTTAATTTTCTAGCTATTCTCAAGGATTTATTTTCAGGAAATATTTTTCACTCTTTTTTTAAGGAGGTGGATCTTGGCGTGTATTTGTTGCACTGAATTGAGAGCTGCATGGTGAGGTGCAAGGAGCTTCGCTTGAGTAAGCTGCTTTCCCTCCCCAGGACTCAGTTTCCTCCCTGAAGAAAGAGGGTTGGTTCTTGAGACCTTTGGGCTGCTTTCCTGCCCCGGAGTCCCAGCCCGGGTTGGCTCAGCCCTGGGGCTTCCTGGTGAGCACTGAACACGCTGTGATAAGAGCAGCTGGTTATGTCCTCACTGGCCAGGTCATACACGTCGGGCGTGGTGCCCCAGCAGTTACATACATTCACCTGCACAGCACCTCCCTTAATCCTCACACACCCCTGGGAGGCAGGTGCTATTCATACTGCCTCCATTCTACAGAGGAAGAAACTGAGGAACGGAGAGCTTTAATGACTTATTTGCTGAAGATGCTGGTTGGTTAAAAAAGATAACAAAGGAATGAAGTGGGGAGCTTTGGGTGAATAAGAAAAGACCAAATTAAGTTATTACATGCTTGGCGCCCACTATCCTTGGTACATGCAGATGACCTCAGTACTAATAGATAACGTATTTGTTGAGAGCTTCCTATGTACTATAGGAATATTAACGCATTAATCCGTCGACCTTCTTATCTAACAGCACTATTATCTCCACTTACAGACCGTTGAGATTGAGTCTCAGAGACGTGAAGTAACCGGCCCAAGGTCACCCAGCAGAGACGCGCTGAGGAACCCAGACCGTCTGGCTCCGGGGACGGTGCTGTAGGCAACCTCAAAAATGACACCCCCGGAGAGTGTGAGGACCCCAGCGCTGCCTTCGCGTCCCCTCCAGCAGACGGGGACTGTGCAAACACGGCAGCGTTGCCATTGGAAGGACGGGGCAGAGCTCGTGGCTGTTTCTAAATGTTTAAAACTGCCGTTAAATTATACTTTGGCTGTTTTCGTGTAAAGAAGGTGCACCAAGGAGGCTCGGAAGAGGATTTCCAGAGAGGGGCCGCTCTGAATTTCCTAACTTCGCCACGGTGATCATGTGTCACGTATTCTTGTGTGATTTGAAAATATTAAAGTCGTATGAATAATGCAAGAGGCGAGCTCCTCGCCCCCGGGAGCACTTATGTAATTGCGGGGGGCACAGCGACCAGGCCCCGCGACAGGCCGCCCGGGCGGGGCTGCCGGGCCTCGCCTCGCCCCGCTGGCCCCGCCCCCGCCCCCGCCCCGCTGGCCTGGCTTCGCCCCGCCCCCGCCCCGCTGGCCTGGCCTCGCCCCGCCCCTGCCCCGCTGGACCCGCCCCCGCCCCCGCCCCGCTGGCCTGGCCTCGCCCCGCCCCCGCCCCGCTGGCCTCGCCCCGCTGGCCTCGCCCCGCCCCACCCCTGCCCCGCTGGCCCCGCCCCGCTGGCCCCGCCCCCGTCCCCTCCCCGCTGGCCTCGCCCCGCCCCTCCCCTGCCCCGCTGGCCCCGCCCCGCCCAGCGCCGGGCCGCTCGGAAAGCCCGGAGCCCGGAACAGCCACGCTGCCCGCAGCCCCGCCCCGCGCCCGCGACCCGCTCCAGAGCGGCGGGAGCCCGCACCCCGGGACCCGCGGCAGCACGGGGATCGGCCCCGCCTCCCCGGAGGATCCCGCCCACGGGGCGCCGGGCTGAGCGGCGGGCGCAGGGAGGCGGCCCGGGCGGGCGACATGCAGCGGGACGGCGGCCAGGCTGCGGGTCAGTGGCTGGACTTGCGTCCCCCGCCCCCTCTGTCGCGCGCGCCCCGCTGCCCGGGGGTGGGGGGGGTCTCCCCGGGACAGGGTCGGGCGTGACTCGGGCCTGCTCCCCGGCCGCCAGTGCTGAAGGAGGCGCGGCCCGGGCTCCGGAGCCGGCTGCAAGTCCGGGCCCGCCACGGCTGGGAGCGGACGGGGACGCGCGGTGACGGGTGACTCTGGCCCTGAGAGCAGGAGTGGTGGGGGGCGCTCTCGGCCTCCTGCTTAGCGAACCTGAGCACACCTGTCCTGTGGAACGCCCGCGGCGACCCGAGGTGGCACTGCCCGTCTCCCAATGAGAAACCCAAGGCGTTCAGTGACATGCGTGGGGCCCCACGGGTTGTTAGTGGCGTAAACGGGATTCGAACCCAGGTCCTGGGTGTCAGCACTTCGGCTGCATTTTTGCAGACGTGGAACTTGACGCTGGAAAGGTTCAGGTTCTGTCCAGACCCTTCCATTATGCAGAAAATCCCATTTGCTGACCTTGTGGGATAATTCAGTGAAAACTGTGTAATTTACTCCTGGCTCGAGTGTTTCTGTCGTGACATGTGGCATTCTGGCCCAAAGTTTAACTCAGAGACCTTTCTCCTGTTCCAACACAGACCTTGACATTAGTGTCAGGGTCATTTAAAAATAACCAGTAGCTCTGTTACTGCCTGCCTCCTGGGTGTTAGGCACTGTAATAGCGAGTCAATCCTCAGTGACTCCCCTCTTAGTAGCCCCATCTTACAGTTGAGGAAACTGAGGCACAGATGCCAGGGCTGGTAGGTGGCAGAGTTGGCTCCGAAGCTAGATGACCTGGCTGAGTCATAGGTGTGACCACTGCACTGTCCAGTCAGTCTGGAGGCCTTGGCTCCAGGGCAGGCACCAGCTCTCTCTGGACTGGAGATCTCAGGCAAGTCGTAGAGCACTCCTGAGCCTTGGTTTACCCATAATTCAAACAAGGGTGTTAGGCAAAATGATCACATGGCCTTGCCCTCTGTGGCACCAAGACTTGGTGCTGACTGAGAGCTCCCTGAAGGCTGTGTTGTTGTGCCCACCATTGTCTCTGCAGGCCCACGGGGGGCTGGCACACTGTCAGACCCTGGTGCTTATGCGTGTCGACTGAATAAATGAACCAACCGAGGGTGTCCACCAAATGTGCTCCTCCCTGCTGCCCAGCAGTACCTGGACCCTTGGAAAGGGGGTCAAGGCAGGGGAGATTTGGGGCTGGTCCCACTGAGGTGAGGGCATCTGCATTTGTTCTGTGCTGGATGGGAGAGGATTTCTACTTGTCGGGAGGTGGCTGGAGAGATGGAAAGAACAGGTCTGAGGAGGGTCCCATCTGCCCCTGCCCTGCTGTGGACATTTGGGAAGTCACTAATCTATGGGCACTCACATCTTTATCTGTAAAATGTGTGTAAATGTCACCATGGTAATAGGGGTCAAGGTGAAGATTAAATGGGACAATACATGCAAAGGGCCTGATCATTGTCTATTTTGATCACCACCTTTTGGAGTCAGTTATATCAGTCAGATGAGTGTGGGGCTGCAGCAAAAATGAGATCCAGCCTCTCAGAGCCTCAAATGCCAGGCTCGGGGGCCTGGACTTCATGCCAAAGGCAGATGGAGCCACAAATGGGTGTGAGCAGAGAGGGAGGTGGTGGGACTCGCCTGTGGGCCCAGACTGCTGGTGGGAGTGAAATGGTCCAGCCTTTTGACCCAGCAACCCAATTCCCAGAGTGCCCACTGCATGCAAAGACCAGGAATAACCTCTGCATTCTTTACTGGGGCTTCTAAATGCACCACGGATCATCTGCACAGTGGAATATGGTGCAGCCTTCAACAAAAAGTGCGGTTCTGGTGTCAAGGGCTCCAAGACACATCGTCAGCGAAAGAAGCCAAGTGAGGCTCGATGTGACTAGTTTGCCACTTGGGGGATGGGGGGGGGACACAAGTGTTTGAAAATGCACAGACTAGCTCCGGAAAGCACACAGAGTCCCCTGATGGAGGTTGCCTCCAGGGAGGGGACTGGGTGCTGCAGGACCAGGGTGGGGCCAGCTTTACCTTTTACCATCACCACTTGGGTACTGCTTGAGTTCTGAGCCATTCCCACAAGTTATGATTCAAAACAAAAATTCCATTAAAAAAAAAAATAGGAGTTTCAGCGATGAATTACAAGGCCTGGACCAGGCTGGCCAAGTGGATACAGGAAAGCAGACAGGCCAGGATAGTTCTGTAGTGCTAGATCAAAGTCGTCACTGTTTGCCACATTTCCTCTTCCCAGGAAGTGAGAGGAAAGTCCATGGATTCCTTACAGTTTTTCCTTACTCTGGGGTGCCTTGGTGTCTGGAATGGTTTGGCAGGGAAGTGTTTTCTGCATTGTGGCTTATTAAGTAAGGGGATGGAGCACAGATGGGGTCACATTTGCAGTGGGTACCTTGAGAATTGTTACCTTCCCCCTCAGCATGAACAGCCACAGCTGGGGAAGGTGGTATAGGGGACAGATCCAGGGGCTGGCAGCCAGGAAACCTGGGTAAAATACCTTGCCTGGCCTCTTCCTACCTGTGTGATTCTGGGCCATCAGTCTGCTTCCCTGCACCTCAGTATCCCCATCTACATACAGGGAGTGCCTATGCTAGACAGACTCTGGAGTGGTGGTGATTTCAATGTCTCTGACTATATAAAGCCATTTCTTGCTGTTTTAGTGCCCACAGAGTTCCTTCTCCCACCTCCAAATGGGACGTGCGACCTGCTCCCCGGGAGCTCCGTCATCCAGATCCACTGCCAGGACCTGGCATCTCTGCCCGTGCAGTGTGTCATGCTGGCCAACCAGGGGGACCCAAAGGAGCCAAAGGCAAGTGCAGTCCCAGGGCCAGGCATGGAGGGCCTCACAGGCTGTGCTGGCATCATGACAAGAGCAATAACAGCTACACACTTAGTATTTTCTGTGCTCCGAGCTCTGGGCCAGGCTGTCCTGTGCATTGTCTCTTCAAATCTTCACAACCCTGTGATGTTGGTATTTTTATCCCCACTTTTCAATAGGGATAAAGTTGAGGCACAGAGAACTCAGGGAACTTGCCCAGCATCACACAGTAAGCAACAGAACAGGATTTGAGCTTAGAGGTTCTAGCTCCTGAACCTAACCACTCCAGGAAATTTGGAGCTGCTGGTGAATTGTCTGGGTACAGGGGGCAGTTCTCACGTGGGCAGTTTCTCTGACCCATTCTCCTTCTGGGAGAAGCAGCTGATGAGGCCTGAGCAGAGGCAACCAGTGGGGGCTGCAGCTGGAAGAGGACGGGCTCCGGAAGCAGGTGGATGGGTAAGGGGATCCCAGCTTCACCACTTCCTGGCTGTGACACCTCATGTGAGGCATGTTGAATCTGTGAGCCTCCATTCCTTCTTGGTAAAATGGGGATGACACTGCCTACTTTAAAGGAATTTCTGAAGACTAAATGATAACTGTCACCTACCTAAGGGTCTGGTTCATAATAAATGCACAACAAAAGTGTTTGGGTTTTTTCCACCTTCTTGTTCTAAATAGCTCAGGTGAGAGATGACCAGGGTCTACTTAGAAATACCAAAAACAAGCAGTAACTCTGTGTCAGTTAGAATCAGGCTCAGCTGCACAAAATGAAAAACTCCCCAGATAATAGTGGTTTAGACAATAGAAGTTTCTTTCTTATGTGAATGACATCTGAAGGCAGGTGGTTCAGGGCTGGTACTGAGGTACCCCCATCAGCAGGGCCCCAGGCTCCTACATCTCACTGCTCTGCTACCCTTAGCATGCTGCCTCATGGTCCAAGTTAGCTGCTGAGCACCAGCCCTCATGTCTGCATTCCAGCCAGCAGGAAGGAGGTAGGGGTGACAACAGATGCCCTCCCTTTATGAATATGTTCCAGAAATTGCATACTTTACTTCATTTTAATCTTATTGGCCAGAACTTAGTCACATGGACCCACCTTGCTGCAAGAGAGGCTGAGAAATGTATTTGTCCCAGGTGGCTGTGTGTCCATCAAAAAGCCAGGGTTCGATTCCTAATGAAGAAGGGCAGGATGGATACTGGGGAGACGACTGGCAGCAGTGTCTGCCCCAGCCACAGAGAGTGTGTGACAAGCTTAACTCGGGCCTTTCCTCTTTTTAGAGCTAGAGCTCAGTCCTAAGCAATGGAAAGCCTCCCCCTTTGCATAGATCTTCCCTGTGTAACTTTCACAACAAGCCAGTCCTACTTTCCAGGCAGAGATGGACTTGGAAAGGACTAATGACTTTCCCAAGGACACACATGCGGAGGGTGGTGGAGCAGGATCAGGATGGAAGAGAGCTGACTTCAGTAACAGCCAACCAAGAGCTCCTGTGCTCCAGCACCTGCCTCAGAGCTCACACCTACGCATCCTCCCAGCCAGTGAGGTAAGAACTGGTATCTCCACTGTACAGAAGGGGACACTGGGCACAGAGAGGTGAGGTGATGTGCTCAAGGCTTCACAGCCAGGATATGGAGCTGGGACTTGAATCCACAGAGTCTGCCTCCCGAATGCATGCTTTGACCACCACCCTGCACTGTCACTCAACATTTTAAGCTCTCCCTTCAGCTCTGGGGCTGCAAACCTGGTTAAAGTTGAGATGAGAAATTAGGCCAGGTGGTGCTATTGGTGTCTAATAGTCCTTTGTTAAAAAAGAATGAAGTACCTCTTATGCAGTGTCTTAGTCTTCTGGGGCTGCCATAATACAATGCTATAAACTGGGTGGCTTAAACGACAGACATTTTATTTTCTCAGTTTTGGAGGCTGGAAGTTCAAGATCAGGGTGGTCGGACTCTGATGAGTGTTCTCTTCCTGGCTTGCAGACAGCTAGCTGCCATTTTGCTGTGTCTTTATGTGGCAGAGAGAAAAGATTCCCTCTCTCTCCCTCTTCTTATAAGGCTGCAGTCCTATTTATAGGATTACAGCCTCACCCTGATGACCTCATTTAATCTTAATTACCTCCTAAAGACCCTATGTCCAAATATGGTCACATGAGGGGTTAGGGCTTCAACATATAAATTCCAGGGAGATGCAATCCAGTCCATAACATAGTGTTAGTTTATTTCAGAAATAAATGAACTAGAAACCTAATTTAAGTCAGGAGCATCATATCTAAGGGTGGGAACCCAATCTTTAAGAGTTTAACTTTCTTATGGTATCTAGAACCATGTGCTGTCTTGTAATAAACATCCTCACTGTTAAAAGAGGGGGACTCCTGCATGCCCTTGACAAAATCATTGTCCACTTAGAAAAGCCAGCATCTAGACTTTCCTAGGAAAACTATTTGTAAAATACACAGAGGCCACAAGCCATTTCGGACCATGATTATAATGGTCATCCAAGCTTGGCTCTGGTTCCCAAAAAATGACATGATAAGTTGCAAAAACTAAAGTATTTTTCTCTTTGAGACTAGCTCAACGACCTTGTAGATTTGTGTTCATCGGTTTGTACTGAGTTTTTCCCTTCCTGAAAGAGAGAGAAAGAGACGTGCATTGGGTGTCTGCCGTTCGCTGGGCCCTTTGCACACATTAGCTTGCTCATCCATCGCTGCCCTCTGCTGCTTTGCAGGTGGGAGCCGCAGATTTAAAGGGGATTTCAGAACCACATTGCCAGAGCTGGGGGCAAGCCCAGAGCTGCCGTCCAAGCCCCGGTGCTTTCTGCTACATCCTGCTGTCTCCCAAAGGAGGTTTTCTTTGTAAAATAAAATCCTATTTATAAAGTCAAATGTCCAAAATTCACTGGCTGTTGCAATTTGAGTGTAGAAGGTCTCTGCTGGTCAACAATCCTGTTAAAAGGGCCGACCCCGTGGCTCACCCGGGAGAGTGCGGCGCTGGGAGCACAGCAGTGCTCCCGCCACAGGTTCAGATCCTATATAGGGATGGCCAGTGCGCTCACTGGCTGAGCGTGGTATGGGCGACACCAAGCCAAGGGTTGCGATCCCCTTACCGGCCACAAAAAAAAAAAAAAAAGAATCCTGTTAAAATGGAGTTTTCCCACTGTCTTTATTTTTTAAAAAATTAGTCTTTGCTTGATCAATTGTCTTCTGCCTTCCCTTTTTCTCTCAACTGAGGTACTCGAGTGGGTGGTTTTTCACATAGTAACACCCTGTACTAAAGATGAGCTCCCTGTCTATGTGGCTCTATTTAGGGCTGAGAAAACTTGGTATAAATTGTACATGAGAAACTCAAGAACAAAAAGCTGCAGAGAAAAATATCCCTGCAGCTCTCCCAAGTCCCTTTGTCTCAGTAGCTATGGTTTCTGGGCAAACCAAGAAAACACTCAGGAAGGATTTTCTTTTAAATAAAGTAGCTGAAACAAAGGGCCAAAGATGGTCATAAATAAGCACATTTATTTTGACTTTTGATTTATAATATTAGAATATGAAGAATTACACTAAAATAGTATTAAAATATTTCCTCCAATTAAAAAAAAATGTGTGTGCCACAGCTGAGGAGCTGAGCAGAAAAAGAAGAGACGGTGGCTGCCGTGATCTGGGCAGAGGTGACCTGGCCCATGTCCCACTTGACCCCAGCCAGTTATGGGGTCTCCATCAGCAGGTGCCATGGGTACTGCTGCTTAGTGGCCAAGTGGCATCATCTTTCTGAATGTCCCCCTGTGGCATGGGATGATAATATTCACTTCAGCTGGGGAACATGAGACACATTCAGGAATGTGTGCATGTGAAAGCCCCTGGTGAACTCAAACTATAGCAATAGTGGTTGTTTTCAGTATTTACTAGATGAAATAGGAACCAGCCTAGGGCCTTGGGAGCTCTCCAGGGTGCTGAAAACATTGTGCTCATCCACTTTCAGACTCCATGGGTCACCATAGTCTATGCATAGGAGTCAGCAAGTGAGAATGTCATTCATTGAGCTGTGCCTAGTGCAGGGCTGTGTGCCTACCGTGTGCCTGGTGTAGGGCTGTGTGCCTGGTGCAGGGCTGTGTGCCTACTGTGTGCCTGGTGCAGGGCTGTGTGCCTGCTGTGTGCCTAGTGCAGGGCTGTGTGCCTGCTGTGTGCCTGGTGCAGGGCTGTGTGCCTGCTGTATGCCTGGTGCTGGGCTGGCCTCTGCAGCTCTATCTCGTTAACACACATGCTTGCTGCCCTGACCCTTTGTCTCTGCCTGGCCTCACCTCTGCCCTCCTGCTCCTTAAGCCCTTGCTGTCTTGACCTGTATGTGGCCTGACCAGCACTGTCCTTCAGCCCCCAGCACATCTGGTCTGCCCGTGGCAGTGCCACCCTGCTGAGCCACTGACTTACTTTGTACCTCCTGGTCCTGGGAAGGCCAAAATGGGCATGTCTGAGAAGGAGCTCTGAAACCTGGAAGCTGAAACAGTTGAAACAGAGGTGGTTACGGCCACATTTTGATTATTTGCCACCATTTTTGTCACATGTGTGTATTTGGCTCAGGAAAATTTGAAACTGAGCCCTGATACAGGGACATTCAGGCTGTCATCTTACAACACCATCCCCTGTAATGAATTGTTGCAATTATTTATATGCAATTTGCCTCTTCCATTAGACTGTGAGCCTCCTGAGGGCAAGGCTGTGTCTTTCAGCCCTCTAGCCTCTAAGCATGGCAAGGGGTCCTCAACACAGGACTCAGTCACCATTGATGAACCAGAAGTGAAATGGGTGGGATTATGAGCGGGCAGCTTGGATTTCCCTCCTGAGAGCTGGCTGGAGTGGGAAAAGGTTCTGCATACAATCAGAACAGCCTGCACTTACTTACTGAGCACTTACTCAGTGCCTGGCTCTCTTCTCAGAACTGCATGGATATTAGTTCACTGAATCCTCACTGCAACCCACAAGGTAGGGACTATTATGACCCTCATTTTGCAAGTGGGGAAACTGAGGCACGGGTTGTTGATAACTTGCCAAAGCCCACAAATCAGATAAGTGGCAGGAGCTGAGATGGGAACCCAGGCTGAGTGTCAGCCCAGCTCAGATGTCAATCGTCTGCCCCCAACTCCCAGCCCCCAGGGCCAAGGCTTGGTCCCATCTCCATGAACGTAGAACTTCAACCTTGGGTTGCTTTCTTGATTGTGCCTGGTGATCATTGTGCAGCTTGGACAGGAGGGAAGGTCCTGGCTCCCACATCTGCTGGGTAGTGCTGGGGCAGTTATTGCATCGCTCCATGCCTCAGTTTCCTCAACTTGAGAGGGATGATCATCCCCATCGTGCATAGGTCCTGGGAGGGTAAAGCTGTCTGTGGGGAGCACAGAGAGGATGCTGTTGGTGTATTGTCGTTATTGTGGCATATGTGATTCAAGCATGGCAAGTCATTGTGCACACCCTTGAGGTTTTCCTTTGTGGTATTTCTGTTTCAGAAGAAGAAAGGGGGCTGGCCCAAAGGAAAGAAAAGGAAACCCCCAAGGGATCTTTCTGTTCCCCGTGCACCTACGACAGGGTAAGATGTGGGGAATGTTAAAGCAACATTCAGGGCTCCCTATGTGGCCTGTGCCATGTGCCTGGGATGGCCACAATCTCATCTCAGCTTTTATCTGGCGTTAGGGGGGCCTCACATTACAGGGAGCTTGGGGTGGGCTGTTTAGTTCTTCAAGCTCTAATAAGGTTCTGTTGCTGGAAGGGAGAGTACAAAAGAGCTGAGCTTGGGTCACAGACAGGAAAGGGGGTAGGTTTGGGGCCAGTAGGTCTGGTTTCCACTCCACGATTGAAGATATGGCTGCTCTGTGGCCTTGGATAAGCCGGTTAATTTTCACGGAGGCTCACGCTCCCCTTCCCAGAGCCGTGTGACCTTGTCCCTTTCCCCCTGCATCTTGTGCTGCAAGACAGAGGTCCCATGCCAGCCACTGACCACTGCTCTCAAGTTCACCTTGCTCCCTCTGGAAGCTTGAACACTATTCTCTTTATCCTCAAGGTTCACACAGTTCTAAATTGAGGGTCTTTTTTCAGTATTCCTATAACTCACATGGATGGGCCTTTCAGTCTGAAGACTGCTATGGCCCCAAAATGAATCCTTCCTGGTCAGGAGGATGGGGGGGCCTGTACCTAGAGCATTAGGCCACACAGCAACCCTATGAGCAGGTACATTATGTCCATTATACAGAGGGGGAAACTGAGGCTCAGATGGGTTAAGTGACTTGCCCACAGAACACAGCACAGGGATTTGAATGTGTCCTCTGCCACCAGTCACCCACTCTTCCTACACCTCCTGCCCCATAGGGAGTCCCTTTTCTAGACCTTCGGCCTTTCATCAGACTCTAGATAAACCAGCTATTCAAGTATTTTCCCCTCTTAAATTAATCTCCATTTCACTGGTTAGATTGAAAAATCTGGGCAACCTGTAACTCTCTATCTTTATGAAAACCAGAAAGTAGCTGCTCCATCCTAGCTGACCCGTTCCTCGCCAGTGGCTCAGAGCTGTTGTGTGCTCCCTTCATGGCACAGGTACGTGATATTCCTAAACGAGCAGAGAAGCCAGCTGAGGGCCAGACACCCTGATCTGCCTTTTACAGAAATAACAAAGATGTTGGCTGCTCAGTGGGCCCAGCTGCCTCAAGAGAAGAAGCAAGTAAGTCCCTTTCTATGTGGAATAAGGAGAGAGGCCCTCCCTGAGAAGTGACCCAGCAGCCTGCAGCCTTGATGATGGACTAGGGACTGTGCCATCCTAGTCCATCTTTTCACCCTGGAGCCAGAGGGAACTTTCTGGATGCAGACAGGAGATGCGTCATACCCCACCCCTTAAAAGCAACGACTGGTTCCCCTTGCTTTTAGCAGCATCTTCTCCTAAACTGGTTTGGGCAGAATGGCTAATCCATGAAACATGCGTGAGCTGTCAAGTAAGTTTAGGAAGTTCCAGAACAAATCAAGGTAACGAGATTGTTCCCTCTGAAGGATTTTTGGCATGTTTCATACAGTTTTGTTCACTTAGAAAATATTTGTTGAGCGCCTGCTGTGTGCCTGACACTGTTTAGGTGCTGGGGACACAGCCCGAGAGCCAGAAAGACAAGGTCCCTGCTGTCCCGGAGTGAGGCTGTGGGTGGAGAGACAGAGCAGAACACACCAGTGGGCACGAGCGTCTCAATGTGAGCACTAGTGTGCAGCGTTTCTCAAACTAATTCTACCAAGGAACCCCTTTTTCACAGAGCACCTGTTAACCTCCCGCAGAAGTATGTACTGGGGCCACAGGAGAGGAAATACTAACTTATGGGACACAGTCAACACCCTCTTAGCATGAAATACATGTCACTATCTTATGTCACTTCCACCACTCCCCCCAACATGCCTTCCAACTACACTGAACAAACGTGTTATTTTCTGATCAAGCCACACCTGATCCCATGTCACCTCCTACAAGAAGCCCTCCCATACCCCTTCTAGGTGCTCGTATGTCTGTTCCCAAAGCCCATACTTTTTCCAGAGCAGGACCCGGCCTCCAGAGTGTCATTTTTGGAGGTCAAATGCAAAGACCCCAAGATGAACTTTTTTAAACCTCTGCAATTTCAGCTTGTTTGTGTCATAGAAAACTCTTGGTTCAAATGAACTATTACAGAGAAATCCTAACAGGGGTTGGGGGATGTCAATAATACCTCTCTTCTTCCCACCCAGGTTGGCAATCAATTGGGAACTAGTCAGTAGCCAATCAGACAGAAATTAAAATGTCAGCTTTATTCACAAAAAGCTTGGTGGAGGGTGTCTTTGGATCAGTGGCACCAGCTACTTGCAGATCTGGACACTACTGGCCGTCCTGGTCAGGGCAGACCCCTTGCTGTGTGGTCAAGAGCAGGCCAGAGCCCTTACCCCCTGCCAGCCAGCAGATCCCAGGGGAGAAGAGAGAGGGAAGAGCTCCCAAATTTACTACCCAGATGAGCCCCTTCTCCCACCATTGAGGGGAACCTGGTGCAGGCTAGGAAAGTTAAGCTGATGGAGATCCCCCCATACAGAAGGAAACATCACAAGTGAGGATGAAGTGCCCCCACAACACACATACACATGAACACACACATGCCCAGGAGGGCACACACACAAACATGTAAAACAGACCAAAGCAAAGCTGCTGTGGTTAAAACTAGGTGAGGACAGTTAGGGCTAGTCCCCACCTGCTACAGTGATTTAACTCCTAACATTCCAGTCTGACTGGCAGAGACACAATTACAACTGGTTTTGCAAATGCTCCTGGTGATTGCAAAGCACAGGGCAGCTCTTGTGAAATGAGAGGCAGAGCCTCCAATCTGAAGTTTTCACAATTTCAGAAATCCTTCACCCTCTCCTTTTCCCAGCTACCATGCCTGGGGCTCCTCCAAAGCCCAATTTTAAAAGCTCTGCCTTTAAAAATCAGATGACCTTTTGGTTGGACTCAAGTCCCTGCAGGAATGGGCCAGAGGCCAGGTGGGAGGAGGATTTAGAAGCCTGAAAGAGGTTGTCTGAGGGACTGTGTGCACCCTGGTTTACCAGGACAAACCCGACACATCAGTGCTTTAAAAAATTTTTATTTGATAAAATGATTTATATTAAATTGCCAGGTGCACAAAGTAACTGCTGCAACTATTAAGTTACCCAACCAGCATTCTGAGGGAGAATGCTTACCTGCACCCATGGTTGTCCCTGGGTTTACCGCCAGCCAGCCATGAGGGTCCAAAACACCAGCTCTGTGCAGCCCCTGCCCTCAAGGAGCTCAGAGTCTAGGGGGTCAGGATCCGTGCAATCCAGGGTGGGGGTACCTGGAACAAAGGTCTATACCAAGGTTTGGGGGATACCAGGAGGTGCCTGACCCAGCCTGAGGGCATCAAAGAAAGATGCTGGGAGGAGGTGACTGATCTGTGATGGGTCTTGACAGATGGGTAGAATTGGGCCAGGGCAGGAAAGGTGACATGGGTGTCAGTGGTGGAGGGGAGACGGTGTGGATGGGGTAGCTTAGGGAACATCCCAAGGCTTGGGGCGGAGTCCAGTTTGTCTCTTTATCACCAGTGCCCAGCCCAGGACCTTGCACAGGGTAAAGTGCTGATACTTGCACAAGCAATAATTGAATAGAAGCCTAATGTCCCTGGAGAGGGAGCTGATAGTGCTACCCTTCCCTGCAATCATCAGACCACACCGGCAGGATGGCAGAAGCCATGGGGAGGCAGACTCTAGCTGATCAGGAGGAAAACCTTCTGCAGTGTCAGTGTCACTCAAACAAGGAATGAATTTGCTGGGAAGTGGTGAGGTCCCTGTCCCTGGAGGCATGCAAGCAGATGCTGAGCAGTAGCTTCTTAGGACCATCCTAAAGAGCCCCAGGGAGGTTGGACAAGAGGACTCCCAGTTCCTCCAGATCAGGAGAGCCTCAGAACCTCTGTGCTTCTTCCAGAGGTACGTTTACCAGGCAGACGAGGATAAGCAGCGCTACATCCGCGAGCTGCAGGCCTACCAGAGCTCCGAGGCCTACCGAGCCTTCCTGCGGAGGCAGGCGGCCCACAAGGCGCTGTGCGGTGAGTGGGGCCCGGGGCTCTGGGATATTTACACAGCAGAAAGTGTGCTTGGAAAGCTCACCCCTGCCAGCGTTCACTCCACTTGCCTTCAACTGAAAGGCTCCTTCCTCCCTTTCCTAAGCAGCATTAAGACCCATCCTGAACCCGTTAAACATAAGAGGCATCCCTTTCCCTCCCTGCTCAGGAGGGCCGGAGGACAGTCAGGCAGGGCCAGGTCGGGCTGGTGGTTACTTTTTAGTACTTAGGAAAGGCAAAGGAACCTGCAGTCAGGGAAGAGCCGCATCTCCAACACCTACGTGCGCATGATCGCCAGGGGCTTGTTAGCATGCACATTCTGATCCAGCGGGTCTGGGTAGGGCCTGGGCGTCTAGTCTCTGAAACGCCCCTGGGCTGCCGCTGCTGCAGGTCCAGGGACCACCTCTGATGATGCTGCAGGCCCAGTCCCAGCAGCACTCACCACCCCACATGTGAACAGCACCCCGTGCAGTCCCAGCGTCACTGCCTGAATCCTCTTCTCAGCCTGCAGGGCCATCAGGGATGGGAATTGGAGGATAAATACCCCCACTCCCAAGGGGCCCTGTGGTCTGTAATGGCGCCTGCCCAGCAACCTGTCTTCCCCTTCCCCTCCCAGTGCTTCCTGGGATCAATACCCAAACTGACCATTTCCACCAAAATCCTTGCCTCAGGGTCCAGTTCTGGGGGGTACCAACCTCAGGCAGAGAAAGGAGCCCTGTTATTGAGTGTCTGCTTACCACAACTTTGCCACGCGGGGCACTTTCCATCCACTTCTCTTTTTTGTTCCTATTGGAAGTCTTAAAGATCACAGTGACCACCAGGGGCATGTTTTGCATCCAGACTGACAGTGCTGCCACCAGCCACCCGTGATGCCAGTCGAGTGATCCTCATTGGGGAGTCTGGGAGCCAGTCTGGCCCCATAGGAGACCACTTGGTACAAGGAGTTGGGCTCTTTGTCAATGGAACAGGGTCCAGCCACTGTCCATCGAGTCCTTGCCCTGTGCTCTCTGGTAGGGGCTAACTGGCATCCCCAGGACACCCAGCAGAGACTGTCTGTCCTCCACATTGCCACCTGTCTGGCTGAGCTCCAGGCGAAGCGTGCGCCAAGGGCTGGGCCATCTACATGACTCCAGCACCAGCGGCTTGCATCCTGTGCTTCCATCTGGGACTGGCTGAGAGAGCTGCCTCCCAAGTGGTCAGGGTGTAGGCTTGGGAGTCCAAAACCTGGCTCTGCCACTTACTAGCCCTGTGGCCTTGTGCAAATCACTGAGCACTCTGCCTCAGTTTCCTCATCTGGAAAAAGGAGCTTGTAATCAGACCTTCTGCTCAGAGCTTAGTGTGGATTACTGAGTTAAACAATAGAAAGGCTGGTACTCAGTGCCTGGCAGATGACGAGCATTCAGTAAGTGTTCATGGCCCCCACCCTAGGTCCATCCGGTCAGCAAACTTTTTCTGTAAAGGGATAGATAAGCCCATATCATAAGCTTTGTGAGCCATATGGTCTCTGTCACTACCGTTTGACCGAGTGGTTGTAGAAGCAAAGCAGCCATAGACAATATGTGGACAAAGGTGCATGACTGTGTGCCAATAAAACTTTATTTACAAAAACATGTAGAGGGCACTGTTGATCCACAGGCACCTTCACTCTGGCCCATTATACTTATTGGGTTTCCACCTAACATTTGCTTTCAATCTATTGGAAAAGCACTGGCCTAGCACATAAGAATTAGCAGGTGCACTCAACCCACCAAGTGTGGTGGGTCTCTGACGGTTCCTAGGGAGCTGCAGGGCCTCTAGTCCTCATCATAAATGTCAGGTCTATTGGTGCCAGAGCTAAGTGGAGCCTGCCCTGAGACCTCCAGCCACCTGGGACTGGCTGAGAGAGTTGCCCCTAAGTGGTCAGGGTGTGGGCTTGTGGGTCCAAGAGCAGCAGGACTCCCCTGGGGCCTCTGGGAGCTGCTGTCATTTCCTGCTCATGTTTTTCTCCCTAAAAATGCCATTTTGTCAGAGCATAGTAGAGAAAAACTTATCTGGCTTGATTCCCTGTGGCCCTTATTTTTGTGATTGTAAATTGTCATCACGTGGAAACCTGGTATGTTACAAGGAAAGGCCACCACACCAACACAGCTTGGTTTATAAACAAACAAAATCTGTTACTGCCTTACTTAGAAAGTAGTAATTTTTTAGGGGCCGGCCCGTGGCTCACTTGGGAGAGTGTGGTGCCGATAACACCAAGGCCGCAGGTTCGGATCCCTATATAGGGATGGCCGGTCAGCTCACTTCGGAGAGCGTGGTGCTGACAACACCAAGTCAGGGGTTGGGATCCCCTTACCGGTCATCTTTTAAAAAAAAAAAAAAAGAACGTAGTAATTTTTTAAAGAATGCTATATCAAAATGTCACCTCTCCCCCAGGGTGATGGAGACGCAAAGGATCACTCAAAACCCATTTCTTCTGAGCAGTGAGAGCCCTGAAGGGGTTAATTTTCCAGAAACCCTCAAGAGAGAGGCATTCCTCCTTGGAAAAATAACACCAGATTGGGGTCTTCTCCCAGTATTTACTTTCCAGGGCAGGAGGTTACAGAAAAGGAACATAGGTGGCTACAAAAAGAACAGTAAGATAATTGCCATGGCAACACTCATTAATTTGTAAAAAGTAAGTTGATCCACCAGCAAAAGCTTGTTCTTAGCAAACACTTTTCTTTTCCTGCAACAATTTTTTCAGTATATTTACATAACAGTCATTAACTTTCTGAACATATCAGTCAGTAGGTTAACCTGCACCAAGGACATCTGCCCTTTGAGCCAGCAACTTTGCTGTGTTACAATTCTTTATCTACAACAGAGACTTTAGCCTGGGGAAAGTTTCCTGTCTTTTGCAAGCTTAACATTTCTATGTGTAATTTTAAACAGGTAGGCTAAACCTACTTATGGGATTTTGGAAGCTAGGCCCTGTGAAATACATTTGCTTTATAAGTGTTAGTACACTCCACACAAAATATAATAGTAATTATAATACAGTCATGCATCACTTAACAGTGAGGACACATTCTGAGAAACACTTCTTTAGGTGATTTCATCTTGTGTGAAAGTGTGTTATGAAAGTAAACAACAGTGAAGTTTCCTGTTATCTACACCAGCCACTAGCTGAGAAAGATGGGCACGCTTCTCAGTTGCTCTCCTTTTAAAGCCATCAGGACCACGCCCATGGCCACCATTAAACTACTGGTGGGTTAATACATTCACTAGGGTATGGTCCTCATAATCTAATTACCTCTTCAAGGCCCCACCTTTTGATTGCCATAACAGGATTTCCTACCCTCTTAACTCTGTCACAGTGGGGTTTAAGTTTCTAATACATGGAACTTTGGCAGATGCAATTCAATCCATGGCAGGGAGGATCACCCTGTGGGTAAGCTAGGGACTCTGCAACATATTTGCAGTAGGTTTGTTTATGCCAACAGCACCACAAACTTGTGAGTTATGCATTGTACTACTGTGTGAAGTCAGCTATGACTCCACTAGGTGATAGGAATTTCTGAGCTCCATTATAATCTTATGGGAAGGGTCTGGGGGGCCCATAGCTAGCCTCAACCCACCTCATCCCCTTACCAGGTTCTCGACTCCACCACAGGAAAGAATTCAAGAGCAGAATCACAGCAGAAAGTGAGAACAGGTTTAATGTAACAGATAAGAAATACAGGTTCCACGGAGAGAGTGTGACATAGCTCCAGAGACTGGGCAGGACCCACACCAAGTTTAATAAGAAAGTGAGAAATACACACTTAAAGTTCAATAGAAAGTGCAGGCTGGCTCAAGAGTGAGCAGCCACTCACTGAAAGTAAGTTTGATACAAAAAGAAAGAAATACACACCTCACAGGCGAGTGCAGGCTGGCTTTAGGAGAGTGAACAGCAGCCCCACCTTCTGCGGGGATTCGGCTTTTACAGTTTTGCTGTCTAATACATATTCATGGTATCTAATGAATATTCAATTAGGGGGGTGGTTCCCAGTTATGTATGCACATTCTCAGTTGGTCTCTTTCTGGAGCACGTTCATTGGTCAAATTCTATCACATGTACTGAACATATTCAAGAACATTCTGTATTCTTTAGCACTTCTAGCAGAAACTTATTCAGCTACCAGGGTTATACAACCCTTCTCTACTGAGCATGCCCAGCCACTGGATTTGCATAAGCCAACCCCTTGTGGTCAATTCATAAGCACCTGGCCAGGTATGGAATGAAGATTAGAGAGAAACAAAGAAAAATGAAATCAGTTCATTTTTTAGCATGGCAGATTTTAGACGATATTTCCCGTGCTGGTGCTGAAAATAGGTTCCAGCTGGCACCAGTAACTTTCCTCTAGGAGAGGGCCTAGAGGAGGGGCCTGAGACCTGGGAGAGTGGCTTGAAACCCAGAGGTGTGTCCCGAAACCCCAACCTAGGGAAACTGAGCACCTCCTGTCTCAGGACCACCATTGCATATGCGATCCATCATTGACTGAAACATCGATATGTGGTGTGTGACTATAGATATTTTTTTTTAAATATCGCCTAAAATCTGCCATGCTGAAAAATCAACTGATTTCATTTTTCTTTGCTTCTCTCTACTCTTCATTCCACACCTGGTCAGGTGCTTATTATAAATTGACATCAAATGTACCTGGTGTTTCCTCGTGGTTTATTGGGATTTTCAGGCCTCAGTTGAAATTGAACAGCTGAAATCGAGCATTGATCTGGCAGCAGGTGGCACGGGACTTCTTAAGATAATGTTTGCAGACAAAGAAGGCACTTCTGACCCTCTAATCAATGCCCCCCAAATGAGGCTGAGCCCTTTTCTGAGACAGACTCTTTAAAATGATGTCCTTTGTTTCTCTTTCCATCAGGAACAGGAACCCCAGGAAATGAATTTGAGAGTGAGGGCCTCGACTTCTCAGCAATTGATGTAAGTTTTTTGGGGGGAGGAATCACCCTCATTTGGTGTGGACAGCTGTAAAATCATCCCTCCCAAGATAGCCACGTCCCAATCCCCAGAACCTAGAATGGTACCTTATATGGCAAAAAAAAATGGGGGGTTGGGTATCTGAGGATGTGATTAAGTTAGAGATCTTGAGATGGGGGCATAACGCAGTCACAAGTGTCTTTATAAGAGGGAGGCAGAGGGAGATTTAACACAGAAGCAGCCCATGTGACCACAGAGGCAGAGATTGGAGCGACACAGCCACTAGCTGAGGACTGCCAGCTGCCGCCAGAGAGGCTGGCTACTGTCAGTAATGCTGCTGTGTACATTTCTGTACAAGCGTTTGACATCTGTTCTGAATTCTTTTGAGTTTATTCTTAGTGGAATTGCTGGGTCGTATGGTAATTCTGTTTAACTTTTTGAGAAACTGCCAGACTTTTCCACAGCAGCTGCACATTTAACATTCCCACCAGCAATGTAGAAGGGCTCCTATTTTGTCACATCCTTGCCAACACTTGATATTCTCGTTTTTATTATTACAGCCATCCTATTAGTATAAAGTGGTATCTGAATGTGATTTGCTCCTTCTGATATTCCTGGCAAAGTGTCTGATGCCTGCCTGTAATTACTGAATGAATTAATACAATTTTAAAACTATAAATCAACATCCAGACCTCACTCAGGGTGTCCACTGTGTATGTCTCAGAAAAAGTGGAAAAGGATGATTTATCACCAGATTATATATCCCCTCAGAAAGCCACAAGTGGGCCTTGGTGTATGCTGGGTTTGAGGCAGATGGAAAGGAAGACTGCAGGTCTCTGTGACAAGATCCCTTTCTTACAAAGGTTTAGGATTTTTATTTTAAAAAAGCATTACAAGCAATGATGGTTGCATGACATATTGTGAATGTACTTAATGTACACTTAAAATGGTAAATTTCATGCTATGTATATTTTATAGAATCAGGGGGGGAAACATTGCAAATGGAATTTGTAGGGGGGGAAATTGTATTGTAAAGCTACATGACTATGCCAGTTGTTGGATTGAGGCAATAGATACACTAATTGTATGGCTAGGTGTTGGGAAAATATAGGAAAATGGTCAGGGCCCCTCAGATGTTCAGAATCTTGCCGGACATTTGATATAAATATGTACGTGTGCCCAGGTGTCCCTTGGCTACTGACTAATTGCTCATGTGCACCCAGGTGTCTTAGGTTATGACTTAAGTATTAAAGGACAATGGGCTCTGAGCCACGGGGCCCCTTGACCCTGGGATGACCTCGGGGGGGGGGGTCCTGCAGGGAGGCCACTGCCACCATCACCACCACCGCTGCTGCTGAGGACTGAGCTCATGTCATCTGCAAGTGGCTCCTGAGATCTTTCCCAATTACCTAGAGCTTGTGGACCTGCATGTGAGGGGTCTGGTGACCCGGCCTGGCATGTGAGGGGTCTGTGGCCCAGTCTGTGCAATGGGTTTGAAGGGTCTGAGCCCTAGACCTGGCACTACAAATGGAATTAGTGTTACTAATATAATGAAACGTTTGGCTTTAGTTATGAAATGCGTAGCCATACAATTGGCATAGCTATTAGTGTGACCTGACACTAGAGCTCCTCTCTGACATGGCAGACGGTTCCTGAGAAACAGAGCGCTGTTGGTAGCTAAGCCTATGTTCAGAGAAGGCCAGATCCCCTGCGCTTTCTCCCTGCTCACCAGAAACTATCTCCACTCTCAGGGAGATGGAAACAGTGACCTGTACTGTGGGACGTGCAGGCAGTTCTTCAGCTCCCTGCACAACAAGAAGGAGCACCTGCTGGGGAAGCAGCACCTGCAAAACCTCACAGGTAACAGCCACAGGCTGCTCAGCCTGGCAGATGCGCCACTGGAGCTGCGAGCAGGCCACCTACAGCCGCTGGATGCCTCCTTGTTATTTAAATTAATTTTAAGACAGGATCTAATCAAACTCGCTTATTGCCAGGTGAGAGTTTGGGAGGAGGGCAGGTCTTCCTGGGATGCCACTTCAGTTTGCCTCTTACCCCCCAGTTCCTGAACTGTTCCCAGAGCATGCCAGGCTCGTGCCCCCCTCGGGGCCTGCATACCACACTCCACCTGCTCCACTGTGTGCCCGTGTCACTGCAGGGCTCTCCCTACCCTCTCAACCAGGTCTTTGCTTAACTGTCCCCTGCCCAGGGAAGCCATCCCTGGCTGCCCCATGCAGAGTTGCAAACCTCCAGCCCCTGCCCTTCACTGTATTCTTACCCTGCTGTATTTGTCCATTTCTGTTGCTTACAACAAAATTCCCAGAACTAGGTGATTTATAAGAAAATGAAATTTATTGCTTACAGTTTCGGAGGCTGGGGTGTCCAAAGTCCAGGGAACACAGCTGGTGAGAGTTCTTTGGCTTTACAGCAATGCAAGGGTCTCACATGGCAGAAAATGGCAGAGCAGAGAAAGAGACTCCCGTTCACTCTCCTTTCGAAGCCCTCAGAACCACACGCTTGACCTCCACTGTGAATCCATTCACTACCGCACCGTCCTACAATCTAATCACCTTTCCAAGGCCCCACCTTTCAATTACTATAACAGGATTTCCCACCCTCTTCTGCACTGTCACAGTGGAGACTAAGTTTGGGGGGACATTCAGCGCAAGGCACTTGCATTAGCTCCTTCATTATCCCATCACCTTCCAACAGCTACCTTAATGTGCTCACTTGTGTCTTTATTCTCAGTTATTTCCCACTGGAATACGAGTCCGAGTTCAGGGACTTTTTGCCTGTTTTATTCACTGCAGCATACCCACAACTGGCACTCACAGAGGTGCTCAATAAGTATTTGCTGACCGAATGAATGAATGTGTCCAACAAATAACTCTCGAGAACTTATTCCTTCCCAGGCATCAAGCCAGGTGCTAGGGACACAGAAAGAATGAGACAGGGTTCTGTCCTAAAGAAACTCAAGGGTCAAGCAGGTGGATTAATACAAACATCCTCGCATTAAAATGTGTTGCATTCTAGTGAAATGGGAACCACCACAGTTACAACTGCGTATAGTCGCTGATGTGCTTTGGGGCTAGAAAAGACCCTCTAGGGATGAAAACAGTTGTGGAGTTTCTGAACTAAGGGGGAACTTTTTTTTCTTTTTTCCACATATCCTTAATATTGTTCAAATAGAAATAGGTCTGGCCTAAGCCCCCACTCTGCACCCAGCTTGCTGGGCAAGTTGCTTAACCTCTCTGAGCTTCCCTCACCTCATCTGTAAAATAATCATGAAACTGTCTGCCCCACGGGGCTCTTCTGAGGACGTGTTACATTTCTCTCTGTGTAAGGAGACGCGAAAAAGGATTACTCAAAGCAACACGAATGCAATGAGATGCCCAAATGGACTGCACCTCAGCAACCCCTCTGTTAGAAGGAGAAAACTGGGTACAGCCCCAATTCAAAGTTAACTTCTATTTTTTATTGTAAAGACAACGAAGTTTCACAAGAAAAATCAATTGATTCAGTCATTTCAAAAAGACACAAAGACATGGGCAATGCGACAAAAGTTATCTTATGGCTAAGTATAGCTTAAACAATGGAAACTAGTAACATCAGTAAAGTTAACAAGGTGACATCCAAAGTACAATTTGTGAAAAACTAAGTTGGTCAAACTGTGATCATTATCTAAAATATAACTTCTCCTTAAATGATTTAAGCAAAAGTTACATTCTTATGATTAAATCTAAGTATAATTGTCTCTGTAGTTTCCACCAACAGACAGCTTGCCCTTAGCAAACATTTTTTCACATTTTTCCCTACAGAGACTCTTTAAAATCTCTTAACAGGATTGGTATGTCAACCACCTCTGTTAGCTCTAAAATCGTTAAAGTATACAATCCCATACTTGAACAGTGATTAGAGTTGATTAGATGGGCTGTTGCCAGGCTAGCTCTGGACTTTTGCCCCTTAACCAAGGGTTTTTGCCCTGTACATGCATTACCTACAACCCTATTCTAAAAATCAACTGAGAATCCAGATTTCTAACCTTCTACAAGGAAGGGCCATGCCTCATGCAGGGCCTGGTGCAGCCAAGAGGTCACATCCTCTCGGAAGCTTTTCCTGACCCAGACTTGGGCTGGGGGCTCCTCAGGGCTCCTGAGGCTTCCATACAAGCCCTTTGCTTTATAATTATAATCCCGTTACTGTTACCACCACCCTGCAACACATGCACCACACACACACACGCACCTCATTCTACACACTCATATGCACACATGCTGCACACACTACACATACAAATGTGTGCACCCTCCACACTACACACTCATATGTGCACATGCACACACACATACACTACACACACACACATGCATACACAGCTCACATACAAATGTGCACATACCCCCTTACTATGCACTCGTGCACATGCGCACACACACCCCACACTACACATACATGTGTGCACATATACACTACACGCACACCCCATATTACACTCATATGCTCATGTGTGCACACACGACACATGCACACACACCTCATGCACATACATATGTGCACGCGCACCACATACTATACGCTCATATGTGCACATGCACACACACCCCACACTACACACTCATGCACACACATACACTACACGCACACCCCACATTACACTCATATGCTCATGTGTGCACACACGACACACATGCACACACACCTCATGCACATACATATGTGCACGCACACCACATACTATACGCTCATATGTGCACATGCACACACACCCCACACTACACACTCATGCACACACATACACTACACATACACATATGCACATGCACACACACATACACTACGCGTGTACACGTGCACACACACCCCACACTACACACTCATGCACACACATACACTACACATACACATATGCACATGCACACACACATACACTACACATACACATATGCACATGCACACACACCCCACACTACACACTCATGCACACACATACACTACACATACACATATGCACATGCACACACACATACACTACGCGTGTACACGTGCACACACACCCCACACTACACACTCATGCACACACATACACCACACATACACATATGCACATGCATACACACATACACTACGCATGTACACGTGCACACACACCCCACACTACACACTCATGCACACACATACACCACACATACACATATGCACATGCACACACACATAGACTGCGCGTGTACACGTGCACACACACCCCACACTACACACTCATGCACACACATACACCACACATACACATATGCACGTGCACACACACATACATACGCATGTACACGTGCACACACACCCCACACTACACACTCATGCACACACATACACCACACATACACATATGCACATGCACACACACATACACTACGCATGTACACGTGCACACACACCCCACACTACACACTCATGCACACACATACACCACACATACACATATGCACATGCACACACACATACACTACGCGTGTACACGTGCACACACACCCCACACTACACACTCATGCACACACATACACCACACATACACATATGCACATGCACACACACATACACTACACATACACATATGCACATGCACACACACATACACTACACATACACATATGCACATGCACACACACATACACTACGCGTGTACACGTGCACACACCCCACACTACACACTCATGCACACACATACACCACACATACACATATGCACATGCACACACACATACACTACGCGTGTACACGTGCACACACACCCCACACTACACACTCATGCACACACATACACTACACATACACATATGCACATGCACACACACCCCACACTACACACTCATGCACACACATACACTACACATACACATATGCACATGCACACACACATACACTACGCGTGTACACGTGCACACACCCCACACTACACACTCATGCACACACATACACGACACATACACATATGCACATGCACACACACATACACTACACATACACATATGCACATGCACACACACATACACTACACATACACATATGCACATGCACACACACATACACTACACATACACATATGCACATGCACACACACATACACTACGCGTGTACACGTGCACACACACCCCACACTACACACTCATGCACACACATACACTACACATACACATATGCACATGCACACACACATACACTACACATACACACATGCACATGCACACACACATACACTACGCGTGTACACGTGCACACATGGACACAGTCTGGAGAGCAGGTGCTGTTTGTGGTTCACTTGCCCATAACAGATGATAAACATTTACTGAAGGAAAGAAAGTACAGGAGGTTCACGTTGTGTCTGGTGTTTGAGAGGAAATAAACCGTTTTTGGTAACATCTTGTTGAAGGTGAGTAATGGTGACGAAGACAAAACGCATCTCGTTGCGTGCTGTTGAGGACAGCGTTTGTGCTCCGGATGCATAGCATCATACCATGTAAATTACCCACTGGAGAGAACAAGGCTTATTTCAAAATCCATAAAATCCTGTGCTGGGCTGTGAGAGGTTGTAGGTACATGTGGCTGTGATCCAGCGTACGTCTCTGAGGGCCTTTACAAGTATTTAAGAGGAAACACGTCGACAAACCTCACTTCATCTTCCTTCTAAATCACCTACGATTTTATGATAATAGTTGAGCTCTTGAGAGCTTTTTTATTTCTGCTTTTATTGCTGCAATATTGCTGGAAAGCAGGGCTTCTGACAACAGTCTTTGAGGCTTGGTCCTGACTGAGGAGGGGGGTGTTAGTCGCACATCTCTTTAGGGCTCAGATCTCAAGTGGCTCTTGTCACCCTTGGATCCACCCAGGCTGGAGTGAGCCCAGGACTTACCTGTTCCCAGCTGTCCCCACCCTGGAAGAACCCCACCCCCACCCCCATGCTCTTGCATCCTCAGGCCTTGGTTTCTTGGGAATATACTAAAAACCATTGAGTTGTACACTTTAAATGGATGGATTATGTGGTTTGTGAATTGGATCTCAATAAAGCTGTTAGGGAAAAAAATGTCCATCTCAGTCAAGGACCGTTACTCCAGGACAGCCACCACCACCATCACCCCTGCCCTCCGCCCTGCCTGGTCACAGTCTGTTCTGCTTGTACATCCATCCATCTGCCCACTGGACTGGGGACCCTGCGGCAGGGACTGGTTTGCCTATATCTGGGCAGAGGGCCAGGCCTGGAGGAGCTGCTCATTTCCTGCTCGTGGGGCTCACCTTTGCCACGGGATTTCTTTGCTTTTTAGGGGAATTTGAAAAAGATTCTGCTGAGTACTCGAAGCATCTGGAACCTCTGGAGAAAGAGAAAGGTCAGAATTTGAACAAGGTGGAGCCATATGAGGAAGCTGGGGGCCCCGATTCACTTCTGCTCAGAGGTCTGATTCCAGAGAAGAGTTTTGCTTCATTCGACTTGTGTTTCTTGCAAGAATTTATCTTTAAACTGCTGAAATGTGAGTAAGAGATTTCAGCAGCTCCCTGCACTTTAGTGACCTAAGGTTTTATAATCCTGGTCAGAGTGACGCACTGTTAGTCTGTTTCTGTTGCTTATAGCAAAACACCTGCAACTGGGTACTTTGTAAGAAAAAAATTATTGCTTACAGCTTTGGAGACTGGGAAGTCCAAAGTCTAGGGAACACATCTGGTGAGGGTCTTCTTTGGTGGTAGCTTTACAGCAATGAAGGGGTCCCACATGGTAGAAAATGACAGAGCAGAGAGAGAGAGACTGACTCTCATATCCTCTTCTTTTAAAGCCCTCAGGACCATACCCCTGACCACCACATTTAATCCATTCACTACTGCAGGGTCCTTCAATCCAATCACTTCTTCAAGACCTACCTTTCAATTACCATAATAGGATTTCCCACCCTTGACAGTTATAGTGGGGGTTAAGCTTCAGTGAGATTGGGGAAGGGTGATCATCCAATCTATAGCACCTACATAATAGGTTAAAATATTAAGTGGGCCAATAAAGAAAAGTTGCAGTCTAGGGGAGTAACAGCAGTAAAAATTATAATTGGATGAGGAACAACCAAGGGTGTTCAGTGAGTTCTAAGAACTTTACACTAACGACCTCTTTGAATTCTCCTAAGAGGACTGACGTAGGCAATGCTATCACTTCCTTTTAAAGATGAAGAAAGGGCAGCACAGAGAGGTTAGGTAAGTTGTTCAAGGTTACACAGCTAGTAAGTGGCCAATCTTTGCTTCAAATCCAGGCCATCTCGTTCCAACACCTGTTCTTCACTGCTTCCCAACAATGTTAACGGTGTAAATTTGCACATACAAAAATCCATACCGATGTTCATGGTGGTTATCTCTGGCAGGCTAGGTAGGGTCTTTATGTTCATCTTTATTCCTTTCTGTGTCTGCCACATTTTCCCCAATGGATAGATGTCACTTGTATTAGAGGAAGAAACAAAAACTATTAAAAAGAATTTAAAGAATGACCTGCATATATGGGGGTCCCAGCCATTGCCTGTGTAAGGTAGGTAACAGCATCACCTCCTGCCTGAGTGTGAGCTAACAGTATAATGCTCACCAAACTGAGACGGTGTCCTGAGACCAAACAATGAAGCAGGCAAGTCCATATGGTTTACAAGGAGTTGTTTATTATTATTATTATTATTATTATTGACAGATGATTATTTACAGGGAATGGATTGAGCACAGTATCAATCCAGTTGCTATGCAGCTGCTTTCTCTGCAACCCCAGAGGGGAGGAATTAAAGCTCATAAGGGACTCAGAGACAAAAGTGGAGCTACGCCAAAGAGAGAAAAGCTGTGGAAGTGGGAGATTCCCAGGCACCTTGTAGCCACCTGTTGCTTATCCTTGGGGTTGCTGGAGTCATTCCCCTTACCTTACACAAGCATAGCATTCTGTTCCTTTCCCTTCCTCGGTTGCTAAGCAACTTGTGCAAGGGAAAGAGCATAACTATTGAAGCCAGAGCTCTGAAGGCCATGAGAATGGAGTGAGTTCTGACCAGTATTCCTACACCTCCTTTTAAAGATGAAGAAAGTGCAGCACAGAGATGTTAAGTCACGTGCCAATAGTTGCACAGCTAGGGAAGGGAAGATTTGGGATTGGGAAAAACAGACCGTGATGGCCTTCTCTTGCCTTTCTTTCCAGTCAAGGAATTTGAGCTCAGAGAGCTGAAGAGGACTCTAGAAAGAGCTCGAGCAGAGCAGGAGGCCCTGCAGAGGCAGCTGGTAGAGTTCCAGGTGATGTGTGTGGGTGTGTGAGCCAGCAGTGCAGGGAGGGAAGTGCTCACATCACCTATCTTCACAGCCCACTCCTCAGCTCCAGGCCCCTCCTGCAGTGTTCAGGAAGCAAAGGATGGAGACCACATGGTCCATGTAAAATAATGCTTTGCAAATCCCAGTGCCGCTTGCCACCCCAACCATGCATGCCAGAATACATTTGGCATGTGTCCTTCCAAAATACAGTGTTCTGTCCCTTTTTGTCTCTGGTGTACAGAAATTTATGCTATGAGCCTCTTGTGTTGCTCATTGTTTCACTCCATGCTGTTTCATCCACAGTGCCACGTGGCATCCTGCCTGTTATTTCTAACTGGCAGCTGCACCCACCACATTTGATGGGCCCATTCCCTCCTGGCAGGTGCCCAGTTCGGCCCAGCTCCCCACAACTGCAGCTAAGGGCATGATAAATATCCTCACATGTGCCCTTTTATGGAGCCATGGGATAGGTTCTGTGGACTACATACAACAGAGCAGGGTTGCCTGGCCATGGAGAGTGTGGCACTTTTTAGTGGCAAGTCTGTATAGATGTGAGCTCTGACAGGTGGTGCCCACTAATGACAGCAAAGGGAAAATGATGAGGGGAACCATGCATGCAGTGACATTTTAAAAATGTGTTGTTTTAGCCTGCTTATGAAATTAATGTATATTTATTGAAGGAAATTTTAAAATTTCAGAAAAGTTTATGAAGAAAATTTAAATCAATCATTAGAGAAGCATTGTTAACATTTCATTGTAGCATCTTCTAGTCTTGTATAAATATCTAAATCTATCCATCTATTTATAGATACAGTCATGCATCACTTAAGGACGAGGATACCGAGAAATGTGTCGCTAGATGATTTTGTTGTGCAAACATCAGCATGTGCTTACACAAACCTAGGTGATATAGCCAACTACACACCTAGGCTACATGGTACAACCTGTTGCTTCTAGGTGACAAACCTGTACAACATGTTACTGTCCTGAATACTGTAGACAACGGCAACACAGTGGCCAGCATTTGTGAATATGCTGTAAACATGTGTCAGCATATGTTTAGATACCTGAACATACCTAAACATAGAAAAGGTATGGTAGAAATGCAGCATTATCATCTTACAGGACCACTCTCCTATAAGCAGTCCATCGCTGATCGAACATCTTTACGCAGTGCATGACAGTAAATGTATCTGTACATCCATATGTCTGCATATTTAAATAAATACAAGGTTACTTCAAAAAGCTTGTGGAGAAATGGAATTAAAAGATAATACGAATCTTCCCGTGAACTTTTTGAAGTATTCTCATGTGTCTCTGTAGATAAACGGAGGTAGAAAGGTAGAGAGAGATATAGGGAGACAGATACACAGGGAGACAGAATCAGACTAAACCACGCAGTTTTGACCCCGTGGGTTCTGTTTTCATTACAGCGCACGCATCTTCACGTCTCTGTCAACACTCCTTTACGAACTGCCTCTTGTGGCTGCATGACATTTCACCATGTGGATGAACCACAGTTGACCCCCCATTTCCCTGTTGGGCATTCTGGTCACATCCAGCTGCTGTGTTATAAATAACTCTGTGCTGGACATTCTTGTCTGTACAGCTCTGTGCTCACCCCCGCTGGCTCCCTTAGCAGGGGTTCCTAGAAGTACAGTGATCACTGCACACATGCCAGCCTTTCTGAGGCCTGCCAAAGGAGGTGGCATCTGCAGTGGTCAGGAGCCCAGGCCCCAGCTTGACACCTGGGGCTGGAACGCTGGCGGCAGCCTAGCAGTTGTGTACATGGACACACACAGCGTATCACCTGGGGATACCCTCAGGGTCTGCCCCACATGGTGTCCTGGACAATTAAATGAGCTGATTCTCGTGGAGCTCGTAGACCAGTACCTGGCAGGGCACTTGGCACTCAGGGGATGTCACCTTGGATCACAATCACAGCAGCATCCCCCAGAGGGCTGGCCTACTCATGTCCCCTCCAACAGGCCCTTCATCCTGGACGTTTGTGCATCTCAAATTCCATTGAAACTCCTTTTTCCTTTGAATGTAGCTTTATTCCTTTCTCTGCAACTTGCTAAAAAATTCTGAAGAGAGAATGTTAAATTTAAAAAAGAAAGCAAAAAAGAAAACATCCAGTTTTCCAAAGCCATCACCCAATGGACACCTGACAGAGGTCCCACAGGGCTCCTCAGGATTTGACATGCTTAGCAAGTAGCCTCACCTGGCTCGTCTCTGCAGACAGCTATGCCCCCTCCCTCTGAGGATGACACTCTCGGGATGTTGGAGGGTCAGAGGTGGCAACGGGACAGGGCCTGGCAGACAGCTCCCAATCTAGTGGGCTCAGGCTGTCGGGAGCCCACACCCTGCAAAGGCAGCCCTCACCCCATGGGTCTGCCTCACATCTTGGCTGGGCTGAGCCTGATTTCCAACTGCATAGCCCTGATGAGGACCTCAGCTCCCCTTCCCACTGGGGGGTCTGGCAGGTCACTGATCCCCTCAGAACCTTGCTTACCCGGCCTCCCCAAGGGTTTGGTGAGATACTGAGCTTTACGTGATGGGCCCAGCACAAAGTAGCAGGATGTTAACGGAGGGTGGGGGGGGAGGGCAAGGCTGTTCTGCTTCCTGGAGACTAGGCGGAGAGAGGGGGTGTTTGTGGATTCTGCATGTGCCCTGCAGGACAAGAAGCCTTTGCATGTTTGTTTACTTGTTTACTTATGTTCTTATTTTGTTATTTACATGTGTACCTATTTTCCTACTTATGTGCTTATTTACTTTCAACTTTCTGGCATATGTATTTATTTACTTATTTATGGATTTACTTCCTTATGTCTGTATTTAGTTATTCACTTTTCTATTTCCTCGCTTGCTCATTCACTTGTGTACCTGCGCATCTCGCTCCCAGCCCAGGGCCAGCTGGCGTGAACATCTCTCTGTTCCTTTCAGAACCAGCAGCAGAGGCTGGAGGTGGAGCTGATGGGCCTGAAGACCTACGGGGTGGTCCTGGAGCAGGAGTTTGAGAACCTCAACATGGTCCTGATGCTGTCGCACTTTGGCCTGCACGTGATGGACACGGGTGAGCGGGGCCATCTAAGAAGGTCACTATCTCCCTCCCCTCTCTCCTGCCACACATCTCCTCCTGGCCCTCAGTGGTCCACAAGAGCAAAGCCCTGGAGATCCCTGTCTGTCCATGCATTTATTCATGCATGCGTCACTCTTTTCTTCACTCAGCAAGCATTCCCACGTGACCAGCGCATCCCAGCTCTTGCTGGGGAAGTGGCGGTGGACAGTGATATGGGCCATCCCTCATCCAGCGCCCATGGGTGCCAGGCCCTGAGCTGGGCACCAGAGTGGGGGATGCAGAGATACAGGAGCCCCTGGCCACAAGCTGTAGGCAGGGAACGGGACTGTCGGGGTGCAGTGTGCTGGAGGGAGGGGGATCTGCCTCCGTGGACAAGGGGCCGTGGGCACTCAGATGGGACACAGTGATTATCTGGAAGGCCAGCTCACAGAGGACCAGATAAGGACAAGAGCGTCTCACTGGGCCCAGGAGGACAATTACCAACTCCTTTATCACAGAGGGGGCAGCAGCAGCACACAGGTGGGAGGACCCACGTGTGCAAAGGGAGGGAGGTTGGAAGGCAGAGCGAGGGAGTGCAGGCAGCAGGCGGCCAGTTCTTGAGCAGTACAAGCGGGGCCTCTGTTTTGCCAAAAGCTTTTGCTTTCATTTGGGTTCAAAGGATTCACTAGTAAAAGAAACCGCTGGTCACACTAATAAACCAGCTTATATTTATTAAGATACAGCAAAGTAAGAAATAGATGATATATATGAAGTAAGCAAAGAGAGCAAGATTATGCAGGTATATTAAGAAGAAGAAAGAAAAGATTTAAACATTGTTTACACCACCAAATTGGGGAAACACCTGCATCCAGATGTAAGCAGTGCCAGGAAGTCCCGTAAACAGCGATCTGGAGTCGCGAAGACAAGTGGGGCTTGTCCCCGGCAGTGTGTCCCCTCCACAGGTGAGACTCGAGACAGCGGTTTGGGGGAGTCCTGCTTCTATCACGCAGCTGCAGACTGATAACGCTAGCCTGTGTGCAGACGTGCAGCTGTGGTTATCTTGTTCGTGGCTGCATCCTTTCTCACAAGTCTTCGGGACGTTCTTCGGCCCTGGGAACTGGCCAGGTTCCCAAGGTCCCAGAAGCTCCAGGACTTGCTTTCCTTCTGACCTGACCGTTACCAAGCACCTGTCCCGTCGGCCTGCACACAGTCTCTGAGTCTGGCACAGCCCGTGCAGGGTCATTCTTCAGTCAGAGGCCCAGCAATCCCTCTGAAGCCTGAACAAGACCATAAACCTTAATTTTCCCAGCACCTTCCTGGTCTCTTAAACAGCAAAGCTGAAGCCCAGGCCCCTGGCAGTGAGAGGCATGGGTGGGTCCTTCTGCTTCAGAAACCTCCCCTTACCTTGAGTGGGAGCCTTTGCCCTGGGTGATCTCCGCGGGCACTTGTGTACAGACGTAGCGTACGAGCGAAGAGGAAGCGGCACTTTATACGGTCCAGGGGCCGGGGCTGGCGCCCTCCCTCACAGGCTCGAGGGCTGCTGCGGAAGGAGGATTAAGCAGACGTGGGTCTTACTGGATACGGGAGGCAGGGAGGAGGCACGTTCTTTGATGTGGATAAACCCACTGTCCCCTGCTCTCTTCCTTGGGGTGGCCTCTTGCTTATCTTGTGACTGGGCTCTGTTTCCTGCATCTGTGACATCAGCAGCTCTGGGGAGCAGGTGGAGGATGCTGGGGGGGTGTCAATTAGTATCCAGGTGCATTCGTGTGAGTGTCCTCCCCAGAGAAGTTGACGGAAGGTGCTCACCTGGTACCTGGACAGTGTGAGGTGAAAGAAACCTGGCTTTCGGGAAGCCCTGATGGATAATCGCCTCCAAAATGACAAATGCGTCCGGCATCGAGTACTGTCCAGAAAGCAGCCTTGCCGGTGCAGCTTCTCCTCAACTCCAGCTGCTCTCTGCTTCCTGCAGTTCCCTCTCTGGCCCGCTCATTCAGTTCATCCATCCGGAAGTGGACATCTGAGCGCCTACTGTATGCCAAGCCCTGGGCTTGGTGCTAGAAGTCCAAAAATCAGAGGAGACATTTTATGACTCACAAAGCTCCGAGTCTCAGGGTTGGCACCCGGGTCACGCGTCGGGGCTGTGGGTGAGACAGAGCCCTCCTGGGGTGAGCAGTGGAGGTGCCGGGCAGGGCCTTCCTCCTGGGCCAAGGTGGGGAGCAGGGGCTTCATCCTTCAAGGGCCCATCATGGGGCAGCACAGGCCTCTGCATTCTGTGCCATCCCAGCACATGATGGGTCTGCAGGAGCGTTTGGGATGAGTGCACGTGAATGGAGAGCGGTTAGGGTTCGTGCGAAACACCCCTGTGTTCTGTCAGCGTGGTCCCGGCAGTAACTCTGTGCTCTCCCTCCCCACTCTACAGCCTAGAGCAGCACTTGCCTCAGGACCATCGGGGACCTCCGGACACCTTCCAGGCACTCTGAGGGCGGACGCCATAGAGACATCTCTCTCAATGTGCTGGGGCCTCGCAGAAGGGACACTGAGATGGGTCCGCCGACTGAGGAGATAATAAACCACGTGTGTGCACGTGTGTGTCTGAGCAACAGACTCAGCCTGTCTTTGCGTCTGGGCTCAGCAGCGTGTCCACACCGTGAGTATTCCTACCATGGGCCGCCTGCAGTCAGGCGGCTTTGACTTGGGGAGATTTGGGTGGAGTGCTTGTACCTTTCCACGTCTGACATCCCTCAGCACATGCCCACTCACAGAGGACACAGGCACTGAGCGGCCCCCAGGCGACCTGGACCACCTCTGGCCATGACCCCTCCCTCTTGTGATCTGTCTGTGTGACCTGGGCATGCTTCTGTATCCTCGTCTAAATTGTAAGGACAATAATCGTTGCTTGTCAGCCTCAAAGGATGGGTGAAGATCAAGTGACATGATCACCTTGTCCAAGTTTGGGTCCCCCAGAAGCAACCCTGAGATCCGGATTTGTGTGCAAGTGGGCTGTTTGGGATGTGATCCCAGGTAGAGGAGCAGGGCAAGAGAGGCAGCCATGAAAGGGTGCATTAACCAAGCAATGGGAGCTAGACCCCTGGGGTCCCTGGGAGCCAGTGCAGGATGTGCCTCTGAGAGCCACCCAGCCTATGGCAAGGGAGCTGGGTAATGACCCACTGACTCCCTTCAATCATTGCTGGAGGATGGTTTCCGGGAGAGGTTGATCTTTATTCTTCCAGTCTGCTGCACAGGTGCAAGGTGGACAGAGAAAGCTGCAAGAGCCCTTGGGCAGGGAAACGCAGTGCTGCAGTTGGAAGGCTGCACCCTGGAGTGGTGAGAGAGAGGGGTTTGGTGGGGTGCCAGCAGCATCCGTTGTAGGACTGTTAGACCAAATGGGGGAGCAGGCATGTCGTGGTGGTTCTGATACTGGGGGGCACTAAGCTCCTGTCTGAGGCTCCCCAAAATCTTGTTACGAAACCTAGGTCCAGCTGCCTGCCTCCAAATAAAAACAAACAACCCAAAAGTCAAATTGTTGGTGAAAATGGAAAGCATTGATGCTCAATTTTCTGATTGAAAAAGGCTTTTCTTTTCATTGGTCCCTTGGTACTAGGAAGGCTCATTCCCAGGTGGTCATGCACCATGTCAAGGGGAAAGAAACAACAGCAGTTAGACCAAATTAGGGCAACACAAAGTGTGGTCGGGAACTTAGAAGAGACATGCTACCTCATAACCAGTCTTTCCAGTTGTATCCTATTGTAAAGAGAGAGCAAATTCTTATTGCACCTGTGCAAATAACCATATTGCCATAAAAGGCATAAGGATACTCACAGTTTTCAAATTTTGAAGTAATCAAATAGAGGAAACATACAAATTTTTCCATCTTTGTTCATAAAAGTATATGTTACCAAATTGCTGTAAGTTATAGAGAGCTTAAGAGAGTAAAGATTCCTTAAATCTAAACAAAACATTTAAGAACCAACAGTGAAAGTTACAAAACTATCAGTTATTTAACCTCATGTAATTAATTTTTGCTTTGTTGGATCTTAATTAGCAGTTTTATAAACCCATCTGATGTCTTTTTAGAGTTCTGAAAAAACTTTTATTTTGCCCATTGACTTGAAAGTTATTTGAAACCTGTGTTTAAGAGTATTTGTTACAGTCTTTTCCATGAATCCAATTGTAGATGCCTGTAGAGAAAAATCAAAACTTCTTGCAATTTTACTAAGAGCAGATCAATATTTTAAGAAAAACCCGTCCTAACATAGGGGACGTTTAGTTCTGTATCAGTGTCTTTTTAATATCAAAGCTCAGTCTTTAGAAAGACTTAGAAATAATTCCCTTTTAATTATAGCCAACTTAATCACACACAAAATTCTTTCATAAATTCACCCTTCATGAACCATTTTATGACTTGCTCAGACATTTCTACAACATGCTTTAGACTTTCTGTTTTGTCCTATGTTTCCTCTTTCCTAAACAACCAGTCATTTTGCTTTAGGACAGAAATTCACTACACAAGACGCTTTCATACATACAAGTCTCTTTTCTTTTTAACCTTCTTAACCACAACTACAGCTCCATATCCACAGCTTTCTTCACATTTCTCTCTCCTACTTACTTATTACTTTCTATCAATAATGCTAAATTAGCCTCATTTATCTAAAAATTGCATAATCAAAGATCATTCTGTTTTAGTCTGGGTTTATAATTTTAACTTTAAAAACCTCTAGCGGATACAAATATAATCCTGATGGACCAGTGAACCCAGGCAAAAATATATGCTGATAATTCTGAAGACATTTCTCACAGCATTCTGATTTTCAAAAAAAAATACCCCTTTACCTATTTTCCCCCTTCAGTTTCAGTTTCAAATGAGTTTAGAGTAAAATTCTCAAATATTTACATTTAGCTAGGACTGGCTACATTATATGAGAAAAACAAAATCTCCAAGTGGCTTTGATTCTTTCTAATGGGCTCTTTTTTTCTTTATTTTGGCTGGAATGCCATAAACTGAGTGAGTTTATGTTTTAACACTTGCAGAACTGTGTACACAGACAAATTCTGTGCAGAGATTTGGCCAGTTATAACTTTCTGGATCGCAGTTTGTTTCTCAAGCTTGCCAAGAGAAACTTGAAAACAAACTCATTTTTGGTCATCAGGTTTTTAATGACCAAAAAGCACAAACTTAGTTACTCAAACCCAAACAGACCGAGCTCTTCCAAACAAACAAACAAAATGGTGGCTTTTATGTCCTCGAGTCATATATCACACCCAAATGGTACCTGTAACACACAAATGGTGTAGATAAGAGGACTCCCAGTATGACTTACCAGCTCAGAGCCTGTTGACCCCTTACTAAAGCTGCCTTCTTTCACCAGCCAAAAGGCGGGGGGGGGAATCAGTGGTTAACACCACTGCTGGAACATCAGGAAAAGTCCCCAAAGTCCCAACCAAAGGACTGGCCTACCACAGGCAGCTGGCACCCACAGGTACACCCAGCCTCACTCCCGTAGAAGTTTGGGGGGCATCTAGGCCACATAGGGCATCCAGCTCTTGGCTTTGCTTGCCAAAATCTGATACTGGGGGGCACTCAACTCTTGCCTGAGGTTCTGCAAAATCTTGTTACCGAACCCAGGCCCATCTGCCTGCCCCCAAATGAAAACAACCCAAAAGCCAAATTGTTGATGGAAATGGAAGTCAGTTTTTATTCAGGAATACCAGTGACCTCAGGAGAGATGTTAGGCTAAGCCATGTCCCCAGCAAACCTGACGGGGAATGGCCAGACGAAAACCATCTCAAAGACTGAGGGGTTTTTATAGAGGAGGCTGAGGAATGGAACGTGGGAAATGAAAAGCAGGAGGGAGGGGGACGTGACCTTCAGGGGCTCCATGCAAGCAGCAGGGAACAAGATCCCACCAAGGCTCCGTCTGGTTTCTGCTCCATCCCCGCTGTTATCTCAGGGTCCTGAATCAGGGTGGAATCAGCACGGCTTACTGATGTCTTCCTTGGTTTCTCGGGGTCTGGATAGTACGTGTCTTGTAGCAAGTCTGCAGTTCCAGGCTGTCTGGAAAACAACTTTACATTCATGTAAATGATGTCATCTTGCCCTATAACAAGGTTCAAAATATCAAATATCCGTGGGAGAAACAGGAACTCAGAGAAATGCATGCTAGGAAGAAAACTGTGTGTTTTAAAAATCTTTTAGAACCCATGTGGTTTTAGGTCCCAACATGGTTTCAGTCTTGCTCACTACAACATTTCCTGTGCAGTGCAGGGGTGCAGATGTCAGGGTCCGGGTCCAGCTGCCTGCAGCAGAGACCCAACCACAGGTGGCCTCATCACATAACAAAAGCCCTGCCCTGGCACTCCGGGCAGGCAGGAGGCAATGGGGAAGGGCAGAGGCGGTGCCCACTGCTCTGCCTCCTTTTAATGTGCCTCCAGAAAGCCCCCTCCAGCTCCCTCCACTTGCATCTCAGGGACCAAAATGGCACTGGCCACTCTTCGCTGCAAGGGAGGCTGGGAAGTGTAGCTCTGCTGAAATGTGGCTGTCCTGAGCAAAACTGGGGTTGGTAGGGAGGAGGAGGGGAATGGAAAAATAGTGGGAGGGCAGAGGGCGGCATCTGCCACCCTGGGCGCTGTTTCTGTAGGAGAGGAGCAGCTTGTTCTGATCCTGGGCAGGAGGAGCCCCAGCGTCATTCTGTCCCCATCTGGGGGGATGACAGTCACACTGGCATTGTGGAAGGCCTGCTCTGTGCCAGGCAGGCACATGGCACACGTCATTTTGTGTCATGCACACAACACCCTTGTGAGGCAGGTGTAGTTGAGCTGTTTACAGATGGGGAGGGAGAGGCCAGCACTCGCCGGAGTGCACAGTGGTGCATGTCGTGTTTCCATCACAACCGCACCTGGTGGAAATCCCAGCTCTGCTCTGGTCAAGGTCCTGCGAGGAAGAAAGAGCCTGTGAGAGAAAGGGCATCTTTCTCTCTCCAAACCAGCTCAGCCTCTCCCTCCCCACAGTTCTCTGCTCGCCCTGGCCCCCTGCTTACCTCTACTTACCACCACCCCTGCCCATGGCATCAGTCACTGCCCACCTTCCCCTCTGGACTGGGGGCTCCTCCAGAGGCCAGCCCTTGGGGCACACTCAGCAAATCTTAACAAATAATAACACATTGTCCAAATTAGACCATGAATAGGATCACCAGATAACGCAAATAAAAATACACCAGCTAAATTTGAATTTTAGATTAAAAAAATAAAAACTTTTGCTTCTATTATGTTTATGTTTGGGATATACCTATATTAAGAAGTTATCAGTTGTTTATCTAAAATTCAAATCTAGCTGGATGTCTTGATTTTATCTGGCAGCCCTAACACGAATGCCCGGCCGACCACTGATCCTGTAGGAGCCCCTTTGTTTCATCACAGGGAAAACAGATGCCCAGAGAGGGAAAGGATATCTCCTGGACAGACAGCAAATTGATAGTAGCTACCCCCATGTACCTGGGACTGCAATCAGGGCTTTCTCACAAAACACGACCAAGGGAAGCAGAGAATGGCAGGTTCCAAGTGAGGAGGAGTCCAGAGGTGAGAGCAGGTGCCTCAGGCAGCAGGTGAAAGGGTGCACCTGTGGGTGGTAGTTGGGGTCGATTCTGGCCTTAGTGCTAGCTACCTACAAAAGCCTGCAGGACTCCAGCCCAGCCCTTCGTTTTTGTGTCCCCACTTGCCATGAGGGAGTTAGACTAGCTGGGGTCTAGTACCTACAGTCTGAATGTCAAAAAGACACACCCAACACCCAACTTCAAAGTGCCTCCGCTTAGCTCAGCTGGGTGCTGAGCAAGTCACATCCTCCCTGAGCCTCAGTTTTCCAATCTGTAAAAGGGGGCTCGACATGTGGCAGGGATACTGCGAGGATTAAAGCAGATGTGTTTTATAAAGCACCCTGCCCAGTGTCTGCATGCGGTAGGGGTGCCAGATGTGGTTATTTGTGGTGTTATCGACGATCGATCATTCTTGCAGTGTCAGTCCTGGGAGGTACAGTGACAATAACATCCTCATTGACTGCCTGATGTGTGACACGTATGCACTGATTGTCTCACATGATCCCCATACTGAGCTTCTTTGCTGAAGCAATTCCATTCACCATCCACCTTGGGGGTTGGGTTTGGGTTTCTTGTCTGGCCAGCAAGCCCCCGAACCGAGGTGTCCACACGTTCCCTCTCAGTGCGCTCGTGTCTACAGGACCCCAAGCCACCATCCTGGTTTGAATCCTGGGCCTGGAGTGTGGTTGCAAGAATGATACATCAAAACCTGGACTGCAGTGTTGGGCGATGCCTGACATGGAGAGGAACGGAGGGTGCAGCCATGGGTGCCTGCCTCCTCCTTGAAATTTAACTCCCAGTCGATGTGAGGTCACCCAATATCCTCCTGACCAGGTAACTCGATGGCTCAGGGCCCAGGCCTTGGCAGGACGTGCTTCTCTGGGCATGCTTAAAGTACCCCAGGAAACCAAATCATTTGGGGTAATAGGGTATGAAATGGGGCCTTGGGTGCCCTGGACAAAGACAGATGAGCCGAGTGGGAAAGCTTCCCTGGCAATCTGGAGAAATGGTGACAATACTTTAGTGGTTCTCCCAAATGTGCCCCCACTGACTGGAGCTGCACCATAATCATCTGAGTCAGACTTGGTGTATACACAGGCACAGTGAGAAGTACAGAACTTGGTGTATACACAGGCACAGCGAGAAGTACAGAACTTGGTGTATACACAGGCACAGCGAGAAGTACATTTTACATGTGGCCCAGCACACAGCTATGACTAAGACCAAACTTTTGCAAAACAATATTTACCCTATTTCAGGGGTGCACCCTGACACTTTGTCTTCCTCTCTCTTTCATATTTTAAAACTGCTGGGCAAAGCCCAATATGTTGGTTTCAGGACTTCTTACAGGTCATGGCCAAAGTTTGAAAATCTCAGGCAGTCCTCACCACAGCCATGTTAAGTTTGATTGCCCACAGTTATGACTAGACGGGCCAGAGTCCCAGGTCTGAACAGGAGCCGCTGCGGCTCAGGCAGTAAACTTGGTCAGTAAGTTATTACAAAATAGAAGAGCACTCAAGGACGTTGAAATAAAGCATATCAGGTGTTATTAGAACTCTTCAACGAGTTTCAAATCTCTGGAAACTGTCAGAACACTGTAAAGCAAACATCCAAAGGTTTAGAAATAGAAATTAAATACAAAGATGGTCATGTTTGGCCAGAAGAAGACTGTTTTATATCAAGCTCTGATGAAACAATTATTGAGGCAGACAATTTTAAAGTTAAATTTCCCTTGTAATTCAGGTGCAGTGACAGAACGCATGAATAGATGAGGGGACTGTACACAAGCCATGAAACCACTGTTAGTGTTTTGTGTAACCTGCACGGGTTACAGGAAATGTCAGACATTAAACATTAAAATACCACTGTGCACATCTAAAACTAAATTCAGACTTACATGAAACTGATTTGCATGAAGAATTAAATCTTTTTAGGAAAATAGTTCTGCAAGAATCATCAGCTAAAATTTGCATTTCAAAATCATTTTTCAGAAATGTATCCCAATGTTGTCACAGCCTACAGGAAGCTCCAGTAACAGTCACATCAGCAGAAAGGTCCTTCTCAAATGAAAATGGCCAAAAATGATTTGCAATCTTGCATCTGCCAAGAGCGACTGATGTCACTTTCAATTATGTCGATTGAAAGTAAAGTTGCTGAAAGTGAAAACCTTGATGACCTAATAAATGACTTTGCAGAAAAATGAGCCAGGAAAATCTCATAATCAAGCTATCACACTAATAAAGTATTGTTTGTTGTATTACAGATATTGCAACACCCAAAATATTTTTACAATTTGTAAGTTTATGCTGTTCTCAGGCATCACTGGTGCACCTATGGCATTATGTAAGTGATACGATTTTAAAGGGACACATCTCGTATTTAACCTCTTTACCTGCACTTTCCCCCTGCTTTTTTCTTTTTTTAACCCAGCTTTACTGCCACTTTATTAAAAGTTCCCAACAGGGCTTCATTTTTTCTTTTCAACATCCTGTTCTGCAGTTTCCTTGGCCCTTTGTGCCTGATGCCAAAGAGCTGGGCATTGGCACAGGCCACACGGAGACTGGCAAAGCCTTAAAGTGCTCCTGCTCCTGGGAACTGACTCTGCTTTCTCCTCGTGTGGGCATGACCGGTCCTGCCAGCTGGGTGGGCAATTTGTGTTCTTCAGCAGCTCCATCTCCCTTCTTGGGGGAGGGCTTCCTGGCGAGGAGGATGAGCTTGGAGGGTCCTCCTCCTGCCACTGCACGGTGGCCTGCAGGGACTCAGTGGACTTGCTCCACCTCCTCAGATCCACAGAGATGCCAAAGGTCTGGGCCACCTTCCTGGGGATGCTGGTCACCCTTAACTCTTCCAAGTTGAAGCCCCTGCCCGCAACTTACGATGGGCTGGATAGGTCCAGAGGCAGAGCGGGGGGAGAGCAACCACTTTTGCTGGCCAGGCCTTGCAAGTCAGGATGCTCCCACCAGCTGGTTGAGCCCTGTGGCTACAAGCCACTACCCATCCTTGTGGGAGTGGAGGTTGGGAATGGTGCCATTCCGGCTGAGCACCATGGCTGCCCACGCCCTCCTCTGCAAGAGAACAGCTGAGGCTCCCCTGCTTTTTGAACAAGGGGCCCACATTTATATTTTGCACTGGGCTCCTTCAATGATGTAGCTGGGTGATGACTGTGCAGGTCGGAAGCTGTAACATGCTGTGAACTGTAACATGCTGTACATACTTTCTAACATAGAGTTTTTCCCTCAAGAATCTACGGACGCGTCACTGTGAATGTGGGGAGTGCTGGCTTCGAATCAAAAGGTGCTTGATGAAAACCCCGCCCCCACCACTGTGCATCCTTGGGGCATCCGCCCTTTCTCTGACATCAGAGGGTGGGACAGCACATGGATGCACCTGCACCTCCTGAGGTACCTGCTGGGGGACTCTGGTGAATCTGTGTTCTGCCTCCTCCCTACTCCAAGCACCAGCAGCACCGATGTCACCCGAATGTTCTTACAAACGCAGAATCTCAAACTCGCCCCACACCTACTGAGACAGAATCTGCATTTTAATAATATCCCAAGATGATCCGTAGGCCCTGCAGAGTCTAAGAGCGCAGCCCCAAACTAAGTGCTTTGGGGAACTTGTCTGACTGAGTCCTTTGCCCTTTAAATTTGCCCTGACTATTGCTATTCAAAGTATGTCCACTAGAGGGCACCAGAGACAAGCGATTAGTTATTGTTTGCCAACCAGGAGCTTAGAAAAAGAAAAAAATGTCAGAAACGGGGCTGAATTTACCTCCAAGAGTCAAATCCTCCTCCCCCTGCTCCCCAACTCTCCCCAAATACAGGAGCTTTCTGTCGACCTCTTCAAAAGCATGTTTAATCGCTGGTCTGAGGTCAGAGAACAAATTTCCACAGTGAGAGCCCTACAGTGGGGGCAGCCTGCTGGGCAGTGGGAGCCCAGGACTGGGGTGCTGGGTGCTTGTGCTGGTCCCGCTGCCACTGGGTGACTTTGGGCAAATCACCTCTCTCTCAGCCCAAGTATTTCTATCCATAAGTACAGTCAGCTGGACCGTGAGATTCCCAGCGTCCCCTTCAGTTCCAAAGCTAAGCTTGGGTGGCACGGGTCTCTTCCTGCTGTGGCTTTCTGTCCTGTGCCCCAGATTTGCCAAGGAAATAGAACCAAGCTCTGAACTCCTTTCACCACAGGTACAACATCCTCTTCCTGTCATTCAAGGCTGGGCCCTGGAATTTGGGGTGTCTGGTAGGCCTGGGATTTTCAGGTGCTCTGTCAGGAGGGTTCAGAGCACAGGTGGAGAGGTGTAAAATGATAGAGGGCAGAGCTGGAGGGCTCCAACCCACCCATTCCACAGCTGGGGAAACCAGGGTCCAGAGAAGGATGTGACTGTAGCCCAGGTCCCAGGTCTCTGGGCAGAGAAGGGAGTTAAATTTGGTTAAGGCTACTTTGGTTAACTTCAGTTAAGGGTGCAGCTTTTGTGCACGTCACGTCACATGGGTTAGTTACCGTATGTACCCCTCACAGCGCCCTTTGGAGGCAGGTGTTACTTCCATATTATAAATGTAGAAACTGAGGCTGGGAGGAGGGCAGGTACCTGCCCACGGCTGGCCAGCAGAGGGTGAGGCCAGGACTGAACTTGTCACCTCTCCCCCAGGGTGACAGAGATGCAAAGGATCACTCAAAGCCCATTTCTTCTGGGTGGTGAGAAGCCCTGAAGGGGTTAATTTCCACAAACCCTCAAGGTTTCCTCCTCAGAAAATTGGTGGTTGGCCATCCTTGGTGCCCCTTGGCTTGTGGCAGCATCACTCCTCGGAAAATTAACACTGAACTGGGGTCTTCTCTCAGTATTTATTCTCCGGGCCAGAAAATTACAGAAAAGGAACATAGGAGGTTACAAAAGAACAGTAAAATAATTGTCATGGCAACAATCATTAAGTTTGGCTGCACCAAGGACATCTGTCCTTGAGCCAGCAATTTTGCTGTGTTACAATTCTTTATCTACAACAGAGACTTTAGCCTGGGGAATGTTTCCTGTCTTTTGCAAGCTTAACCTTTCTATGTATAATTTTTAAACGTTAGTCTATACCTGAAACTACAGGGCCTTGGAAGCTAGACCCTGTGAAATACATTTGCTGTATTAATGTTAGTACCCTCCACATGAACTCGGGTTTGTCTGTGTATTAGTTAGGACAAGGCGAGCTGCTGTAACAAAGAAACCCCAGATTTCAGTAGCCTGACCAACAGAAGTGAGTTTTTGTTCTCTGACGGTGCAACTGGGTGACCCCGGTTGGAGGGCCCCTTTCCTCCATTGGTGACTCAGGGACCTGAGCTTCCTCCAGCCTGGCTTCCCCTCCCCAGCGCCTCCTCCTGGCTGGCAGTTGGATGGTAAGTGAGCAGAGAAAGCACAGGGTTCTTCGACCCCACAGCCCGACGTGCCGTTTCTCACTCCTCACGCATTCCCTTGGTAAGAACTAGTCACAGGCCACACGCAGAGCAAGGGGGGGCCAGGATATGGGATCCCCGGCAGAGTGACTGCACTCTGGGACGTGGAGCACACATTTTCAGAGGACGGTTCACCATTTCTGCCACAGTGAGCCTCTGAAGCCCATGCTGCCCAGCACTGTGCCCCGACTGGGAAAGAGAGCATGTTCCCGGACCTCTGGTGTCACCAACGCTGTGGTCTCGGTGGGAAATTAATAAATCACACAGCCTCGGAATTAAGCTCTTAGATTCCGCTCTTCCATCTGGAATCTGAGCCTCTCTACAAAGCCCCCAGCAAGATGGTCATCCAGCCTCTGCTGGACATGAGGCCACAGCAGGCCCAGTGGCCCGGGGCCGACCCTGGTGAGGTAGCTGCCGGGTGACCTGCACTACCAGGGCTTTGCTGCCTTCTCCCCTCCAGGCTGACCTGAGGCTGATGGTGAAGCCAAGTGGTTGGTGACACAGGGAGAAGGGGGCAGGGTGCTAGCCCCTCTCAGTCACCTCTGATTCACGCCCATTTGAGTTGAAATCCTCCTCCCTGTGTCTTCCTCCTTTTTCCTGCCCTCTAGAACTGCCCAGAACACAAATGTTCACCCTCTTCAGGCCACAGTGATTACCTGATTAACTCAGTCATTCATTCAATAAATACCATGGACTGCTTGATAAGAATAGTGGGTGTACTGGATTGAATAGCGTCCCCCCAAATTCATGCCCATTTGGAACTTCAGAATGTCACCTTATTTGGAAATAGGGTCTTTGGAGGTGTAACCAGTTAAGATGAGGTCATTAGGGTGGGCCCTACTCTAATGACTGGCATCCTTGTGAGAAAAGGGAAATATGGACACAGACAGAGAGACGAGGTTGCCACGTGAAGAGAGAGACACGCAGGAGGACTCCTTGTAATGATGGGGACGGAGGTTGGAGTGATGCTGCCACAAGCCAAGGGGCACCAAGGATGGCCAGCCACCAGCAGGAGCCGGAGGGAGCCTGGAGTGGATTCTCCTGCGGAGCCCGGAGGAAGGAACCAACACTTCTGATGCCTCCAGAAGCGTTGGAGAATAACGTCTGCTGCTTTAGGCCCCCGTCCATGGTGCTTTGTTAGGCAGCCCCAGGAAACTAACACAGTGAGCACGAAACCAGCAGGCTCCTGCTCTCCAGCTGGTAAGGAAGGAAGACGCAAAAGACAGATAACGAGCAAAGAAACAAACAAGGGAAACCTGGAAGAGTCTGCGGTGAGGTCGGTAGTGGGGAAACAGCGGGCAGGAGGAGCGCGCTGGGGGTCCAGTCGTCAGGGAAAGAGGCTGAGGCTGAGCCGGTAGCATGAAGACTGGGGTGGGGGCGGGGATTCTGCGTGGAGGGGACGGCACCGGCAAAGGCCCTGGGGTGGGACAGAGCTTGGTTCCCCTCATGGAAGGGAAAGGGCCCAGGGTGGCTGCACAGAGCAGGAGGGAAGGCGTCACATGGGGAAGAGCGGGCATTTTCTTCTAAGTGCATCAGGAAGTCTTTGGAGGGTTTTGAGCAGGAGAGTGACACATGCTTGGATTTATGTCATTTAAACTTCTGTGCGGAGGCGTTGAAAACATTCATTCATTCATCCAAGTTGTAATAAAAACATACAACCCCAGGATCAAGGCCAGGTCTATGGATGAAAAGAAATAGCCTAGAGAGCGTGGCCTGGGATAGTCAGGGCCATCCGAGAATGCCAATAAGATGACCTTGGTGCAGAGCCCTGGGTGAGCCACGAGAAGGGTGGGGGCCGGGTGCTCCAGGCAGGGGCAGAGTGAAGGCAAAGGCTGGACGGCCACTTCTTTTTCATTCTGTGTTAAACTCCTAATCATGATGATCTCAGCATCCTCTCGAGCTCAACTGTTCCTCAGGCCCTGCTGATCTGAATCTTTACAATCACAAGGTTGTATAAGCACTTTATAACTTGCAAAGCCCTCCTGCAGTTCAGTTCAACAACCCTTCCCTTGGCCCCGAGGTTGGAGGAGAAGGCAGACACGCAAACAGATCTTATTTCACCTCCAGAGAGGTCTAATTCCATCTGATCTTGCAAGATAACTGCTGTGCAAGCTCCAAAGAGAAGCATGTATGGCGACACATGCCCAGATGCAATGACACAAAATATCCCATTGCCTCCCCCTTATAACAGCCAGACGGAACCTGGGAGGCAGTGGTCTAAAATCCAGCAGGCCGACAGAGAGCACAGAGCCCCCTGCCAGGAGGGAGAAGACAAGAGTTGGTCCTCAGCTCTGTGGCCTGGAGCAAGCGTCTTAACCTTTCTGAGCCTCAGCTGCAAAGAATGTCATTTGATTCTCACAAGAGGCCCAAGAGGAAAGGCTCTGAGTGGTCAAGAGGGGACAGGCCACTGGGTATGAACCCTGCCTCTACCACCTACCATCTGTGTGACCGTGGACAAGTCACTTACAGGCTCCGATTCCCCAACCACAAAACAGGGAGAAAAATAGCTCTTGCCTAATAGCTGATCCTTCTTTAAGACCCAGCTCAAGTGTTACCCTTTCCCCAGCTCCCCCCAGGCCACCTGGGCCTCCACTGTCTATGTCCTTCATGCAGACATCTGCTAAGCACTTGCTACCCCAACCTTATTCTGAAGATTATAGCACGTGCTGCCCTGAGGCTCAGCACATCTGGGGCCCCAGCGACTCCTCAGGTGGGACCTCCACACTGATGCCAGGCCAGGCTGTCCCCCTTTGCTCAGAGACGAAATGTGGATAAACTCTGAGGATGGTGGCCTGTGGTCCCTGCACCGGCAGGACAAAGGCGAGCAGAATGGAGACTAGCCCCTGCACCATATTTCCTCCAATAGGCACTTTAAATCTATCTAATTTCTGCAAATTTTCATGTCCCACCGCAGTAGGAGCCCCAAAGTGAGAGCCGAGATCATTCCTACACCCACGTTTCTTCTTCCTCTTACCAGAAGTGCTTTGGAGTTTCACAAAGCAAGTTTCATTCAAGGAAAACAATGGTCTGCGATCACAGTGAGCTTTCTGGGTAATTTATATTTCTAAAGATTGTCAAAAACAATATTTCCTTTTCTAAACTGTTTGGATTGCTCCCACAAATGTCAAAAGTGCTCTCCCCCAGCTGTCCCTGTCGGCCTCCACCTCGACACGCATCTGTGTTATTCTGTCGCTGCTGCTAAGCCACGCAGGTGTCCGGAAAGTTATGGAGAGGATTTCAAATTGGGTAATTTTCAGTTCCTCTTGACATTTCCTAAGTGCTGCAATGCCAAAGATTTTGTTCTATAGTTTCCTGCTAAGTGAGCAAGTTCCCTCTCCCGCCAGCTCTGGGTTTTGTAAAGATGACAGGGGTCACTGCAGAATCGAGGAGGGAGGTGCCACATGCTCCCACCCCCCCACCCCACCCCACCCCGAGGCACAGGAGGAAGTTACCAGAACCCACAACCTGGGAGTGTGTGCTTAAAAGGGGCCTTTAGTTACCCTTATGTTACCTTCTTTAGAGCCACCTGAAACCCGGGAAGCGAGCTGGTTGGGTTTCAGACATGCGGTATGTGTGTGGCATGGCATTGCAGCAGAGATTGGGGACAAGTGGACCAAAGAGGTGTCCCAGAGCAAACTTGGGCACATCCCTTAGAGCCTCTGATTCCTGGTCTGTAACCTGAAGATAATGCCCACCTCCTGGGGTTCCCCTGGGACGTAATGAGCCACCCAGTGTCATGAGCATTCAGGAAGGGCTGGCAATGATCGCTGGTGTGATTACAGAGAAAACCAGTATCCACCTGCCCTACTGTGAGCTGTGCTTTGCCAGGAACTTCCATATGGGTCAGCTCCCAGATCTTCCCAACAGCCCTGTGGGGTCCAGGGTATGCTAAGTTGACACTCAGAGAGGTCTGGTGAGTTGCTTAAGGTCTAACGACATGGCCTGAGCCAGGCTTACCTAATGACCCTCTCCATGCTGAGCCCTCTGACTCAAAGTCAGCAGCTCTTGGAAGCAACGAAGACGTCCTTCAGTAGATAAGTGGATAAATCAGCTTGACAGTGGAATATTATTCAGCGCTAAAGAGAAATGAACTATCGGGCCGTGAAATGACATGGAGGAAGCTTAGACGCATGTTACTTAGTGAAGGAAGCCAGTCTGAAAAGCCTGCATAGTGTATGACTCCAACTATATGACGTTTTGGAAAAGGCACCACTGTGGAGACAGGAAGATCAGGGGTCGTCAGGGGGTGGGGGAGGGAGGGACCAACAGGTGGAGCACAGGAGACGTTTAGGGCAGTGACGCTGCTCTGTGTGATACTACAGTAGCTGGTGCACGTCATTATACTCACCCATTTGTTGAACCTCGTAGAGCACGGAGTGCACACCGCCACGAGAGGACCGTAACACAAGGTACGGGCTTCGGGGACAACCATGTGTCAGTGTAGGTTCAGGATGTAGATAGTGGGGAAGACCCGTGAGGGAGCGCGTAGTCAGTGTCTAATGAACACCCATTCATACCCCTGCTGATGACCGACATTTACAGGCTGGACTCAGCACCAAATGACAGATGCACAGTGCCAGGCACATTGTCGTGCTCAGCAGATGACACCACTTGCTGCTGTGTTCAGCACTGGTGGCACAGCCTGTGACTAGAGCCGCCATGGCCAGGCACCACCCACGCTAGCTGCTGTCAGGTTCACTCCCCCCCACCACCCAGGGCGGCAGGCCAAACCCATTCTTCAGGTGAGGGACCCGAGTCTGGGCTGGGACCTCCCCTGGCACTGCTCAGAGATTTGGTGGTGTGACTGGGACATGGGGAGGCCTCAGAACAGAGCTTCTCCCCTACACGGGACATTTCTCCTTCTGCCTCCAAGTTGCCTTTGCATCCCGGATGCTCTTTCCTCCTGGGTGAAACTTCCTAATGTACTTGGTGACTCATCAGCAAAACCGTTAAGTGGCATTCACTCTCTACCTTCGGAGATGAGGAAATCACGACTCAGACCCATGGGAGGACTCAGAGCTACCCGGTGACAATGCAACGTGTGTGCGCGTGTGCGTGTGGGCGTGTGTGGAGGTGTGGGCCCTGATGCAGCACCCAGCCCTGGTGACGCAGAGCCGTGTGACCAGCACCAAGCCCCCAACAAGTCAGAACTCCAGCCACTTGTGCTTTGCTTCCAAGGAGACTGCAGAGTGGGCTGGGAGCTCAGGTTTGCAAAGGAAAATTAGAAAGTGAGGAGGAGGAGCCGCTGGGCCAGGGTTGGGAGTACACAGGAGCAGGGGAGGGGGGACGGAGGAGAGCTTGGGAGCCCAAAACCTCTGCCACCCCCCAAGCAGCCATGGGATATGTGATCCTGGGGCACCTCCATCTCCTCAGATACGGAGGGAGGCCACCCAGTGGGTCACATGGTATTAGGAAGATCCCTCGCAGCAAAGAAAACTTCCTACCTGAGGAGTGGTCAAGGCCAGGTGGGACGGCCAGAGAGGGAGGCCGGGGAGGGGGTCTGGCTTACAGTGAGAGCATGGCCTGTATGAGCTACCGATCTCGCCCAGGTGGCACCTCTGCTCCGTGGCCATCCAGGACTCCTCATAGAATGCAGACTTCTGGCCCAGTGGCCTGGGCAGGACCAGCTCTCTGGGTGGTCCCATAGGCCTGCAGCCTGGGTCGAGAGCCCCGACCCAGAGCAGGGCTTCTTCAGCCTCAGTGTGCATATGACCAAAATACAGATTGTAACTCAGGAGGTCTGGGGAGTGGGATTCTGCATTTCTAACATGTGTCCAGTGACCCATCATGCTGTGAACCACCGGGCTTTACGGTCATGGGTCTCAAATGGGAGCATGCCGAAACACAGATTTCTGGGCCCAGCTTCTGGGGTTGCAGTTGTCCTAGGAGTCCAATAAGTGGCCAACATACCCCATATTAACCTAGTGGGCTAAAACCTCCAGATTTATGTCACTGAGTGTTGAAAATACCCCAAGGACTACGGAGTCTCCAAAACATTCAGCCTGGTCATTTGGGGGTTCCACTTCCCAACTGTTGATTCAGCCTGCTTTTTCTCTTGAGACCACCAACAGGTGATTTGGCACCTTGATTCCTCAATTTTGATGAGTGTCTGAGTGCCAAGGCGTTGGTCATGTTTCCCCCAAGCCACCCATGCCCCACCCGAGTTCATCCGCTGGACCCTGGCTGGACACCAGACCATATAGCAAGACCATAGTTCCAACACAAAGCTATTGATTATATTAATTTCCCATGGTTGCTGTAGCATATTACCACAACTCAATGGCTTAAAACAACAGAAATTTATTCTGTCACAGTTCTGGAGGACAGAAGCCTGAAATCGTTACCGATGGACCAAAATCAAGGAGACTCTGTTCCTTGCTTCTTTTAGCTTCCGGTGGCTGCCAGCGTTCCTTGACTTGTAGCCACACGATTCCAATCTTCGAAGCCAGCACCTTCAAATCTCTCTCTGCTCCGTCTTCACGTGGCCTTCTGCTCTGTATGTAGTCAAATCTCCCTCCTCCTCTCTCCTACAAGGACACTTGTGATTGCATTTAGGGCCCACATGGGTAATCCAGGATAACTGCCTCATCTCAAAATTCACAATTTAGGCTGACTGGTTTGCTAGTTGGTTAGAGCACAGTGTAATAACACCAGGGTCAAGGGTTTGGATCCCCATGCCGGCCACCTGCCAAAAAACAAATTTCATAATTTAATCACATCTGCAAAAAGGCTCTTTCCAAATAAGGTAACATTCCCAGGCTCCAGGAACTAGGACCTGTTGTCTTTAGGGGTCATTATTTGGCCTGGTACACCAGTAGTGTGAAAAAGCCCCCAATTCTGCTCTCCCTCGGAAGAGGACTCACTAAGCCACTGTCTTCATTTTTCTTTGTAAGCTTTGCAGCCCAATGCCTGCAACTGGCAGGAAGTCAGCACGTTTGTTGAGTATGTGGAAGTAGGCTTTAAATCGGAATAGAGAAGTAAGTGGGGTAAGAACACCGACACGGAGTCTGAAAATGGTGGGAAGAAATCAGAGGACTGAAGTTGTGGGAGGGCATACTTGGATGTCATATTAACATTTGGACACTGCCCTACAGGCAAGAAAGAGCTTGTATGAGGACCTTGCACAGGGTGAGTCCTTTCGTTCACTGATGGATTCATTCATTCACTCAGCACTCAACAGCAATGTGAATCGCTGGAGACCTCTGCTCTCAGCCTTGCGGTGTGAGCGGGACTGCCGGCTGCCAAGAGTGGGCTGCAGGAGCTCGGGTAGGCCCCAGACCTCGAGCTGAAGAGAGGATGCACGGTAACAATGGATGGCTTGAAAGTCAAAGAATGTCATCTAATTGGTTTTCAAAGAGCCTCTAAGATCCCAATAGATAAGTGAGAGTGCAAATTCTCGAGATTAAGAAACATGAAATGTCCAATCTCATCAGTTACCATAGAAATGCCAGTTACAATTCCAGGGGCTTTTTTTTTTTTTACCGGAAAGGAGATCGCAACCCTTGGCACGCTGTGGTCTGCACCACGCTCAGCCAGTGAGCACACCGGCCATCCCTATATAGGATCCGAACCCACAGCCTTGGCGCTACCAGCGCCACACTCTCCCAAGTGAGCCACGGGGCCGGCCCACCAGGGACATTTTCAATTTTCAATCTTGGGAAAGGGTTTAAAAAAGACTAATTCCCAGGGACTGGCCGGCCCGTGGCTCACTTGGGAGAGTGTCGTGCTGATAACACCAAGGCCATGGGTTAGGATCCCTATATAGGGATGGCCGGTTGGTTCACTGGCTGAGCGTGGTGCTGACAACACCAAATCAGGGGTTAAGATCCCCTTACCGGTCATCATTTAAAATAAAAATAAAAATAAAAGGCTAATTCCCCATGCACTGTGCACCCTCAGAAGTAAACAGGAAACCACTTTGAGAAACTTATTTTAGCAAAAGGTTTCTATCGATCTGAAAAGCCATCCAGATCCAGGCCTTCTGCTTCTAGGACATTGCCCTAAGAAAAGTCATACACATACAGTGTACTCACAATGCTGACTTTTGGAACCCCTTTCTTAACTATGCATAGGCCCCCAAATGTGAACAGTGATAGTCTTTGAGTGACTCGTTTCTTCTTTCAACTTCCTGTGATACCCCAAATTTTCTGTAATTCGTGCATTAAAAGGGGGGAAATAGTTCTGTGTGCCTTTGAGCAATAACAGCTGTGCATGTCTGAGCCTCAATTTTCTCATCGATAAAAATGAGCCCAGCACCACCTGCCACCTTGGGTTTCTAGGCGTGAAATGAGAAACCTTGTCCTGCGAGAGCCCCCGAAACTGAACCTGGGCAGAACAGGGCTGCTCAGTGCCAGTTTCCTCCGTTCCTCTGTGAACCTCACAGGGTTCCATGACAAGATGGTGGGGGAGAGGCAGCTGAAGAATCCAATAAGGGGGCTGATGTGAACTTGCTGCTTTGACAGAAGTCCCCAAGGTAGTGTGTTCAGTGCACAGAACTCCTGTCCCAAACCATCTGGAATATCTGCTCCCAATATGTTGGTAGTGCTCTCTCCGGCAGTCACTCTGAGCTGCAGTTTCTGCAAAGATAACCCAGGACCGGTATCCCAGGTTGGCTGTGAGGATCAGAGATGGGGCATACAGGCCAGGCCCTCACATTCCCCAGGGCCTTCTCAAGGACAGACCTTAGCCCTAACCTCCAAACCACACCTCTCAGGCACCCCGACAGGGTGACAGGACAGCGGGTCTGCAAACCGCCTCAGCTGGCATCACTCCCTAGGCTAATATGCGAGCATACTTTTCAATGACTCCAACAATTCCTCATGAAAAGCGTGCCACGTTGCATTTGATTTTGTGCATTTAAAGCAGCACTTGGCTACACGTACACATTTAAATGGGCCACATTCTTCTGTACCTTCTTCTCTGTAAGGGGAGCCCTCTGCATCTCTAGCTGCGCCGGAATTAAGGTGTCTGGCGCATGGTAGGCCGTGTTTGATAAAATCACCAGAGATAAAATGAATCTAGAGTTGGGGCCCCTGGGGCCGGAGTGGTGAGTGAAAAGTGGTCCCAGTTTTGTCAATGGGTCCAAGTTCCTGTTATGCACTGATTCCAGCGGGCTCGCTTTGCCACAGGACGCCCGTGGACGGAGCTGGGGACCGGTCCCAGGAACGGTTCGGAGTCCGTTCGGAAACTTTCGCTGTGGGCGGGCGGGACCCGCTCTCTCGGAGTCCTCTGGTCCTGGCTGGGCGAGGCGCACCGTGATTGGTGCAGGGCGCGGTGATTGGCGGGCATGCTGGCCGCTCAGCGGGCCGAACCGGAGTCGCGTCCCCCGAGCCGCGTCGGGAGTGGAGGGAGGCCGGCAGCCCCGCCCCCAGCCCGCGTCGCTCCGCTCGCTCCGCCCAGGCCGCGCTCGCCGGCCCCGCCGCGCCCGCTCCGCCCGCTCCGCCCCGGCCGCGCTCCCCGGCCCCGCCGCGCCCGCTCCGCCCGCTCCTCCCCGGCCGCGCTCGCCGGCCCCGCCGCGCCCGCTCCGCCCGCTCCTCCCCGGCCGCGCTCGCCGGCCCCGCCGCGCCCGCTCCGCCCGCTCCTCCCCGGCCGCGCTCGCCGGCCCCGCCGCGCCCGCTCCTCCCGCTCCTCCCCGGCCGCCGCGCTCCGGCCTCGCGCGTCCCGCTACTCCCGAGCAACTTTGCGGCCCTCCCGGAGGCCCGAGGGCGCCGCGGAGCAGCGTGCGGCCCACTCGCGGGCTGGTGAGTACTTCGGGGCGGGCAACGGTCGCGCGGTGGCCCTGGGAGGGGGCTGGGAAGTCCCGGGAGGCGCCGCTCGCCTCGGGCCTGTTTCCCCTTATGAGCTGATGAGTCCCAAAGCCCCCTCCAAGGTCCCCAGAAGTTGGGGGGCTGGGGCCCCGCCCGCTCCGCGACGCCCCCTTCCCGGGCCCGGTAGGGTCTTCCCGGGGGTCGCGCGCCGCCCCCTTCGGCCCCAACCGGGCCCCTCGGCGTCGTGGGCCCCGCCCCTCTAGCCACGGTCACGCCCACAAGCCTCGCGCGGGACCCCGTTGCGGGCGGCCCGCGGGCTGGGGGGCTGGGTGGGCGGCGGGCTGGTGGGGGCGGATGGCCCGCGGGCTGGGGTCTGGGGAGCGCGGGCGGGCTCCCCTCCCCGGCCGCCCGAGCTGCCCGCCCTGCCCTTCCACCGTCGCGGTCGACCGGCTCGGCGGGACCCAGGACCACCCCCAGGGCCGCCAGGCTGCTGGAGGGTACCTGGGCCAGGTGCAGGGTAGGGGTTCGGGGTGTTGGGGACTGAGCCCACCAGTGGGACCCGGCCACCCTGAGCAGCGGCTTCTGGGTCAGGCGGAAGCCCCCACGGCCCACTTAGGAGACGTGTGGCCGTTCCTCTGCTCCTCCAGGCTCCCCCAGTAGCGGGGGGTGGGCAGCGGCACCCCCTGGACCCTGCCTGGTGTGAACCCGGCCCTCGGGAACGTTAACTTCTGACGTGACAGATGGAAGCTTTCTGGAGAATCTGACCCAGCCCTTTTGCGCGTGATGGAGCTGTGTCCTCCCACCCCGTTCTTTGTGGTTGATGCCAAATTCCAGGGAACTAGCATGTGTACGTCTCCCACCCCTCATATTTAACACTCTGCAGAGTCCTCACCTGACACACGAGGAAGCTGAGGCTCAGCGGGGTGTGGTGCCTGCCCAGGACCATGCAGCTGATCAGACAGGACCCTGGGGTGGGACCTCTGCCCGCCATCTCCCCAGAGCAAGTGCAGCCCCGCCTCCCCTCACCTTGGGCAGTGCCCCCTGGTGTGGTTTGTAAAGGGCTTTCCCTTTCCCCAGAATCCCTCACTCACTCACAGAGCTGTGCCTTGGGGACCCTGTGTATGGGCTGCCCCTTCTCACTGCTACCTGTGAGGGACCCCATGGAAGCCCAGGGGCCACTCTTTCCACTGTCCTCCCTGTTTACTGCTGCCTCCAAGGGGCTGTGATTCTCATGAGAGAGTTTTCTTTATATTCCAGCATCTTTCTTCCTTTGTCCCACCCCTCTCCCCACAGACACAGGAAAGGTGGGCTGGGAGACCCCTCTCACCTTCTTTCCCAGGATGGGAGAATGGGGAAAGGCTCCCTGACTCAGGCCTCCCTGACCATCCTAGGCTGGGGCTGGTCACAGAGGGGAACCCAGCTCAGTGTTGACCCCCAGAAATACTTGCACTGCGAGACAGACACCAAACGCCCATCCATACTGGTGGTAATAAGAACCAGTGCTTTCTACAGCATGTCCTATCTCAGGAGGTGGCACCACTGCAGTAGCCCCAAGCCACAAACCAGGCCACCCCGAGACCCCTCATTCATCACATTTAGTTAGGGATCTCCTGGCTCCTGAGCGGGGATGCCTGTCCTGGTTCAGGCCTCTCACCTCTCCCTGGACGGCCCCCCAGTCTCCTCCCCAGTCCTATCCTGTCTGCACGCAGCCCTGCTGGTTCTTTAACGCCACTTCCTTCTGGCTGTAAGGTCAGCCCATCTCCTATGCCTGGTATTCCTTCAGGCCCTCAGAGACTGCCCTGCTGCTCACTCAGCCTGTGCTTTCCTTCCTGTGTCCCTTCCCCAGCACTCACATCCCAGCTGCTTGCTCTTTCCTGGCCACATTGCTGGCTCACTATCCCTCCACTGCCTCTTCTGGGCACATCTCTTGCTGAACTGCCCAGGCGCCTCCACCCCACTCACTTGCCTGGCCCCTTGCCTGCTTATCCTGAAGGCTCAGTCAAAGCCTCCTGCAGAATTCCTAGCCTGCCCCTTCCCACATTGAGTGAGGGATCTCCTTCTGTGGGGTCCCCTGCAGCCCCAAGCGCAGCTCCATCTTCATGGCTGTTTAGGTGTTGCCCTTCCCATCTACATCAAGCTGCTCGAAGGCTGGCCCTGGATGAGTCCTCTCTAGGACAAGGTGGCCCAACTCAGTGCCTGGCATGAAACAGACCCTCAGTCCATGCCTGCTGACCAGCCAGGGCCAGGCACAGAACAGGTGCCAGGGGGTGCGGTGGGGGCGTGGCCACTGTGACTGCCCATGATGGCTGCCCAGGGCATTCCCAGTTCTCCTCCCCCCATACTCCTGAGAATTTGCAACATTGGGTGGAACTGGAATGTTCCTTGGTTTGGCCCTTAATACTCTGGGCAAAAATAGGTACTTGGAAGCCACCAAGGGCTTTGCACCCTTGTCTTGAGGAGCAGCCCTGTGCCAGGGGACTGGGTCAGGCCAGGCCAGAGCAGACATCCCAGTCCAAGGACCCAGTGGGCCTGTTCTTTTTGGGCTTGGTCACAGACGGGTTTTAAGATAACATTTTGCTTTAATTCCCAAAACATTACACATTCATCATAGAAAATTAGGAAAGTACATTTAAAAAAAGGAATATAATAAAACCACCTATAATTATTTACCCAGAGATAGCAAGTGTTAAAATTGGGGGGGCATTTCCTTCCATCTTTTTCTGCAGATAAATTTTGTTTTCATCCTAAACAGACTCAGGATAATATCTTCTTGCTGCTTTAAACCCTGCTTTAAGTGTTATACATTTTCCTTGTCTTTAAACATTCATAGACAAGATCATGTTTAACGGCTGTATAGTGTAGCTCGTATGGAGGGACTGTAAATTTCATAACCTGTTCCTCTTTGAATGGTACTGAAAAGTGCCACTGTGATGGAATCCTTGTGTGTGAGCCCTGTAGCTATCTCTGGTGATCCCCCTGGGCTGGGCTCCTGGAGGTGTAGGTGTGGTCAGAGAGCAGGAGCATCTTCTCGGCTTCTCACGGGGCTGTTTTCGAGGAACAGGCTTGAGAGGTGGGGTTGGCCTGGGCGAGGGTGGGAGCCTTTTGGGCAAAGGCCACATGGTCATTTTGCTCCATGTCTTGGTGGAAACCTGGTCTGTGCAGCCCTCCCTGGGTGGTGGCCTTTCAGCTGAGCTCCTTGATGCTGGCGTTTGTGTTTTGATGCGATAAAAATATGCCTTGGTGCTCACAGGGAAAGAATGCTAGCCATTCTGCTTTTTTGGATCTTACACAATGATGGGTTCCAAGCCACCTCTCTGGCCATCCAGACAGTTGGGGTTGACCTCCCCCCTCGTGGGCAATTGGAGTTGTCTTGGAACTGGGGGATAGAGAGTAGATGCAGTCAGGATACTGAGGCCTGGGGGAGGGATTTGCTGAAGGTCACAGCAACATCACTCCCTAGATAGTGCCCCTTCCCCAGGCCAGGCCGCCTCAGGCTTCCACCCTGCATACTCTAAGCCCCTCGTGTGTGCCCAGCAAGGATGCAGGTATTGCCAGATGGATGAGATGCAGCCCTACCTTTAGGGCTCGCAGTGTCACAGGGAGGAAGGCTGTGCAGGTCCTTCCACTGCTAGATCGTGTCTGATCTTCATTGTCCTTGTGGCCAGCCGTGGCCAGGGATCATTTTGTTTTGAAATAACAAGCCCTTTGATCCAAGCCAGGCTTGGTCAACCCTCAGGGAACCTGAAAATTAATCCTCCTGTATTTATCCATTCTTACTAACCAGAGATTTTACTTTGAACAGTTTTTTTCTGACTGTAATGTGACATGCATAATACTTAGCCCAGCAGGCCAGCCAGAACCTGTTTTCCTGAAATACCTTCTATAAGGTATTTTTCAAGTGAGCGTGCCTTGGCACCTGCGAGTAGCAACTTGAGGTTGTTGTTGATTCCTTTCTCTTCTGTCATCCCATAGCACCCTGACGTGGGAGATGGTGTGCCTATTTTACAGATGGGGAAACTGAGATACCGTGAGGTAAAGAAGTGGCTAGGAAAGAGTGATCCACCCCGCATGTTGCTTCTGGTTATGTGTCCTGTTGTCCGGGACGGTGCTGATCCTTATACACCTCTAGGGCTCTGATGGAGAAAGACCCCGAGTGCTGTGTACTTACCTGAGAGCAGGTGAGGAAGGACTCAGAGCAGAGGCAGCTGGGAAACTCCTGCAAAGGAGGTGTGTGGCTTGAGACCTTGACCTGAAGGATTTGGACTGGGGGAGAGGGCCCTCTGGGAAGAGGGTGCTGCGAGCCCAGAGCGCAGAGGTACAACTGCAGGTTGGTGTTGAGAAGCAGCCAGCTTATTGGAGTGGATGGACCAGGGGAGAGAGGGTGCGTTGGAGATCAGATTTTGAAAAGCCTCTTTTTCAGAAATGAGCTTGCAGTGGTTTTGGAATCCGGCAGGTGTAAATTTGAATTTCAGCTCCAAGGCACTGTGAACTGTTTGGCCTTGAGTGGGTATCTTACCTTCCTTGTGTGTGAAATGGGGTGAGAGTTGGAAGATAAACAATTTCACCATCTACAACACCAGGATGATAATAGTACTTGCCTCTTAGGGCTGTGTGAGGAACCATGAGAAAATGCGGGTATGGTCCTGAGAACAAAGCCGTTGTTATTAATGGCGGAAGTCAGCTCCCAATAAAGGAGAGTTGTTTTCTGCCGTCCTAAGAAAGCAGCACTTGATTCTGGGGGCAGTGGGAGCCACAGGAGAAGGTGAGGTAGAAAGTGGCTGCATGTGGCTTGAAGAACTCACTTTGTCACTGTCTCAGATGGCCAGTCACCTGCACAACTGTTTTCCTGTATGCCAGGTATCTGGCTTATTTTTCTTCGCCCATAGCTGGCTGTATGCTCACTTTGGTCTGTACATGCAGTTAAATGACCAGTTTTACCGAACTTGCCAGTTCCCAGAAGCCTGGAGTTTGGAAGCAGCACCAAGCACTGTGTTGATTCCAAGCAGATTCACAAGGCTTGACCATGCTTCTGCTTTGCACCTGGAGGGATGTTTTAAAATAAGGGCTCAGTCCCTCTGAGGGAGGAATGTCCAGATTGAAATCTAGAGTTCTTTGGTGGACACAGATCTGATCTTTAGGACCCATTTGTAGCTCAGGATGGAGCAGAAATGGTTGTTTAGCCCCTGAGGACTGGTATATGGTACCTGGGGCTGCTCCTGACTCTTCCAGTGACCACAGTCTCCAGAAACATCCACCAGGCACCTACTCAGGCCGGGTTTGGTCCTAGGAGCTGGGGGTTTAGAAATGGCCGAGACCCTAGGCCCCTCATGCAGCACATGATCTCTGGTCTCACAGGTCTTCACAGTCACCCCGAGTGTGGGGTGACCATCCCCATTTACGGATGAGAAACTGAGGTGCATGCAGGGAGGGATGTGGCCTGTTCAGGACCACACCTGGTGGGCACCCAGCCAAGAGCACAGAGCCGAGGCAGATTAGAGTTAGGAGCTAGATTTCCTAACTGCCAGCCTTTCCCTACTCTGTGCCTCAGTTTCCTCATCTGTAACGAAGAAGATGGACTCAACTTTGAATTTATAGAGGGTCATTTGGGAATCTGAGGAAGTCTTCCTGAGCCCACACATAATGTGCACGAGGTTCGATAATTTCAGGAATCTGTGTCCCCCTGAAGCCCACCCAGGGCCCCAGGCTCGGGATCCCAGGGCTAGGCCTCCTTTAGAGCCTTCAGCTCCATGGTGTGTGGTTGGTGGCTGCCCCTGACCACGTCGGTGGTGTTTCTCCATGTTGCTAAGCAGCACGTTAGGCCCCATTATTGAATAAAGGCCTTTCCCATGTCATGCCACATGTCACAGACTGTGCTGTCCAGGCTGTTCTAATGTCTTTTCTTATACCACCACCCCAGTGTTTGCAGTAGTTTGCTTTTCAGTGTGTGTTAATATCTGGGCATTACAGCTCTCCTGCTTGGGCCTGGTGGAGAGGGTCGTGGAGCTGGGCAGGTATGTTCCAGACTCTGGCCCCACCGTCTGCCTTCCCTCCTCTTCTCACTCCTCCTCCCCACCTTCCCTTCCCACGTTTATTTAACTTTTACTCTTTGCTACTGTATTAGTTTCCTAAGGCTCTCATAAGAAACTGCCAGAAACTTGGGGGCTTAAAACAACAGTAATTCGTTCTCTAACGGTTCTGGAGGCAGAAGGCTAAAATCAAGGTGTGGAGCCAGGCTGGTCCCTCCTGCAGCTGAGGGAGGCTCCTGCCTGCCTTGCTCCCAGCTTCAGGTGGCTGCTGGCCACGCTTGCATTCCTTGGCTGGCAGCTGCTTTGCTTCAGTCTGCCTCCAACTCCATAGCTGCTGTGCAGTCCAGGGTGAGTTTGTGTAAGGTGTCTAGCCCTGTGTGGGCTATGGCGAGGTTAAATGAGATTGTCACATGCACGGTGTTTGACAGCTCCCACCCTGTTGCCCTTCGCTTTCCTCTCTCCTTACCACACACTGAAAGCTGGAACAGGTCGTACCTGGCGGCCCTGGCATCTGACCCCGGGCTTTTCTTGCAGGCAGGATGGACTCCGCCGGCCCTCCACCGAGCCCCTCCCGCCCACAGCCTCCGCCAGCGCCGCAGCCCCAGGCTCGCTCTCGGCTCAACGCCACTGCCTCAGTGGGCCAAGTGGAGAGCGAAGCACCCCGAGCTCCTGGACCCCAGGCCAGCCCCAGACCAGGCTTTGGAGATGCGGCTGCCCCAGCTGAGCCCCAGGCAGAGCACGCCAGGAGCCGAGAAAGAGTGGAAGGAACCGGTAGGTAAGGGGACAGGGCCACAAGCTCAGCTGTCCCTAGCCCAGGCCAGGGCTGTTCAATGAGAGCAGGGTGAGCACAGGGCCCAGGGACCCCTGAGAGGTTTCTCCTGCCAGGGCTCCGTTGCAGTTCAGGCTATGCACTTCAGATCACAGATGGGAGCTGCAGCCGACAGCACATTGCTTTATTACATTTATAATCAGTGGCTCCAGTCCTGATCCATTCCCATTGGGGGCTGGTGGGCTCTACCTCATCAGGCACTGTGAAGGCGTGCTCCTTCCCCCCAGGTTCCTGCACAGGGCTCTGGGAAGCCCCTGTTGTCCTGTCCACTGTGGCCCCTCTTGACATCCTCCTGGCTCAGTCCTGAGGGGCCGTTTGGTCAGCAGCTCTGCTTGGCCTGGGAGCCCCTGGCCACTCTCCTTGGGGCCAGCTGCCCCCTGGAATGTGCTTGTGCCCAGGGTACAGGCCCTCACTGCTCTCTGGCCCACCATCCTCCATCCTGAGCCAGGCTGCTGAGGTCTGCTCTCACCGCCCTTCCATTCTTGGGCTTCCTGAAGTTTCACTCCTGCAGACCTTCCCAGTGGCAGGGGCAGAGACAAGACGTTGTGAGGACCCAGGGTCATGGTGTTTGGCTACCTGCAGCCAGCCCTAGAGCCGACAGGGCTCACTGGCATTGGGGGAGGGCACTAGGGTGTGATCCACCTGCCCACCCTCCTGCTGCTCACTGAGCACTGAGCAGGGTCCTCTGCATGGAGAGCGCAAGTGACTCAAACATGGCCCTGCCCTCAGGGAGTCTCCAGACTCACAGGAGCATAGGGGGCCCTGGCCCTGGGATCAGGAAGGGAGGGGAGAGAGGTGTGAAGCTACCTTCTGGGGAGAGGCGATGCCTGAGCAGGAGTCAGCAGGGGGAAGAGAGCCAAAGAGGGTCAGCAGGGCAAGGCCTGGAGGCAAGAAGTGGCCCCAGCCCTCTGGGGGGAGGGAAGGAGATGCGGGGCTGATGGTGCTGGAGGGTCTGGCCTGACCTCTGAGCTGAGCGATGAGTTGGGGCAAGACTCTGGCTGGGCTGTGACGCTGGCCTTGTTAGAAAGGCTTATCCATGCTTCAGCACTGCTGTGGCTGGAAATGCTCACACCTCACTGTGAGTTCTGCGGACACTCAAAAGGGAGGATCTGGGCTTCTGGCCATGGTGTTTTGGAAAATACATAGCTGGTGGTCACATCACTCTTTCTAGTAATCCACCCAGTGCTCTTCAGTTCATCATCTTATTCTCAGAGCAACCAGCTCTGCAAGGTAGGGACTGACTGGCAGCCCCATTTGCAGGCAGGACCACCAGAGCACAGAGACCCTCAGAGCGGCCTGCTCCCGGCTCTGTGCTTGGACTGGAACACGTCTCTCCATGGGTCACCACCCACTCTTCCCCTGTACACCGAGGCCATTGCACATTCTCCAGGTCTGCCTTATGTTTACCCACCTCCCCTGTGCCCACGTCGAACCTCTGCCTGAAACATGCCATGGCCACCTCTACCTGTTGAAGTCCTGCCTGCTTGTGAGGCTCTGCTGCTTTTTCCTCTTTCTGACCTCGGCCACAGTGTGACATGGATGTTCTGTCACACCAAGCGCATGTGCACACGCACACGCCTCCTCAGTGGGAATGGAAATTTCCAGAGCGGGATTGTCCACCCTGTGTGTGTTGCAGCTGGACGTTCTCTATCCTGACCTTTTATTTACAAACAAAGGGGGCTGTGGGCAGCTCATTCAGTTTCCTGGCCCTCCAGTGAGTCAAACCTGCAGCAGGAGACTGCCCTCTGTGGTTTGGCAACCCCTGCCCGTTTCACCTGGCTGGGTACTCCCTCCTCTGAGCTCTGGCCCAGGTGTAACTCTCCAGTGGACTGATGGCCTTGAGCTGTGTGCCATTGAGGGAGTCAGAGGCCTTTTTCTTCATCCATGAAGTGGGTGCGGTAATACAAGTTTACTTCAAAAAGTTCATGGAAAGATTTGTGTTATCTTTTAATTCTATTTTTTCCGTGAACTTTTTGAAGTACCCTCGTACCAACCATGGGGAGTCGGTGTGGGGATTATGCCCCGTGCCTGGGCATTGAACGAATGTCCATCAGGGCCTGGAATGAGCAGGAAGTGTGCTGGGGCCGCATGCGGGGCCAAGCCAACGCCCCTCGCCCCAGCATGTGCTTGTGGTGCAGCACCTCAGGCACCTGGCATGGTGACTCAGAGACGGCCAGTGCCTTGTAGTGGCAACTATGTGACATGCTTTATGGGTGTTGTAAAGCAGGTCCTGGGCCCGTGTTCCTTCTCCAAGGTGCTCTTCAGTCCTCCTGGCACCCTCACTTTATGCGTAGTTCACCATAAAGGTTTACAACTCCCTGGCTGACTCCTCCTGGGTGACTCACCCTGGGCTAAGTGAGTCTGGGGTTAGGGGCTTCCGCATGGGGCGTGTGCATCACAAGTCGGGCAGGTTTTCTGATCCTAGGAGCACTGGGGTAGTCGGGCTCTCAGAGCTTCCGTTCCAGTCTTGTGTTGAGGAGGGGGAGAGAAAGACTCGGTGTGTCCTGTGCCTCAGCTGTGCGCTGCCTGACACATGGTGTGTTCTGTGCTTCACTGAGGGCCATGTTGAATGAGTGAATGGTGTGGGGATTGTTGGACTGATTCTGATTCCATTTTTTTCTCCCACGTCTTCTATCCCAAGTTAGGTCTAAGAGACCATTGGTTTTCTTAAGGTAAAAAGCTCACAGATTGCAGGGACTGGAATTCTGGCCAACTCGTTTTCAGTAAGTTAATTTGTAAAACCTGAAGACTTTGGCTGGAGAAGGCTCCACGAATGTGGTGTCTACTTGTCTGCCTGGTCACCTCAGCCAGGGGCATTTAGTCGAGGCTCCCCCAGAGGTCAGGGCCTTTGGTCAAGTGTAGCGGACTGCTCAGGCCCCCACTTGCTGTGAGACAGGAGTTGCCCTTTCTGCCCTGCAGATGAGGAAGCTGAGTCCCAGGACAGGTCCTGCCGGTGGCCTGCTGGTGCAGAAATATCCTGGTACCTTGGCGGGTGGCAGCGAGGATGAGAGAGAGAAGACGCGGGAAGTGTGGGTGTGCATCTCTGTGCCATGCAAGGACTGGTCCTTGTGACCCGCTGCAGCTTCCTTGGTTTGCCTCTGGCCTCCTGGTCGTGGCCACAGTGGCAGTGGCTGGGCCCAGGCTCACAGGTGCTGACGTGCAGCACCTCACGTGGTTCTCATTCTGCAACTATGCACGTTCTCATAGCAGGTGCTACTTCTGTTTCCCCTTCAGCCAGCACTTATTGTATTCCTCTGTGTGCAGACACCGGGCAGACAGGGATGATTAGCACATAACATGGGCGAGGCTGCAGGGAAGGGTTTGGGCACTGGGAATAGCACTGGCAAAGGCTGGGGGTGCAGAGGAGCCGAGCAGGTTCAGGACTGCGGGAGCCTGGAGGACTGAGCCGGGGGGTGGGGGTGGGGGAGCCTGTTAGTGAAGGGCATTGAGTGCTGAGCGTGGAGCGGGCCTGGGCCTCATAGGTGGGTCCGACTGAGATTGGCCTTGAGCCCTAGAATGTGTGCTAAGTAAGCACGTCTCCTGCTCCAACTAGTGCTGCCATTTCCGGCACCTGTGCAGCACTTTACAGTTTATGTTTGAGACAGTGTCCCATCCACTTGTGGAGTAAATCCACCGGGCTCATTGTTCCCGACCAGGGTGGCTGGTCACAAGGCAGGTGGCTGGTCACAAAGAAGGAGGCTGCGTTTTGTGGAATAAACTGTGGCTTGGGTGGAGTCCTTGGTGCAGGATTTCTTCTCTCTCTGAGGGAGGCTTGTTGTGTGACAAGCTCTGTGTGTGTTTGTGTGTGCGTGTGTGTTTGTGTGTGTGCGTGTGTGTTTGTGTATGCACGTGCATGTGTGCATGCATATGTGTGTGTGGAGTGGAGCTTGCTGTCTCCCCACCACCTCTAGGCAGGTGCTGGCACTGTCACTATTCACAGGCTGAGTTGACAGGAGGCTTCTCTTCTTCCCTGGGCAGTGTGGGGTTAAGTAAAGGGAGACCCAGCCCTACACCACCCTGGTCACCTTCTCCAGCTCACTCAAGCCTCTGTTGTCTTCCTTTCCCCAACCCTCCCCTGAGAGAGGCCGGCTGCCCAGGGTAATCACCCCCAGCTTAGCAGTGCCCACCACCCTGCCCGTGCAGAGGCCCCAAACCCATGGTGAGCACCAGCTGCATACACCTGCTGCGTGTACCTTTATGTCCAGCCCTGTCCGTGGGCCAAGGCCTGACTCCTCGCAGCAGCCCTGTGAGGAGAAACTGAGGTATGGAGTCCAAGTGACCCAACTGGTGAGTGACTGAGCACACAGTGACAGCCCTGGCTGAGGCAGGCTGAGGCTCTCCTTGTGCACCTCACACTTGACCCTCCTAAACTTGCCTTGTCCTTGGGCCGTTTTGGTCTCTGGGTCGCAGGGCTCCTCCGTTGAGTCTCCGAGGCCTCTGGGCAGGCAAGGGTGTGGCCCTGGGATCCGAGCCCAGCTGCAAATGCTGCGGTGGCAGAGACCAGGGCTCAGAGCACTTGGTTTCAATCTGGGTAATGCACAATAGCCTGCAGAGGACAGAGTCAGAGACTGTGAGTGTCAGATAAGGAGTCAGGAAACAGCTGTGGGCTCTGTTGGCTTCTGCCCCCAAAGCGAGCGCTGGGAGAGTTGGCAGCCTTGGGGCCCAGCCCCCAACGTCCAGGCCATTCAGCCGGGGCATCACAAGTTGCCTCTCCTGGTCGCTGGTCCCAGGGAGGGGACAGCAGGTCCCACCCTGCAGGGCTCAGGAGCTGCGGGGAGGGCAGAGTCCAGAGTATCTCCATAGCAGATGGTTTGGCAAGTTCAACTAATAACTCACCTGTCCACCTAACAGAGGTGTAATGAGCACCAGTTAAAACACCGGTAGGTAACAACTACGAGAGTGAACGTTTAAGTGACACTTTCCTGGACCTAGGCACTGTTTTAGGTTGCTAACCCACTTATTCCTCCAGTAGTTCTGGGAGACAGGCACAGTTACTGCCCATTTTTCAGATGGGAAAACCGAGGGAAAGAGTTTAAGTAGATGACCCAGGGTCCCTAGTTGGCGAGGGGTGGAGAGGAGATTTGAACACAGAGGCCGAGAGTCTATAACGTGTCCCAGAGACACCATGACCACGGACCACACACCTAATGCCTCAGGTCACCTGTGCCCAGGGAGTCCCCATCACAGGCGTAGAGAAGTACATGGATCCCCCTGTCCCTAGAGTGGTTTCTGGCCAGGATGCGGCGACAGAGGGGTGAAGGCTCTGGCCTGCCCTCCAGGAGCCCCCAGGCAAGTGGGGGTAGCAGAAATAAACAAGTAATTGTGTACTGGGGGTCGAGTGCTGCACTGGGGCTGACCATGTTGCAGCCCCCTGGGGGCACCCAGGAAGGGCCTGGTCAGTCCTCGGGGCATCAGGACGGTTGCCTGGAGGAGGCACCTTCTGAGCTGGCCCCTGGCCTGTACACCTGGGAAATGGGCCAGAGCTGCCCCTTTCTCTGGCTGCCTCCCTTAAACCCCTTTGTGTTCCTGTAAGGAAGGAGGAGGGGGGCTGCATTAGAAACTCTGCAGAGCTGGACCCTCACACTTCCAGTGCTACCTCTGTGGTCTTGGTGGGTCACCTGCCCTGGGGGAACTGCTGCTGATGGTAGCTCAGGGCTTAGAAACTCAGATGCTTCCGGGGCTAGACCAGTAAAGAAAATGGTGACACGGGCTGCAAAGAAGACCACAGGGAGCCATGAGGCTTGGGGACGCTGCATACTGAGATGCATCGACGAGGCTGAGCTGCCATGCCACTGTGAGTAGGCCAGAGCCAGCACCTGCCTGGCCAGCTTGCAGCGCCAGAGCTGAGGGGTGAGGGGACCCTTCTTCACGGGAGTGGTGATCTGAGCCCTGCGACAGTCACCTACAGTGTTGTCTTCAGCCCTGTGTGCACCCGTTGTTGCACTCGTCAGAAGGATGGAGCCGGCTCTTCAGACCTGGTCCTAGGAGAGCCAGCAGGTACAGAGGCAGAGGGGTCCTCAGGTCAGTAACACCAAGTCATGCTCAGCCATCATTACACTGTCCTCATGTTGACACACCTGGCTGAGAGCCTGTTTTGTGCAGTGCTGGGAATGAAGGGCCGAATCAGACACCCAGCCTTCAAGACGCTTACAGCCAGTGGGGAAGCTGGTTCTACCTGTTCCACCCGTGATCCATCAGGGCCACATGGGCCTGATTGCCATCTGATTGCCTGCTGGCCTGGTGCAGGGGGGAGGAAGGAAAGGAAACTATGTTTCCTGGACCCTCAGACCCAGGCTGGGTACGCCTGTGCAAACTGTGTGCTAAGCATGTACAAAGTATCACATTCTATCACTGAAAACGCCAGCCACAGCTCCACCCCTTCTCCCCTGTGTGACCCTGAGCCTCAGCAGCCTCTGGGCCTCGGGGGCCACTGGTAGGCTGCAGCCTGGGCTGGGGGCAGGAGAAGAGGTAGGCCAGCCACAGGAAGTGCTTGGGATGGTTCCTGCCATGCAGCCAAGCTCAGAGATGCTCTGATCACCAGTTGACTGTCAGTGCCGTTGAGCTGCGTCAATGGAAGCCCGCCCTGCCCATGGTGGAGCCGTTCACAGGGGAAGCTGCAGGCAGTGATGTGCCCTCTTTGTTGAGCCTAATGGATTGTGATGAGAGGCAGCCTGCATGACTGCTGAGTCTGCCCAGGCTGCCAGCCACAGCGACACAGACAAGAACGGTGGCAAGAACCTGGGATGAAGAAGCGCGGCCTGCCAAGGGCATTCACCCCAGAGCCAGGGGCAAGAGACAGTAGAGAGACACTCGGGCCCCACCCTCCAGAAGGGAGCCACTGGGCAGTGAGGGACAAGGGCCGCACAGCAGAGGGCCCCAAGACTGAGGTGTCCTGGCTGGGAGGAAAAGAGGTGCTGGGCGGGGGGCATGGAGTAAAGAGGTTGCCAGGCCAGGCAGCACCTTGAGGGTCAGGGGAAGAGAATGGACATTCTGTGAGGGTGATGGGGACTGTTAGAGGGATCTAACCAGGAGAGTGGCCTGAGTATTTGACATTAGAGACCACCCAGTGCTATGTGGACATGGCCTACGGGCCAAATGTCTGTTGGGAGAGTAACGAGGGCTAAGTCTACAACCCCTGCTTGGGGCCTGTGGAAGGGTGACTTCCCAGCCACGACCTCCAGGTGGCTGTCTGCCTCTGTTTTTGCCTCAGAGCTCAGCCCCAGGAAAAGAGGGTTGCAAGGATTATTCGCCAGAACCAGAGTCAATGTCCCAAAGGCTTATGGGACAACCCCTTAGTGCAGGGTGACCACAGCCGCCCCGAGTATGGGACACCCGTTTGGTGCATGGCGACCCCTGCACCTTTCCCTCTAGTGCAGCCACATGGTGAGTGTCACGAGAAGATTAGAGACTCAGGAGGCCAAGGACTTGCCCAAGGGCCAGCGAGTGAGGAAGTGAGGGGTGGCAGCACCCTTGAGATGGAGCACCATGTTGTATTGATTTACTACATGTCTAAGATGGCACTCTGTGACATGCATTAAACAATTTTTTAAAAATTCTTGAAGCATATCTAGAAATGTGAAAACAGAAGCCAGCTTTTTTGTTCCGTTCCATCTCTGAGAGAGTTTCATTCATGGTCAGAGCTGGCTGATGGGAGGGGACCCAGAGGCTTTCCAGGCCTACAGCCAGTGGAGTGGTTCTGATGCCCTCAGTGGGTGGGATGGGGACTCCTTTCCACCCTTTTTGATATGCAGTATGGGTCCTCAAACCAGGGAGTTGAACTCAGCAGTCAGTCACCAAGCCAAGCGCATGTGCTAGGATTTGGGGAGACAGATAACGGCTGCAGGTCCTGCTCACAGGTGCTGTCTCATCAGCCCCCATTTGTTCAGCGTTGACTGAGCTGTGTTGCCCAGCCTGTGCTGGAAGCTGGGGACAGAGAGGGCCTAGACCTAGTGGATGTGGACCGCGCCCACGAAGGCCAGTAGGAGCTGTGATGGATAACGCACCAAGTTCCAACAAGAAAGGGACAGTGGGCTATGCCGGGGCACAGGGCAGTGTTCCTGGGGAGGCTGTCCTCGCTACATAGCTCATGGGAAATGAGGGTCATCTGCTGATTCAGCGTGGCTGGCATGCGTCTTTCAAATGCATGGGATCCACAGGAGGATGGGACGGGGGCGTTCTCCATGGATTCTCATAGAGGTAAGGAGACCTGCCCAGGTCTACAGCTCTTACTATGGCTATTTTGTGATTGATAGGAAGACTTTCAGAAAATGAGTTAGATTCAGGACCCTTTCCTTGCAATGGACAGAAACCCAATATAAACTGACATTTAAAAAAAGGCGGGGGGAGCAGAATGAGGGGGATTTATTAGTCCATAGATCTTTAAACACTCTAGGGTGGTTGGCTTTAGGCACAGCTGGATCCAGGGGCTCAGATGATGTCATCAGGAAGTGCTCCTGTTTGACCCTGTATTAGTCCTTTTCTGTTGCTTATAATAAAATACCTGAAGCTGAGTGATTTATAAAGAAAAACGAAATTTATTGCTTATAGTTTCTGAACTTGGGAAATACAAAGTCTATCTGGCAGTGGTGACAGCGACCCAGGGTCTCACATTGTGAGATGGTGGAAGCAGAGAGAGCAGGAGGACAACTTCCTCAGCCACCCCCCAACTCTCCTTTCCTGTGTTGTCCTCTCTGAGGTGGGCTTTCCCCACAGGACAGCTGGCCTTCTGCCCCAACAGAAGGAGAAAGCCCATTTCCCATTGCCTGACTTGGGTCTGTGTCCAAGCCTGCACCAAGCGCTGTGGTCGGGGAGATGAGACAGAGCTCTCTGTGCAGCTGGGCTTATGTGCCTTCTCTACAGCGTGGGGGAGACGAACAAAGCTGTCCAGACCACAGGACTGAGGACGGAGCAGGGTGTCTCCCAAAAAGGAGCACCAAGATGCTATTACCAGAAAAAGCAAGGAGTGGAGGTTAAGCATATGAAAAACGTGTTTCCTGTCTTTAGTAGTCCACACTGACTGGACCATTTCTGGAGCTATTCTTTTTGGCATAGAGCAGTAAATGCATGGGGTTTTTGCCTTTGACCCTTGTCAAATTAAGAAGTACTTTGACTTACAAAGTCAGAAGGCTCTTACTTACATGGAAGAAGCCAGGACCTCTGATTTGCCTGCAGGACAAGCCCCACATTTGGGTGGTTGTGGAAATATTCCTACTGGTGCCAAATGGAAGCCGGAATAATGAGGAAGGTGTTATGTGTGTTTCAAAGAGATCCTGCATGTTGGGGAAACTTCTTGAAATGTCAGGCTATGAATAACTTCTGTGAAAAATTAATCATGGACTAGAACAGTCTTTTTAGCCAACAGACGTATGCTTGAATCTTCTGCATTCTGATTTTTAAAAAGAAGGAAAAAAAGAACATGGGTTTGTGAATTCAGTCAGTTAAGAAATGAGGTTTGAATCTCAAGAGGTGCTGGCATTCCTGGGAGCTGCAAGGTCAGCGAGCAGCAAAGGCCCTGTGGTCAGTGAGAAGGGGAGGGCCCAAGGAGGGCCAACTCTGGACCGGTCGCTTAACACACAGTAGCTCATTTCATCATAAACCGTCCTATCAGATAGGTGTCAATGATTGGAGTGAAATTGCTCCAAGAGATGACATGACTCGCCCTAGGCCACACAGCACTACATGGTGAAGGTGGATTCACACGTGGGTGGGGTTGCTCTAAAGGCACACTCTCTTCTGGGAGCCTGTAGAAAGTACCTTGGTCTGGCACCTGCAGGCTTGGTGTTGCCAGTTCTTGCAGAGTTATCTCAGCCTCTGTTGAGCCTGTGGCCAGAGAGCACATTGGAGGGGCTGGAGGGGGCAAGACGAAGAAGGACGAGAGACTGACCTTGATGGATCCATGAAATACCAGGTCTGGGGCCACTTGGAAGGGTGGGTGGGCCCTGCAGCCATCCCCAAGTAACGTCCTTGAGGACCCCGGCAAAAAGCCGAGCCCAAAACTCTGCAGGGATGGCTCCATCCGTGTTTGTGAATGTCCACCAGGAGGGCAGGGTGACATGTGCTTTTCCCATGAGGGTCCTGGAAGAATCCTTCCAATTCCTCCTTCCTGATCACGTGCCTTGTCTGGGGGCACTCATGTGCTGCCTGTACCTTTGAGCCATCCTCATCTTCCCCTTGCCCTCTCCAAACTATACGTGACCCATGTGTCCCACTGCTGCCACCTGCTGGAGTCCTGTCTTCAGAGATCTAGGTGCTCTGAAGCCAGGACCAGGTGGCATTGGCTGCTGCAGAGCCTGGCATAGAGCTGGTCTGGGAAAGCCCTGGATGAGTCGGATGAGGAAGGCTGGTCCTCAGGATGCTGTTACTGGAGATGGTGTATCATTTCCCTTAGTTCTGCCTTCTGTTTCCAGAAACATCGAGAGAGTGAGTGTCTGCTAATCTCTGATGAGTCCCTACTGTGTGGCAGGCAGCGCTCCAGCTGCGTCCCTCGAGCTATTGCATGCTATTGGCACCTGCCAAGGTGGGATGTGGTGTGGGGAGGTAGGGTGTGCAGTTGTGTTGGCCCTTGAATACTGGGTTGCCTCAATCAAAGAAAGAGACTGGTAAAAAGTGATATTTTTCAAAAACTCTATTGTTAATGATGCCCATTGTCAGTAAGACTGTAGTGTGATTGGTGTAGTTCTGTGATGCTTTTGCAAATTGGGATAACTTTTTAGAAAGTGAAATATAGCACGAGCCATATGATGTTTAGACCTTGGCCTAGTGATTCAGTTAGAGAATCTATGCTAGGAAAATAACTTCCCAAAAGAAAAAAAAAAGGATACACACAAAATGGTTTGATCCACCATTTTATAAAATAAGGGATTGTTGGGAGCAACCCGAAGGCCTGATGGACAGGAAAAACTGAGTAACCTGAGTGTGTCCCCTTGATGGGATTCATGCGCCACTGAGATGGTGAACTGACTGCACGGCAGGGTGGAAAACTGAGCTTGATTCACTGCCATGGACTGAATGGTTATGTCCCCCCAAATCCACGTACTGAAATCCTAGCCCCCTATAGGAAGGCATCAGGAGGTAGAGGCTCTGGGAGGTGATTAGGTTGTGAGGGTGGAGCCCTATGAATGGGGTTAGTGCCCTTGTAAAGAGGCCCCAGAGAGCTCTCTGCCCTTCCCTGTGCGAGGACACAGTGAGGAGACCTGTGAGCTGAAGACCGGGCCATCACCAGACACCGAATCTGGATCTTGGATTCCCAGCCTCCAGAACTGTGAGAAGTAAATGTCTGTTGTTTGTAAGCCACTGGTTTATGGTGTTTCTGTTATAGCAGCTCAAATGGACTAAGAAGTTCACTCTTAAGTAAAAAGCATTTATACCAAGATGTACGTTCACTAATTATAACCTTCAAAAAACATGTGTATCAATGATGCACTTATGGAGATATGAACTTGTCTTATTGGTTGGGCGCTGGGTGTTGGGCACCGGTTCTTTTTATTTTTTAGGTCAGGGGCTTTCAAACTTGAGCCCTCAGGTCTTTCTAGACTCCAGGTTAGAGCAGGCCTGAGCTGAGGGAGGCAATGGTAGGACTCGGTTTGAGAACCATCCCCCAGGATGGAGTTTGCCGTCGCTGCTCCGGGGCTACTTGCAGAATTGGAAGGTGAGCAGCTCCTTCCTGGGTATGTCCTCTGCCTCTGCGTCTGTGCTCGTGCTCCTGGCCTGGACTTCAAAGTGGAATCGGCACTGGGTCTTCTGAAGCCCTTTCCTGTCGTCCCCTTTATTCTTCTGACAAGTGACAAAGTCTGGCTTTGTGACATTCTGTTCGTTTTTTCCATGTTAAAGGACCTGTAAAGGGAGACATGGAAATCCTCTTTGAAGAAGTCCTGGAGAAAGCCAAGGCCGGGGACCCCAAGGCGCAGACAGAGGTGAGGACCATGTTGTCCAGCTGGGAAGCTCGGGGTGTGGCCCGCAGGTAGCAGACATGGCCAGTAGCTGGCATGGCTGGGCGCTCCATGGTCCATGAGGAGATTCAGTGCCTTGTGAACAGGGACTGGGAGCACACATTCATCCCCCTTGCCCAGCTCACACTTCGTCTTGGGCATCACCTCCTCCAAGATGCCCTCCCGGCTTCCTGCAACTTGGTGGCTGAGTGCCCCACCGCTCTGTTAATGCCGCACGCTCTCATTTCCCTGAGTGGCCATTCTCCATGCCTTCCTTGTCTCATATGGTAGTGGGCACAGCAGCCTGTAGGTGTGTGCATGGGCCCTTGGAGTAGTGACCCTTCACTCAGGCATTTGCCAGGGCCCTGGCTTTGTGCCAGCGGTGAGGACACAGTGGTGAGCTACACAGACGTGGGCTCTGGCCTCACAGGGTGACAGGTTAATGGAAGAAGACAAAACAAGTAAACAGACACATAAATGCAATCATTCTGAATTATAGTAAGGAAAGAAACCAACAGAATGCTGAGACAGGAGGTGGCGAGGGTCCTGGTGTCCTCCGAGGAGGGGCCATCCTAGCTAAGGGAGACCCTGCACCTGGGGCAGTGCCAGACAGAGTTACGAGCAGAGCAGCCCGAGACAGAAGAGAGCATGGTGGGCCCAGGGAACAGAAATGCAGGGAGAGGGAGTGGAAGGGGGGTTGCTAACTTCAGCATAGTCATTGTCATCTCCTGCTAGCCTCACAATGTACTTTTTGGATGAAACTAAGGCCAAGAAAGTGTCAACAGCTTGTCCAAGTTCACCAGCTCCGAGGAGGCGGAGCCGTGACTCATACCCAGGTCTGCAGGCCCTGCCCCTGCGCTCCTTGGCCCTGAGTGCTGGCCGCAGCTATCCACAGCTGTCCACATATTTCTCACTGTGTTTCTTGTCTTAGGGTCTAAAACAGGGGACTGGGAGGTGGGGAAGGGGATCCCATAGTCCAGACCCTGATGTTAGTCACAGGGAACTCGAGACCCCAGGAGGAGGAGGAAGGCATGAGCTCCAGGTAGCAGCTTTGTGCCCGAAGCCTCCCCTTTCACCCTGACTACCACACCCATCTTCCCACGGGAGCCTCAAGACAGGCTCCTGAGTAGCAGTTTCTCACCACCTCACTCTGTCCCTTGGTGCATAGCTCAAGCAGGTGACCACAGTCATCAGAGCAATTCCCACCCTACTTCTTTCTGAGGACAAGAGCTTCCATGCACAGCCATAAATGAGGAATTTGTGTTTCCCACCTTACAGCCACGTGGCACCTTGAAGTTCCTGCAGCATGTCGCCCAAGCGTGGGGGTGAGGTGCCACAACCCTGTCTGGGCCCCATCTGCCGCAGACCTCACCTTTTCCACCTAGAGCATGAGAAGATTGGACTGGGTCGAAACATTTTTTGCAAAGAGCCAGATAGTAGCTATTAGGGGCTGCATATGGTCTCTGCAGTAACCACTAGGCTTTTTGGGGCACACAAGTAGCCATGGACGATACGTGAACACGTGCCTGTGGTTGTGTTCCAGTAAAACCTCACTTACAAAAACAGGCAGTGGCCAGTGCTGACTGCTGCTTAGCTGGCCTCTCTCCAGCCCGTTCTGTGGCCCCTTGACTGTTTTGAGAGGCGGCAAGTGTATCTAGTCATGACAGCTACTGTCCGCTCTTGGTGAGCCTGGGGCATCTGGTAGGCAGGAGCAGCTGAGGGAAGGAAATCTGTATGACTCGGAGCCCATGGTTCCCTCATCTGCAGAGGGGTAGCCGCATCTGCCTCACAGTGTTCTGGGGAGGAGCAAGTACCAGGAGCTGAAGAGGGCCTGCCTAGTGTAGACACCCAGTGAGGCCTAGTGACAAAGGGGAGGGGCGGGAGGAGGCGGCGGGTCCAAGAAGCTGGATGTTGAATGGTTTCTGGTTTGTAGGTGGGGAAGCACTACCTGCGATTAGCCAATGACGCGGATGAAGAACTCAACAACTGCACCGCCGTGGACTGGCTGGTCCTTGCTGCAAAGCAGGGTCGGCGGGAGGCCGTGAAGCTTCTTCGCCGATGCTTGGCAGACAGAAAAGGTAGGTGTGTATGAGGCTAAGACAGCCGCCCCAGGGACAAGCAGTTTGTAATGCTGCTTGGTAGATGCACAAGTGAAATAATAGCAGCAGGAAAGGCTGGTGCTGGTGACACCAGTGGGAAATGAGTGCAGTTTCTGTTTTGCTAGTGGCCTTGTCCTGCTGGACATTGTTTCTGGAGCATAGCATGGACATTTAACAAACCGAGCCACTTTCATTCCTTTTGGCTTTGTTGGTGTCATGGGGAGGAGACAGCCACACATACCTACACATAGTGGACACTGAGTGGGCGGACAATGCAAGACCAGCGGGCCTCCCACGTGCAGAGTGGGCGCTGGCAGAGGCTGTGCTCAGATGGCCTTCCAGTTAAATGTTCACTCTACCCTGGTAACCAGAGGTGCCTGTCAAGCCTCTGGCACGAGTCACCCTCCCAAGTGCTCTCAGAGCAGCACTGATGGCGTCCAGGCTGGGGGGATGCAGCCATTACCCCTCCTGTCTCTCAGGCATCACCTCAGAGAACGAGCCGGAGGTGAGGCATCTGTCCTCTGAGACCGACCTGGAGAGGGCTGTGCGCAAGGCGGCGCTGGTCATGTACTGGAAGCTCAACCCCAAGAAGAAGAAGCAGGTGGCCGTGTCGGAGCTGCTGGAGAATGTGGGCCAGGTCAACGAGCATGGTACGTGGCCTCGTCACAGGTACCAGGCGTGTCCAGGGAGCAGCTCACTGGTGAGGAGGGGGATAGGTGGCCTGTTAACAAAAAGGACAGCAAAGAGCCCACTCTCCCTTAGTTCATCCTAGTGCCAGGGTGAGACACAGGAGTGACAGGGCTTGGCCCCCAGGGAGTTCATGGTCTGATTGAGGGGAATTCATGCCAGCGGCCAAGGCCCGCAGAAGGTGGCTGGGCTCAGGCAGTGCTGACTAAGCAGGGCCCAGCAGGCAGTGCTCCGCGAAGCCTCCTCTGGAGCACCGCTGGGGGGCACTGTGTCCACCCTCGTAGTTGAGGCTCAGAGGTGATTGCCCTGCCTGATGGCTGTGATGGAGTTCCCAGGCCTATGGTCCCCAGAGCTCAGGGATGCCCCAGGAGCCTGTAGCCAGATTTTGGAGGGCTGTAGGGCACAAGGGTCAGTCAGCCTGTGTTGATTCTCAACCCATCTTGTCCCCTGCAGATGGAGGGGCGCAGCCAGGCCCCGTCCCCAAGTCACTACAGAAGCAGAGGCGGATGCTGGAGCGCTTGGTCAGCAGTGAATGTGAGTACGGCCACCTGCCCTACACCTATCAACACCCTTGTCCATGTCCCCACCCGCCCCCCGGTCATGGCATCCACCCCCTCCTGCAGAACCCAGGCCTGGCCCCACCAGGATCTCGGGTGGGAAAGGACTCTTAGTGCAGCCCATTGGGTGTTAGTGTTCTGGGCACTGGGATGTGCACCTGGCCCACAGGGAACACCTGCTCTAGCAGGAAGATGGACGTGGGACTGACACTGCAGCACGGCGATCCCTGCCAGACAGAGAGAAGCGGGTGGGCTGCATCCGGTGCCTGAGTGAGTGGGGAAGGCTGAGGGGGAGTTAGTGCCATGACCAGCCCCGGAGGGCAATCCAGGCGGAGGGAACAGCATGATCAGAGGCCCAGGGGAGACCTGGCGGGGCGTGTGAGGGTCTCTACCCCAGCCTGGGCCCTTGCGGGGAGGTAGGCAGTGGGGTAGCAGAGCCTGCATGAGAGGAGGCAATAGAGGCTTGGGACATGCTGAGCTGGGGGTGTCTTTGGGACTAGGCTCCAGGAACTAGAAGAGACTCTCATCCCCCCATGCAGCCAGCCCCCTGACCACCGCTCCCCTGCATGGGATGGACTCTGCAGTGTGGGTGCCCCGGACTCCTGTCCTGGAGAAGCCAGGCAGGTGGGACACTCGGGCTCCTCAGCATTAACAGGAGAGCTCAGGTGAACACCCAGGTCCGCTGCAGACTCTTCTTGTGATCTTGGGCGGGACTTGTTTTCTTTCTGGTCCTCAGTTTCCCCTTCTGGACAGTGAGATGGTCAGATTAGAGGATTGAAGGGCACCCCTGTCTCAGGAGCTTCTGTTGTGGTGGGGGGGTATTGTGCAGTTGGGGAGACATCTCACCTTCCCTCTGGACTGATGAGAGAAAGTGTCGCTGGAACTCTGGCGACAACTGAATCCCTGCGTCCAAGTAGGGGGACATGGGTGTGTGGGCTGCTGCGTTCTCCGTTTGGGGGAGGCAGAGAAATGTATCATGCTGAGATGGAGAGGAGTCCGTGACTAACAGAAACTGGAGGAACGGAGAGGCCTTTAGAAGTTTCCAACCACCAGGGTGCCGGGTGCCTGGCTGCACTGCAGGGAGACGTGCCCCTGAGCAGGGTGCTGAGGTCGGGAGTTCTTCCTGTAGTGACGTTGCAGGCAGAGTTTAGATCCGTGGGCCACCCGGGCCATGCAGCTCTGACTTCACACCCTGCAGAGATTTGTGATTAACCAGGTCACAACTCTGTTGTTGGACATAGAAACTGCTGGAAGGTCATGCGGTCAAGTGGGAAAAATGCACACCCTGGGCTTAGACCCACTGCCTGGGGTTCCTCTGCCACCCGCCAGTGTGGTACCCTGGCAGAGACTCGGCCTCCAGAGCCTCACCTGGCACACCCGGGCACCATGCTTGGCTCCTCTTTTTGCACACCTGGGCACTGTGTTGGATCCTCTCTCCTTTGCACACTCACACCTGGTCCATCAGGAGGCCCCCAGTGCTCACCACCGCTGCAGCTCCTCCTTGGATCTGGCCTGTCACCTCTTCTGGAGTGTCTGTGACACTCCTGCCTGGTCTCCCTCCCCCACCCCACCCTGGCATAGTCCTTTCTCTGACTTCTGTTCACAGCCCTCCAGGAGCTCCCCCTCGCCCATAGAATAACTCCAGAGTCCTCGCAATGGCCTGACAGTGCCCCACGTCACCGCCCCCCTGCCCCACAGCTCCCTCTTTACACGTTGCCCAGATCACTCACGTCAGGCCGAGGTCCTCCTGTGCGGTCTCACCCACAGCAGCAGCTGGGGGCCTTCAGGGTCCCGCCCCTTTTTGCCCCCCACCCCATGGAGCTCCTCCCCGTCATTCCTCCTCTGTGCGCTGGCTGATCCCTGTGCCTGGCTTGCTCTTTCTGTGGCCATGTGTGGCCCCCTCCCTCCCTGCCGTCACATGAATCCTGTGTCCCCGCATTGATAGGGGCCCTCTATCCGCTGTTTCCAGGGCACTGGCCCTGCTCCCCTGTGCCGTCATCTCTGGCATATCTGCTGTTTGTTAACTGCCTGCCTCCATGGGATGCCACTTCTGTGAGGCTGGGACTCGGGCTGCCTGGGTGTTGTATCCTCCTCTTAGAACATGCCCTCTCTTCCCCCCACGGGAAGTTCCCAGAAAGCTGGCTCCCACCAGCCCTGGGCCTCATACTCAGGGTTCAGTGGGTTGGAGAGGTCCCTTGACACGCCCTTCCTGGACCAACCTGGAAGAGAGCTTCCAAGATGGATGTGGCTCTTGGCAACTTCCCAGCCCTTGTCCAGCATCTGTCACCCCTGCTAGAGGGAGCTCGGACTTGGGCACTCTCTGGGTTTTGTTTGCCCATTTTAAGCATTTCCCAGCATTCAGGAAAGTATCTGGCACATAGTAGGCCCTCAGTGGTTCACGTGGGATGGAGGGGTTAACAGGTACATAATACGCCCTCAGTGGATGTGTGTTGGGTGGAGGGGTTAGCAAGTACATAGTAGGCCCTCAGCGGATCATTGGATAGCGGGGTTAGCAGAGGGCTGGGCTGCAGCGTGTCACCAGCACTGTGAGAAGTCCAGCTGAGGCTGGTGGTAGAGAAGGATGTCAGGGTACTGGAGGTTCCGGATGTTGAAGGGTTGGCAGCTGATCTGGGCTCAGAGGTGCAGGTAGACTCCATGCATCAGGAGCTAGGGAAGGAGGGAAAGCTTGGGTGCAGGGACACAGCAGTGTGTCACAAAGGCCAGGGGCAGGAGTGGAGGCTGGCACTGGGCAGACCTGCCGCTTCCCAACCCACCCCCTCCTGTCCAGCCTGGCCCTTGTCCATCCATCACCCGAGGCAGGGTTCCTCCACCTGACCACACTCAGCTCCTGTCTGAGCTCGTCCCCAAGCCACCCTTCCCCACCTCACCCATCCATGTCAGGGCCACGGTGAGGACCCCATGCCGTTTTCTCGTGTGCTTCAGCCAAGAACTATATCGCGCTGGACGACTTTGTGGAGATCACCAAGAAGTACGCCAAGGGCATCATCCCCACAAACCTGTTCCTGCAGGACGAGGACGATGATGACGAGCTGGCAGGGAAGAGCCCCGAGGACCTGCCCCTGCGCCTCAGGGTGAGTGGGCCACACCTCGCCTCCTGGGGCACACACGCGGACCCTGCCAGGCACCCCTGGTGCTCTCCAGGAAGCTGGGTGGGACGGTCCTCACCTAACAGAAGCGTCCTGGAGCTGTGCCGCTTGTCCTTCAGGACGTCCTCTATTGCTGTGTAAGGACGCGTCCTCGGGACAGAGGCATTTCTTATGCAGTCAGGCGGGCGCACTCAGGGTGACGTGCGCCCAGTGTGATGTGCGCCCAGGGTGATGTGCGCTGGAGGGAGCCCATCTTTTGGCTTTCTCTGCCACAAAGCACCGTGTGGAGAGCAGGATGGAGGGATTGGGGTCTGACTTTCATTTAGACTTTATCATTTAGAAAAATTATCCGTTTATGGCACAGAACAGAGGTCAGAACTTTGAAAATGCCTTCCCCAAAATGAAGTGCAGTGTCCATCTAGCCAGGCAAGACTGTGCAGTGATGCCTGTTGTCCCCGGTCCTGCGAGGGCTCAGGGAGAGAGAGCAAGACCGTGGGAGGGTGGGGGAGGGTGGGCCGGTACCTGTGCAGGACAAGGGGCTCACCTGAAGGAAGTGAGCAGCACAGACGGCAAGGGCTGAGCAGGGGCGGAGAGCCCAGTGGCGCGGCCCCACTGCCTACTTGACAGCTTCTGCGTTCTCAGCCATGTGGTGGAACGTACGGTGCAGACACACGAGGCAGCCATATGGTCCCCTTACAGATTGCCCCGGTTCAGTTCACATGGTTGAATTAGATGTGAACATAGCTCAGTCTGCAGGGGAACCCAAACTTCCAGACAGGTGTGTCAGCAAGCACAAGGGTCCTCTGAGCAGATGAGTTGCTGTCACAGCGCCCATGGGTGTGCATTGTCCAAGTGTCCCTGAGGTTCTGGTATTCTTAACTGACTGAGAACATGGGTGAACCACCATCAATGTGTCGGATGGGCAAATGGGTCAGGGTTGGGGCAGGACGTGGGTCAGCTGCAGCCAGCAGGAAGTCGGAGCCCAGTGTGTGGACAGGGCAGGGCAGGATGCTCCCCGGGGCCCAGAGAGCAGTGGTATCTGAGCGGGAGTCCGCAAGGAGTGCCCAGAGCTGTCAAGTGTCCTGTCCAGTGAAAGAAAGACTGGCCATTCTGGAGGTTGAGATGCAGCGCCAGGATAGCAGAGAACTTGAACTGAGGGAGCTCAGGGCTTTCATTGACAGTCTACTCAGAGGGGGGCCCTGGGCTAAGCATGTTCACAGGTAAGATGTCATAATTCCTTACTAACATGAGAGAGGGAAGAGGAGCATTTGGCATGGTTTTTGGCAAAGAGGAGGTGCTCCTCAAATGCCAGTGAGGGTCAAAGGTGAAAGGGTAAGTTGGAGAAGACCCTCGCGCCAGAAGGCCATGGCCTAGGTGTCCCAGTTTATGCCATCCCAGCGTAAGTACTAATAAAGCACCCTGGTTTAGACACGTAATTTTATGTCACCCCACTTACAAGTGATGAGTTTGGTGCTGTACTATACCTGAAAGTCCTTTCTGGGAGAGAGACTTAAAGTGTTCTGACACGGAAAAAGCAAGGCTCTGAGTTTCCTTCCAATGCTTGAAACTGTCAGAGCACGGATTCCTTTACAGTCTTTCTTATTAAAAGTCTTTTGCAAAAGACATAATGAATCATCACAGGCGTCTCCTAGAACTAAAGCTGTCCCAGCTTTTAATAGCCTTTTGGAGAACAAAGGAGAAGGTACTTTGGAGAGGTTGTCTTCTCCCACAGTGAGAAATGACAGATGCCTCTTTGTGAGCTAACGTTACTCCCACAAAGAAAGTTCCAGACTCCACTCTGGAGCCTGGAAGCGCAGGCACCGTGACAGATAAACCCTCTGAAAAATACATTGAATGATGTTTTAAAATCCTGACATTTTTCCCATTAAATCATTGCAGAATGCAACATGAGGATGTTTTCACTGGGGTTTGAGCAGCATCTAGTTAAGGTTTACTTGCCTCGGCCTGAGCGGTTGAAGGTGGCGCACTGCTCATGGCCTGGGTGTGGCGCTGCATTTCTAGGTTTCTGGGGACAGCGCAGGTCGATCACCTCGGGCTGTGGGCGCCTGTTCATCACTGTTCCTCTGGCAGAACTAGATCCTACTTGCATTTTCTTAATTTCGTTTTTTTCCATCTCAAAGCAGAGTTTATTTTCATTTGTTTACACATTTTCTACAGAAAAGCAGTCCCACAGTTTGGTGGAAGGCGTGGGTGGAAGCTGCAGGGAGCAGGGTACAGGAACTTGAAAAGGAACCATTCCCTGGTCATCGAGGCCCCCCATGCTGCCCAAGAGACTGGACACCACCAGTGTCATGTTCTAGAAGCTTCTTTGTCTTTTAAAGGCCCTCTCAGCTAGGCAATCAGTCGTGTGGCAAAACAGCATGAACAGCTTTGAGTGGGCACAGGATTTCAGATGAACTTTAACCAAGGCCAGCTCCCTGCTGTGCGTCACGCAGGCCTGGGGGCGCCATCCGCTTGCCCGCTGTTAGCAAGCTCCCCACGGGGCCGAGCTGTGCTGGCTGACGCATTTCCAGCTGCTGACTTCAGCTGGCTGGACTGGCCAGGCTTCATGCCGGAGAGCTCCTCCCCGAGAAGCCCTGCGGCAGCTTTGTTTTCATAAGCGCTGGCTTGCTCTGTGGCAAGCGTCAGAAATGACCCCAGAGGCTAATGCTGCTGAGCCTGACCGTCCCTATCACCCTTCCCACAGCAAGTGTGGATACCTCTCCACTCATGGGGAAGGCTGGTGGCCCCAGAGAGTGGGGGAACCGTTAGGTGGTTTATTAGACTGCTCATCTCTTGTTATAGAACCGTGGACTGTCACAAATATGTAAGAGGAAACGGAGCTGTTCATCCATATGAGTGTATATAGATGTGCACGCACACATACATGTCCTTAAGCGTGTCACGGTCCTCACCTGGGGAAGCTCCATCTGCCTGTAGCTTCCAGGTGTTCTAGTCATTTTTCTTTGTGTTTTTATTAAATTCAATTTTATCTGTATTTTCGTGGGGTACAATGTGTTGTTTCGATACATGCGTATCTTGTGCAATGATTCACTTAGGGTGGACAGCATAGTATTGTCCCCATTAGTTCACCCCAATCTCCCCACCCTACCTGCACCCCTCCCAGCCTCTGGTAACCACTATACTCTTTTTTTTTTTTTTTTTTTAAACACACAAAGGTTAACATCCTTATTGCAAAAAGAACTCTTAAAAATTAATTAGAAAAATCTAAGCAGAAATTTGGTGAGGGACATGAGCAGATAAGTCATGCACCCGAAAGGAACACCCATGGTTGACAAGTACATTCTTGGATCTGGTTGTGGGCTGGGGCGGAGCCAGCCCTGCCACTGTCTCAAGATCCCAGGTGTCAGCTGGCTCCATTGCTGGCCTGGATGTGTGGCGGGGGCGGAGCAAAGGCCCATGGCCCCCATCTCAGGACCCCCAGGCATCAGGCTGGCTCCGTTACTGGTTTGGATATGCCTGTTCAAGTTGTTTTGAGTTGACAGCCAAGGTTCTTGGGCAGATGAGGGCCACATGCTGGTGGTGTTACTCAGTTACTGTTCACCCAGGATTCCTCCTCAGCCCTCCAGTGGGACAACAGAGAGAGCCTGCCCAAGGGAGTCAGGGAGGCTGGCGCTGCCCACCTGGCCCAGCACTGATGGGGCATCTGGCTGCCGCTTCCTGCCCGTCTGTGCTCAGGCCTGGCCCTACCACATAGCGCCTCAGTGGGCTCTGGGCCCATGGTCAGGCTTCCTGCTCTGACACAGGGCCGAGTACTCTGAGGAGCTACTCCCTGGTGCTGTCCAGGCCCTTGACCCTCTAGAGACACCCAGACCCTGCCCTGTGCTCCACGCTGCACTTCGTGAGGACTGGCACCGTCATGGCCACTTTCTCCTTTCACCCCTCCAGCCTCTGTCCCTTTCCCCTGTGCCCTGGCCCGGCCAAGGGCTTCTGCGAGTTCTGCACAGACCAGGCAGGATGTGAGGGCGCCCTGGGTGGGAGAATCAACCCCCCCTGGTTCCTGAGGCTGCTCCCCTCTTACTTTCCCCAGCCCTTCATTCACCTGTGGCTGTGGTGAAGGCTGAGAGCTGCTCTGACCTCTCACTGTGCTGCTGGGGGGACAGGGGCAAGGCTGGGGAGGAGAGGCTGCCTTTGAACGCATCTGTGTGAGGGTGTGTGTCTGTGTGGGGTTGTGTGTAAGCAGCATGTGGTGTGTGTGTGCATGCACTGTGTGTGCATGAGTATGTGCACATGAGTGTATGCAGGGGGTGTGCACATGTGCTTGGGTGAGTGTGTATGTGCATGTGGGCTGGGGGGGCAGGCAGCTGGTTCTCAGGGCCCACTGCCACTGGCGAAAGCTTCTCATCCACCTGTTACCACTGAATCATCTGTTTGTTCAGGAAAGACGTGATGAGTCCCTGCTGTCTGTGTTTGCGCCGAATTCTCTCAAATGCCCACTCAGCCGCCCCTCTTGGGACTGCTAGTGGCTGTCACTTCTTTAGAGCCCAGCATAGTCTTATAAAATAATGGTTGCCATCCCCCTCGAAAGACGAGGAAGCTGAGACTCGGGGGTGACATCCTTGTTGCAGTGTGGAGCTGAGGCACGAACCTGCTCCTAGACGGCAGCCCTGGACCCAGTCATCTGCTCCACAGAACCCCATGGGGAAGGAAGGGGGGCTAGGAGGGTCCCGCTGGGCTCTTGAGGTGTGTCAGGGGAGACAAGTACGTGTGAGTCCAGCACCCCTGTTGAGTGTGGGGTGCCAGGCACGGGAGTGGGGTGTGGAGAAGGGCTTCAGGGCCCCAGAAGAGGGAGGGCCAGGACCTGCAGGGGGATGGTACTGAGAGAAGGTCCATATGGATCCTAGAGCATGGGAGGATATTCCACCAGTTGGAGGTGGGAGGACCCACTAGGACCCAGCAGGGCAAAGGGCCCAGCCGTGGGACAACAGCCAGGGTGGTGTGCATTGCCCTAGAGCTGGGCTGGTTGAAGGGAGGCATGGGAGGGAGAGCTGTGGGGGTTCCTGTCCCAGCTTGGTTCCAATGCCCCATCTCCCCCCTCCCCCCATCTCCCCCCATCTCCCCCCTGCCCCCAGGTGGTCAAGTACCCCCTGCACGCCATCATGGAAATCAAGGAGTACCTAATTGACGTGGCCTCCCGGGCCGGCATGCACTGGCTGTCCACCATCGTCCCCACCCACCACATCAACGCCCTCATCTTCTTCTTCATCATCAGCAACCTGACCGTTGACTTCTTCGCCTTCTTTATCCCCCTGGTCATCTTCTACCTGTCCTTCGTGTCCATGGTGATCTGCACCCTCAAGGTGTTCCAGGACAGCAAGGCCTGGGAGAACTTCCGTACCCTCACCGACCTGCTGCTGCGCTTCGAGCCCAATCTGGACGTGGAGCAGGCCGAGGTCAACTTCGGCTGGAACCACCTGGAGCCCTATGCCCACTTCCTGCTGTCCGTCATCTTCGTCATCTTCTCCTTCCCCCTCGCCAGCAAGGACTGTGTGCCCTGCTCGGAGCTGGCTGTCATCGCCGCCTTCTTCACTGTCACCAGCTACATGAGCCTGAGCACCTCAGCCGAGCCCTACACCAGGCGGGCCCTGGTCACCGAGGTCACCGCTGGCCTGCTCTCCCTGCTGCCCTCCATGCCCCTGGACTGGCGCTACCTGAAGCTCCTCGGCCAGACCTTCTTCACCGTGCCCGTTGGCCACCTGGTCGTCCTCAACGTCAGCGTCCCCTGCCTGCTCTACATCTACCTCTTCTACCTCTTCTTCCGCATGGCCCAGCTGAGGCACTTCAAAGGCACCTACTGCTACCTGGTGCCCTACCTGGTCTGCTTCATGTGGTGTGAGCTCTCCGTGGTCATCCTGCTGGAGTCCACCGGCTTGGGGCTGGTCCGCGCCTCCGTTGGCTACTTCCTGTTCCTCTTTGCGCTCCCGGTCCTGGTGGCTGGCCTCGCCCTCATGGGCATGCTGCACTTTGCCCGGTGGTTCGTGTCCCTGGAGCTCACCAAGATCATGGTCACCATGGCAGTCTGCAGTGTCCCCCTGCTGTTCCGCTGGTGGACCAAGGCCAACTTCTCCGTGGTGGAGATGGTCAAGTCACTGACGCGGAGCTCCGTTGTGAAGCTCATCCTGGTGTGGATCTCAGCGGTTGTGCTCTTCTGCTGGTTCTACGTGTACCGCTCGGAGGGCATGAAGGTCTACAACTCCACGCTGACCTGGCAGCAGTACGGCTTCCTGTGCGGGCCACGGGCCTGGAAGGAGACCAACATGGCGCGCACCCAGATCCTGTGCAGCCACCTAGAGGGCCACAGGGTCACATGGACGGGCCGCTTCAAGTACGTCCGGGTGACCGAGATCGACAACAGTGCCGAGTCAGCCATCAACATGCTGCCGTTTTTCGTGGGCGACTGGATGCGCTGCCTCTATGGCGAGCCCTACCCCGCCTGCAGCCCCGGGAACACCTCCACGGCCGAGGAGGAGCTCTGCCGCCTCAAGCTGCTGGCCAAGCACCCCTGCCACATCAGGAAGTTCGACCGCTACAAGTTCGAGATCACGGTGGGCATGCCATACAGCAGCGGCGCCAACGGCCCCCGCGGCCACGAGGAGGACGATGTCACCAAGGACATCGTGCTGCGGGCCAGCAGCGAGTTCAAGGGCGTGCTGCTCAGCCTGCGCCAGGGCAGCCTCGTCGAGTTCAGCACCGTCCTCGAGGGCCGCCTGGGCAGCAAGTGGCCCGTCTTCGAGCTCAAGGCCATCAGCTGCCTCAATTGCATGGCCCAGCTGTCGCCTGCCAAGCGGCACGTGAAAATCGAGCACGACTGGCGCAGCACCGCGCATAGCGCTGTGAAGTTCGCCTTTGACTTCTTCTTCTTCCCATTCCTGTCGGCTGTGTGAGGGCCTGTCCACGGCTGGGGAAGGCCTCCATGCATGATGCTTTGAGGACCTCTCCCGGTGGCCGCCCGGCCGACGAGCACAGCCCAGTGCTAAGTGTGTGCCCGCGTGTGCAGTTCTGGGCTTCTGAGACCTCTTGTTCGTGTATGGACTGCTCAGGCCCCAACGAGGGGTGACCGCTGTTTCACTGTGTCCACTTTGAATGCCAGTTGTCGCTGGAAGTTGCATGCACGGTCTTCACCCACTATCCCACCCCTTCCGAGTTAGCTAGTGCTCCAGGCTGGACTAGAAGGAGTCCCAGGACCCAAAAAGCACTTTACAGATGAAGTCTTCCCTCCTCCCCCACCGCCTCCAAGCACCCTGTGGTTCTTATTTACTTCTGTGTTGGATTTGTTTTTTAATTAAGAAGCAAATATGCATCAGTGTAAACTCAGTGGTAGCATTTCTTATTTATTTGGTTACTGCTAAGCCTTGACATCTGTTCGCCTTTCCCAGGGGGTGTGCCCAGCTGCCTGATTCCTGGCCTTATAGTCAAGCCCTGGCCTTAACAGAGGCCAGAGGAGGTGGCGGCTCTGAGCAGAGCATGTCCATGCTGAGCCCTGGGCACCACAGTCTGCCTGATGTCTTTCCTGCCCTGTGGGTGGTGGGTGAATCCATCAAGACTTGGGAAACAGAAGGAACCCTCAGCATCCTTTCCCAGTACTCAGAAAAATTTGGCCATGTTCAGTACTACAGAGCAGGAAGTCAGGGTCCTAAAGCAGCCGAAATAAAAACCTTTGGCGAAATCTACAGTCCTTTCCTTCTTTTTTTGTTTAAAAGAAGTCTTCTTTTGTACACACGTGAGAATCAGCAGGTGTTGACACTATTTAATGAAATCCAAGTCCATGTTCACATAGTTGACACCCACTGCCAGAGAGCAGACCCCGGCACCCCCTCAAGTGTGAGGGCCCCTGAGGTATCTGCTGTGACCCTCAGTAGCAGGGGCCAGCTGACGCCAACATTCACAGAACGTCAGCCCTGCTGTCAACTCAGATCTTACTAGGTGGAAAGCATACACACTCACAGTTATTTTTGAAGCTCAAATTACCAATGAAGTATAGCATACGTGGTGATTCAGGGCTTGGTGGCTGCCACCCCATACAGTAATGTGTTTGTGAAACTGTCCTGTATTCAACAGTGTACAGTGATATTCCATGGAATTATAATCAGAACTTACATCGCTTGGGGGTGCTAGAGCAGCTTGGGGCCCCCAGCAAACTTAGCTCCCCACTAGGGGGATGTGTGTCTGGCTCTGTCCCTTGGGTGTTTGGTGTCTTCCCTGAGGTTTAGGACAAGTCCAGCACCCCCTCCCACCCGCCATGGGCTTGGCTGCTCCCCAGTGGGCAGCAGGCTCCACTTATGGTTGGGAAACTTCAAATCACCCACAGTCTTTCCATGGCAGACCCTGGCGTGGGCGGCTCAGGATGTGGTAGTGGCTGTTTCCCTCATCGCGTGGGGCAGGTGGCAGCTGCCTCCCTGCACCGCTAGCTCATCTCGTTTTGTCCTTCTGCCCCCAGGGTTTGCCTGGAATCCCCGTGATAAAGAAATGCCCAGGAGGGGTTACTGCTCCAGGCTGTGTGTTTGCTCCTGGGTTTCTTCGCCCAACAGTGAGATGAGGTTGAAGGTCAGCCCCAAGTCCCTCCCCATCCTGCAGATTATGAGGCCACGAAATGCATTCGCCACTCAACCCTGCTCCCCAGACTCACCACTCTTGTCTGGAGGTGGGGAAAGCCGCCAGGCACTCTGAGTGAACACAGGTGACATTTAATCCTCACACCTGGATGAGGGGTACTATGACAACCCCCATCTGCAGAAGAGGACACCAAGAGGAGTTCACAGTGCATATTAGCAGCAGAGCCAGCATTGGACTGAGCTCTGCCGGGCCCTGTCCTTTGGGCCACCACAAAGCTACTTAACATGCCATATGATTAGTTTCTGAACAACCACCAGAGCCACCAGCTTGGAGCAGGGGTATCATGGTCTCATGGGGAGAGTAGGTGTATTAGTCCGTTTCTGTTGCTCATAACAGAATACCTGAAACTGGGTGATTTATAAAGAAATGAAACTTTATTTCTTACAGTCTGGTGGTGACTCTCCACAGCAATGCAGGGTGTCATGGCGAGAATGTGCTGAGCAAGAGAGAGCTAACCTGCTCACTCACTCTCTTTTTAAAGCCATCAGAACCACACCCATTACTCCATGGATGGATCCTCTCACCAGGACATAGTCCTCACAGTCCAATCACTCTAAAAGCCCCACCTTTCAATTACTGTAGTAGGATTTCCCACCCTCTTAACACTGTTACAGTGGGGGTCAAGTTTCCAATGCATGAACTTTGGGAGACACATTTAACCCACAGCAGCTGGGTTGGGCACTGGACCCAGGTTCTCCTTCTCTCTCTACCACACATGCCGTGTGACCAGGAACCGCTCAGTACCTGTTCCCAGACCTCAGTGTCCTGATTTGTAAAATGGGAAGTCTGGGCTGGGTCAGTGGTTTTCAAAACTTGGCAATGATGCCATTTTTAAGAAACTAAATGTAGAGAACTCCAACCTGCAGTGAGAACGTTTAGTTGTAAGTTCAGATGTAACATACATAGATGAGAATAGGGGTCGGGCCGCCCGGTTTTGAATCCCAATTCTTTGCCTTCCCAGCTGAGTGAGCTTAGGCAATTTCAAGCTTTCCAGGCCTCAGTTTTCTCACCTGCAAAACGGGAATAACAAACCTACCTCACTGGCTGTTCTGAGGATAAAATGAGTTCATTTTCTCACAGGGTGGTTAGAATAGTGTCTGGCACTAGTAAATGCGCAGTAAGCAATTTGTCAGTTTTTTAAAAGGAGTTAAATATTCATGGAACTTAAGAACCAACTAAGAATCATTAAAGTCCATCACCAGAGGAACAGTAAAGTCCTTGCTAGCTTTTGAAGAACTCAGACTTTGTGAAAATAACCGGGTTTAGATTGGAACTGATTGGAAGTGGCTGAATCTGAACAGGGCCTGGTTTCTGATGACTCTGTGTCTGCACCCCCCACACACACCCGCAGGACCCCCCACACCATGCAAACAGCCCTGCCTTTCCTGTGCACCAGGGTGTAACTCCTCCGGACTCCGCATGCAGAAATGTTGGCCAATACCTGTGACTTACTCTCTAAAATATTCTTTATTTACCTTAACTAATCAGCCTTGAGCACGTTCACTGCCGCCCTTGAACAAATATTTACCGCCTTGTGATGCTGAGCTAGACTGTAATTCCTCAATTTGAGTCAAACCAGGCCCCAGCCTCAGGAACATCATGACCCCGTGGGCAAGAAAAAACACTGAGGGCCCCAGTTCAGAGACAGGCAGTGCTGTGGGAGCCCAGGGGAGGGAGCAGCCTTCCAGCCCTGGGTTGTAGAGGGTCAGGAAGGCTCCCAGCTCCCGGAAAGAGGTGGGTTCGCCCCATATTTCTAGCAAGGGGAGGAACTGGGCTTGGAGAGGCCAGGAGGGAAGATATTCGGTATTCAAGGCCTCTGGTGTGGAGGAGGATAGAGCTCAGTGGGGGTGGGAGGGTTGAAAGGCCAGGTTGGAGGCACTTAGGAATTTGGACTTTGTCCTGCAGGCAGCTGGGGCCCCTCCCGGCTCTCCAGCCCTGGTGAGACGTGTCTGGGTACACAGTGAGGCTCTTTAGAGGAGGGTCTGTGAAAAGTGGCTTCTCCTCCTTTCCCAGCAGACCTGGCCGGCAGTGGGCCCCTTAGTTCTGGAGACAGCCTCTTCAGACCGCTTCAAGGAGCAGTGAACGGTCAGAATGCCCTCGCCCTATGACCCTGAGGTTCCCTAACAGCCCCATCGTCCCTTCCTATTGATAAATAAGCTGCTGCCTCCCTGGCCCAGGACCAGGTCTTAGGCACATGGAGGGATTTGCAGAAGTCAGAACTGTTGGGGGCAAAGGCCCTTGCTTTCTAGGAGCTGACCCCAGCCCACTGAGGGGTGGGGTGGGGGGTCAGGGTCCTGAATGTCACTGTGGGTCTGGCACTTCATTTACGTTAGGTCCTCACAACTAGTTCCCACCCCCAACGCCCCCAACATTTTATATGTGAAGATTCCTAAATGATGGTGGGGCAGGGAATTGCCCAAAGTCACAGCTAGGAGGCGGCACAGATGGGAGGGAACCAAAGCCTGTTCTTCCTCCCAGGCATGAAGAAATCAACGTTTTCCTGGGTCTTACAGAGAGTCAGCCCCGAGACGTCCCAGGAACGAACCTGCTGTTTGCAGAGACCATCACCATTTAACACCACGTCAGGCCACCAACTCTGGCTGGGCCTTCACCTCGGGGCTGTGGGAGCATCAGAGGGACCCTGGTGGGGTGGGGGGTCTCACGATGCTTCCATGAAGTAGCTGCAGCATTTGAGTGGCTTGGGAAAGACCCAACTGGGTGGTGCCATTTTGAGAGCCAGGAGAGGGTATGGCTCCAGTTTCCAAACCTTCTGGAAGCTGCCCCTTCCTAGCTCCCGTGTGGTGTTCTTCCACAGCGCCGGCACTGTCTGCTCTCTGGGGTGGTGAAAACAGTACGGGAGAGACCCTGCCTCCCCGTGGGCAAGCTGGTCAAGACCAGTCCGTTACTGCAACATTCTTCACTTTTTCTGTCCTGCATCACGCAGCCGCACGCGCAAGTGGCAGGAGCCCACACCCGTGCAGTTGCCCACAGAGCAGGACCTGTCTCTCTTGAGTCTGCTGTCTGAGGACAGAATCCTCTGACCATCTCAAACGTGATCAGCAGGTTTGGCACCGGGCTCAGCGGCCATCTGTGCTTACGCGACCTCATCGAGCAGCCCTAGGGAACACGAATACTGGCAGGGTCTCCATCTGGTAACTGGTGCTTCTTTTTCATGGCGAAGAAAAGTAATACTCATTCACTCAACAAATATTAAGCACCCAATGTGTGCTTTGCTCTGCCCAGGCACAGAGGAAGCAGCAGTGAACACAATCCCTGCCCTGGAGCGGGGCAGTGTGGGGGGTTCATGGGGGAGATAGACTATCCACCAATAAATAAATGTAGCACGATGGCAGGTAGAGGAAAGTGCTGCTATCATCTACCATGAGCACCTGAGATGCTTCCGTCCAGTTTTACCAGCACTAATGGAATGCCTACTGTATGCTGGACACAACATATTTTCTCATGTAATCATTATGTGACAGCCACTGCAGGATAAACATTTCCATTTTGAAGATTGTGGTCGGCAGAATCATGGCCCCCCAAAGGGTCTAATCTCCTAGACCTGTGAATATGTTACCTTACCTGGCAAAAGGGACTTTGCAGATGGAATTAAGTTAAGGATCTTGAGATGGGAAGGTGGTATCCAGGTATCCAGATGTGCCCAGTGTAATCTCAAGTATCCTTATAAGAAGGAGGCAGGAGGGCCACAGTGAGAGAGAGATTTGAAGGTAATTTGCTGTTGGCTTTGAGATGGACGGGGGCGTCTTGAGCCAAGGCAGGCAGGCAGCCTCTAGAAGCTGGAAAAGGCAAGGCGATGGTCCTCCCCCAGAGCCTCCAGAAGGAACACAGCCCTGCCGACACCCGGATTTTAACCCAGTGAAACCCATTCCAGACTTCTGACTTCCAGAACTGGAAGAAAATAAATTTGTGTTGTTTTAAGCCACTAAGTTTGTGGTAATTTGTTACAGCAGCCACAGGAAACTAGTACAAAATGAAACAGGTCTAGAGAGGTTTGCATGCTCCCCAAACTCACACCTTAGTCTCGATGGAGTTGGGACTCAACCTCCCTGTAGCCCTGTGCCCTAGAAAACCCTCCTTTCTAGTCTGTCGCAGGGGCGGAGTCACCACAGACAACCTTTGCTAGAGCAATGGAGAGTGGAAACGTGGGCTTGGAGTTGCAGCAGAGAAACCCCATCAGCCCAATGTCTAGTGGAGCTGTGAGAGCGGGGCCGCCAGGGAGACCCTAAATCTGTGCAACTACCAGCATGCAACGCCAGCCTGCTAGAGCTAAAGCATCACCTGAGACCAGGAAAGCCATAGGAGCGGAGCTGCCGGAGGACTTGGGGACCCAACCCCCACACCAGCATGCAGAGGTTGTTGAACATGGAGTCAAAGTACCTGATTCACCAGCCTTGAGATTTAATATCTGCCCTGCTGGGTTTCGGACTTGCTTAGGACCTGTCACCCCTTTCTTTTGACCTATTTCTCCCTTTTGGAATGGGAATATGTGCCCTATGCTTGTCCCACCATTGTATCTTGGAGGTAGATAACTTGTATTGATTTCATGAATGAGACTTTGAACTTTGGACTCTTGAGTTGAAACAAGTTAAGATTTGGGGAATGAAATGAACATATTTGCATGTGAAAAGCACATGAGTTTTGGGGGGCCACGGGAGGAATGTAGTGGATTGAATTATGTCCCCCCAAGACTCACTGAGGCTTGAATTGTGTCCCCCAAGTTTTATGTATTAGAAACTTGGTCCCCATTGTGGCTGTTAAGAGGGTGGGAAATCCTATTGTGGTGACTGAAAGGTGGAGCCTTGAAGAGGTGATTGGACTGTGGGACCGTGCAGCAGTGAATGGATTAAAAATGGTGGTCAGGGGTGTGGTTCTGAAGAGGAGGGTCTGTCTCTCTCTCTGCTTTCTCTCTGCTCTCTCTGCTTCCACCGTCTTGCAATGTGAGACCCCTGAGTCAAAGTTGCTGCCACCAGATGAACTTTGGACTTTGCAGCCTCAGAAACTGTAAGCAAATAAATTTCATTTTTCTTTATAAATCACCGTTTCAGGTATTTTGTTTTAAGCGACATAAATGGACTAATACACTATTCTAACTAGCCCAGAACAACTGCTCAGGCCGGGGCTGACATCCTTATCTCTGCATCTCCCCAACCCAGGGTCTGGGGATCCCCCTGCTCCTCTTTTTCACATTAGGGCTGCCTCCCCCACTCATCCCTGGGGATCCCTTCTCCAGGTGGTTGCCCGAGGACTGAGGTCTCCCTGCTTCCCCCACCTTCCTTGTTGCTCTGATGAGGACAGGCCCAGACTCCTTGATGGTGACTAGTCCCCCCCAGGCAGGGGTGACAAAGTATCATATTGGGCCAATGACAGAACCACAGAGTCCCCAGATCCCACACCCTCTGCATCACTGTGTGGCTCCTGAGACTTTCTCTGAGGTGCCTCCTATAAAAAAACCCTTAGATTCTTGCTCTCTGTGTGTTATCCCTGAAAGTGGGGTTTTTTCCAAAACTCACCAGCTCCCCACCTGCAGGCTGGGTAACTGATACCCACGGTCCCAAGGCAGCAGTTCAGACGGGGTGGCCCTCTAGCCAAAGCCAGGTCTCTCTCTCAGGCCCTGGTTTTTCCATGGAGTTTAGCTGCCCCTGGGGCCCCCTCTGCACCTGCCCTCAGGCTAAGCCTGTGAAGCTCCAAGGTTCTGCTCCTCTCCTCTGTCTGCCTGCTCTGGTCCACTGTCCGGTGCCTTCAGAAAGTTGCTGCTTGGGGGTTTGTCCCAAGCAAAGTTGTCATCTGTGGGAGAACCCATCGCTGGGCGCTCACGCCCCTGTTCCAGAAGCAGACCCATATGATACCCTAATGGTCACACTGAGTGGGCGCAGGTCTCTCCTATCCCTCAGAGCAGCTTGGTGGCAGATCACAGAAATGGACCATGGCTGACTCTGGGAGAAAAGTCCTGTTGCAGGGCACTGGGACCTGCCCAGTGTTGAAGGGCAAAACCTGGGGCTTCTCTGGGGGTGTGTTTGGGCCCAAGCACTGGGACAAATAGGCACCATTTTTCTGTCTATGGCAGAGGCAACGGCTCCCTGTCCCCACAAGTCCCTTCTATAGTAGTAGAAGCCCTGATTTCAAGCTGGTCCTTTGGCTACCCAAGAATAACCACGTTTCCCAGCCTCCCTGCAGCTACCGGTGGCTGGGATTGGAAGGGAGACAGGAAACTTCCAGGTCATACCCCTGAAGGACAGAGGCATGTGCTATTCTTACCCTCTCCTGCCATCTTGATTGACTGTCAGGACAAGAACAAACCCCAGAAATGAGGAGCAACAAGAGAGAAAAGGCCTGGGCCCCTGACAGCCTCGCGGGGTGAAGCCACCACACCAGCAAGACTTTCACGTCGGAGATAGGCATGTCTCCTCTGTTTAAACCCCTGTTATTTGGGGTCTCTATAACACAGGACCAATGTAGTGTCCTACCCCCGACAGCATTCTCCTGACAGTAGGGAACATCACCTCACCAGTCTGGAGCCCACTTACCTGTGGCACGGAAAGCGGCATCCAATGGTCACGAAGAGCAAACATCAAACATCCACTACCCGCAGTCCCACCTGCCACCTGCCAGCAGGGAATCCAGGTCCTGGCCAGGCCCCTCACTGAGCAATGTCAGGGTCCTGAGGATGTATAGGGACCCTCAGCTCACCCTCAGCTGCTGGTGGCTCCAGCCGGCCTCAAGCACCCTACTCCTCCCCACCCACCACCTGCCCCAGTTCCCCCACCCCCCACAGTCTACAGCTGCCACCCTCCTCAGCATGGCCGTGAACAGTCCTCGGTTTCCCCCAGGGGTGGCTGGGACCAAGCTGCAGTGCTAACAAGACTTCACTGAAGGTTTGGTCACAGTGCAGGGGAAAAGCAATGGCCCCACGAGGGAGGTACTGTTATTACACGTTTTGTAGGTGAGAAACTAAGGCATGGCAAGGCTGGAAAAATCCCTAAGATCCATGCTAGCATCAAAGTGAGTATTTGAATCCACATAGCCTCACAGCCGTCCACATAGTAGGTGCTCAGAAAGTGTTTGTTGAATGAGTACATGAACGATGAACCAGATAGCGAGGATAAATGGTGAGATTTCTGAGAAGTTGACTTGCTCTTCGCACATTCATAAATGATACTTGCAGAGGCTTTGCAAAGGCACTAAAGGAATAATTCACTTCTCCAAACATCCATGTCTATTGTGCATGTTTGGACTTTTTTTTTTGGCATAGACTTAATAATGGACTTCCTACAGTTCTCATTTTTACTTTTTTCCTCCTAATATTGCTGCCTTTTGCAGATCTTGGGTCCCTCTCTGAAGCTCGTCTTGTCAGTTGACTGTGTGGGCTCCGTGAGTCATTCTAACAGCATCCAGGTAAAGATAATGGTGCTTTGTTTTTAAAGAAAAGACCTGGCTGTTTGAAATGAATCACTCATGACTTGAGCAATGGTTTGGAGCTCTAAAAGCTTCTCAGTTGCTAGGAAACCACCTTTGGAGGCAGGTAAACCTTTGTTAAAGTTGTTCATCGGTGGTTGAACTCCTGCAGTGTAACTTTGAAAAGTGGGCTGGATGAAACAAAACCAAAGGAAAAAAAGACTCAGGTTCCCTCACCTTCCTTCTGGAAGTGATACAATCTGTTACACTTCTCTCTGTGTAACAGAGACACAAAAAAAGGGTTACTCAAAGCACCATGAATGCAATGAGAAGCCGGAAGGGCCTGCACCTCAGCAACCCCTGTTAGGAGAAAACTGGGTACAGCCCCGATTCAAAGTCAGCTTCTGTTTTTATTGTAAAGACAAGGAAGTTTCACAAGAAAAATCAGTTGATTCAATCATTTCAAAAGGACACAAGACATGGGCAACGTGACAAAAGTTATCTATGGCTAAGTATAGCTTAAGCAATGGAAACTAGCAACATCATTTAAATCTAAGTATAATTGTCTCTAAAGTTTCCACCAACAGCTTGCCCTTAGCTAACATTTTTTCACATTTTTCCCTATAGCAATTCTTTAAAATCTCTTAACAGGATCGGTATGTCAGCCACCTGTTAGCTCTAAACATTAAAGTATACAGTCCCATACTTGAACAGTGATTAGAGTTGATTGGATGGGCTTTTGCCCACTGGCTGTAGACCGTTGTCTCTTAATCAAGGGCTTTTGCCACATACATGCATTACCTAAAAAACCTGTTCTAAAAATCAAATGAAAATCAAGTTTTCTAACCCTCTACAACAATCAATTGACCAAACTCACTGTTTTTAACTTTTCTCCAACTGTATGATTTGCTTTTATGCAAACAGCCAGAAAGGCCCTTTTCTTCCTATTTAATTCACAGAATCACTCGTCTCTTTAGGACAATGGAGCCCCAGGATCGCTTCACAGAGCTCCTGTGCTAAATCTCACCCTCAGAGGGCGGGGTACCAGGGTTTTGAAAGGTCCCAGGTGAGTCTGATTGCACCTGGGGCTGAGACCCAGGAGCTGTGCCTGGGCAAGACCAGCAATGAGATGGCCAGGTCTACCCCACCTCCTGATTTCTGCAGAAGCCAGAAGAGCTCCCGAGAACATCAGCCCCACCAGAGGAAGGCACCGGGGCCCAGAGCAAAGGTGGGGAGGGGGCAGATGACTGACCGATTCCCCTTCTAGCACCTAACCAGGGCCAGACACTGTGGTGGCTGCTTTGTGGATGTCATCACACTTCAGGCTCACAAAAACCTCTTGAAGGTGATATAGTAGTTCCTGCTTTCTACACGGGGAACTTGGGGCTCAGAGAAGCACAGGGGTTTGCTTAAGACCCCTGTGGTAGCAGCCTCCGAGATGGCCCCAGTGGTCCCCCACCTCCCCAGCTCCTTCCCGTTGTACCAGGATTGGTCCATGCGACCTCAAAACATGGCAGAAGTAATACGATGTTGCTTTGAGGTTCGTTTATATAAAGACTGTGGCTTTCGACTTGGCCAGTCTCTCTCTTCCATCACTCACCCTGGGTGAGGAGGCCATGCCGTGAGCAGCGCTATGGAGAAGCCTGTGTGGTGAGGAACTGAAGCCTCAGGCCAACAGCCGCAGAAGTAAGCTTGGAAACAGCCTCCACTCCCAGCTGATTCTTCAGAGATGGGAACTCGACTGCAGACTCATGGAAGACTCTGAGCCACAACAAGCCACTAATCCGCTCCCAGGTTCCTGACCCTCAGAAACTATGGAGATGATAAATGTTGTTGTTTTAAGCTGCTATGCTTGGGGGTAATTTGTTACACAGCAGTAGATAACTGGTACAATCCCAGCCCTGCAAGTGATCAGGCTGGAACCCAGCTCTCCTATTGCTGCACCCCCACTGCTCCCCCAAGGCCAACAGTCACATCCCTCTCAGGCTTAAAAGTCCCCAGGAGCCTCAGATGTTTTCAGCAAGTCTCCTGAGTTGTCAGGCTTGTCAGACAGGTGGAGACCCATGCCTTGCTCCTACTGCAATCAGTCGTGTTTTTCTAAATGTTTCTACCACTCCTGACGTGGTGGCTTCAATGAGGCTGAAGGCAAGTGCAGTTTCTCTGCCCACAGGTGGCATCAGTTTTCAACAGCATCCTGGAGCTAAGCTATGGTAAAGAGACGTGTGGTGCTGTCCCCTGTGTCAACCTGGCCTTCTGCAGCTCTCAGAACCTTCCCTCCTTATCTGCTCTCCTGCACCAATATTGTTTCCCTGCTTGGTGGGGGCCAGAGGAGGGGTCTGGGCACCATCCAAATCAGGGTTCCACCAGTCTTTGGTCACATGACTTCAGAAGATTCATCAGACTCCCTGAGCCCCATTTCCTTGTGGGGAAAGAGCGGGTGGAAGGACCTCCCTCTCAGGATTGAGGAAAACTAAATCAGAAAATGTGTGTAAGGCCCTGCAGTAAGGCTGGCATCCCTCCTCACCCCCCAGCTGCTCTGACCCACTGGGGCAAGCTTTCTCCAGGTATTTTTAAACCTGGGAGGGCTTTCTGTTTAGTTTAAGTCAAGGAAGCTGCCCCCTTTTTGAGGCCATTTGGATTTCAGCAATAGCATCAGCAAGAAGTGGCAGAAGTCGGCATGCAGCCCCCTTTCATAGCACACAAGGAAGGAATCTCAGCAGGTACCAAGAGAAACTATAAAAGTGCCCCTAGTTTTATAGGCAGGCTGCATGGAAGTGACCACCCCTTGCCTGTGGGTGTCAGTGCAGGGAGAACAGGGGCGCTGGGGTCAAGACAGAATGGGGCTGGACCCCAGCTCCAGAGACGATGACCACAGGGGTTTCAGAGAGCTGGGCTCCAGTCTGGCTTCTGACTTTAGCGTGTGGCCCTGGTCAGACTCCTTAACTTTTCTTTTCTTTTTTTTTTTTTTTTTGTCTTTTTCGTGACCTGCACTCAGCCAGTGAGTGCACCGGCCATTCCCATATAGGATCCGAACCCGCGGCGGGAGCGTCACCACGCTCCCAGCGCCGCACTCTCCCGAGTGCGCCACGGGCTCGGCCCCTCCTTAACTTTTCTGAGCCTCAAGTTCCTTTTCTCTAGAACAGGGGAAATCATAGTACCTAGCACGTGGGCTTATTGTAGGATGAAGTAGTGTGGCACAGCGCTGGCACATGGCAGGTCTCAGTCCGTGGTCACCCCTGTCGTTACCGTAGAGGGCGGGCTGTGGGCATGCTTCCTGCCTTCCCAGGCCGCCGCCGGCTCCTCTGTGGAAGAGGATTGTAAAGACCTGCTCTTCAGGGTGGTAATGAGTCAGCGAGAGATGAAGTGCGCATGACACTGTCACGCACACACTCATCCTGCCTTCTTTCAGTCATTTATTGAGTCACTCCCTGCTTCACGGATTCATTCGATCATTCATTCATTCTCCAGTTCTTAAGTCCCCTGTGCTGGGCGTGGCTGGAACACGCTCCCTGTCCATGGGGAGGCAGGCAAGCAGGGACATCAGTAAGCACCAGGGACTGTCACCAGCACACTGTTCCAGAATGCAAAAGAGGACCGTGTTCCCCTCCCCCTCCCCGGCCCACTTCAGGCCGTACAGGAGCTCTGGGCTTGGGGACATCTCCGCCTCCCTGCCAGCCCAGGGTCTGCCAGCCCCTGAGTCTTCATATGTCCCCACTCGACCCAGCAGGGGACATACGGCAGAACTAGTCTTTCTTTTTTAATTAAATTGTTTATGTTTGATAAAGTTATGGTAACCTCATTCCCCACCTGGCTCTCTCAGTCTGGGTGCCATGCCTCCGGGGCAACCGCCTGTGACCCTCTCAGCGGCGGCTGCTGATAATCACCCCCACATTTCTACCGACATGCTCGTGTGCCACGGATGCCGTGGAAGACACATATTTAGCTCTTGTACGTCCCCACCGGCTCCCACTTAACGTCCACACCCACCCCGTCTTCCCAGGATGACCATCTCACAGGTTCCTGTCACATCCGTGTCCATCATCTACGTTTTTATGCTGGGCTGTGTAGGGCACGAGGCCTATATATTCTTTCTAGTAAACTTTTTATCTACCCTGAGTTTAATAATTACCTAGGTTTTTTTTGTCTGTCTAGTTGTTTTCTATATTGATCATTAATTCATTTGCCAAAAGTAGAAAACTCTTCTCAGTGTGTTAAAACTACCAGGTAAGCGCTCAATTTCTGCTTCCCCACACCCCGTAGAGTCATTATTCTGGAACTTTCCATCTTCCTGCTTCAGTCTGGACAGTCTGCTTGCCGCACACGGCTGTCACCCAGGGTCTCCGTCACCGCCCCCTGCACTCCCTTTACCTCTCTTCTGTGCTGGGTCCCTGCTTCTGGGATCCATATGGATTAGCCAGAAAATGGGCCAGGCTCCTACCACAAAGAGACGCCCAAATGCAGTGGCTTCTGCAAAATGGATATTATTTCTCTCTCAGGTCCACATCTGAGCATGTGGTCCGAGGCCAGTGGGCTGGCTCAAAGCAGGTTTCTTCTATCTTGTTTTTCTGTCTTTTGACCCACACTTTCTAGCTGGGATCTGACACATCACTCGGCTTCCACCATTGGGCCTCCGGTATAGCCCATGGCAAGGGTGACAGGGCAAGGGACGGCTGCTCTCTTCTCTCAGAGCAGTGCCCAGAACACCTCTGCCACTGCTCTTCACCAGCCACACCTGGCACCAAGGGCTGGAACTGCAGCTTGTGGACGGCCACGCGTCCACACAGCAGCTCCACTGCTATGTGAGAGGGAGGGTCAGCTCTCGGGGGACAACAGGAGTCCCACCTCAGTGTATTTACTTCTTTCCTGGCTTATGCTTTCATGTGGGCAAGTACATCCTCCGGTAACTTCCTGAGAAATTGCATTTGCATGGATGGGAGGAATTTTTAAAACTTCCCACCATGAGTCCATACCCTTGGGCAGTCTCCTCTCATGCTGACTCTGGGCTTGGCCACGGACCGTGCAACTTGTTTTGGTCAGTGGAACAACAGCAAATGTGACCCAGCAGAGCCCTAAGAAGCACTGCAGCCGTGGGGCTTGTCCTACTTACCCGGGAGCCCCCGGCCTGCTGCGGATGAGCCCAAGGGCTGGACAAGAAGGGACATGGTGGCATCCACGCTGCCTGTCTGACATCAAGCCAGCTGCGGAACATGTGCGAGGCCCTTGTACAACACACAGCTGCAGCCGTGCTCCCTAGCTGACTCCCAGAGTTGTAAGCAATTGTAAGAAACAGCGGAGAGGGGGCCCTGCCCCAGCCTGGGGGCCAGAAGGAAGCGAGGCTTCAGCTCTCAGCTCGGGAGGCTCTCGGGGGAGCAAAGCTGTGGAATTAGTTCCAGGCAGGACCAGAAGCATGCGCTGTGGCTGGGCAGTGTCCATCAGGACGTCACCTGCAGGGCCTGGAGCTGTTCAGGGGCTGGGGAGTCCAGGACGCAGTTTGGTCGTCAAGACTGTGGGCTCTGGGGACACGCTGCCTGAGGTCAGCTCCTGGCCCAGCACTCAGAGACTGTGGCCTTGGGTGAGTCATACCCCCCACTTTGTGCCTCAGTTTCCTTACTTATAAAAAGGGGGGAATTCCAGTGTCCTCTTTTTAGGGAGACCATGTGGGTGAATGCAAGGATGTGTACAGATCTCTCAGCACAGCACCTGCTTGTAATGCTAGTAATGATGTGGGGTGTGGAGGAGTAGGCAGGCAGATCCCCAGGGGCCCCCAGACCAGGCCAAGGCCTGGACGTAGCCCAGTGGGTAGCAGGAGCCTCAGAGCCCACAGGGCTGGGGAGAGATGAGATCCTGGAGGTCATGGAGGGAGAGAGGGTTTGAGCATATTTCATGCAGCTTGAACGCTCCCTTCTGCAGCTGCCCACAGCTCTGAGCATGAGGCTTGGCATAAAGCAGGGACCCCGTCCACACGTGCGGCCCCAGCTGGAGCAGGCCTGGCCATCCCTGCCCAGAGGCCCAGCTCCCTGCTGCTGCTCCAGCTTTGGGCCACAAGTACCTACTTGGTCCTCTCCAAGGCCCCATGCATACCCCCTCTGCCACCATCTGGCTGCTCTTCTGCCTCCTGCAACCTGGAAGCTCCCCAGTGAAGGGTCTCCCCCTTGCTACCATCAAGAAAGGCAGTGTGGCATCACCAGGAGTTCACATCCCACCTCTGCTGCGTACTATATGCTGTGTGGCCTGAGGTGAGTCTTTGGACCTCTCCAAGAGTTCTCATCTGCAAACGGGGGCAGGAATCCCCACCTAAAGGGTGGCTTTGTGATCAGAATGAAGGCACCTAGGTGCACTGGGTCCTATGGCTGCCGTGACAAATGACCAAACTTAGTGGCTTAAAAGAACACATTTATTCTCTTACAGTGAGTAAGTCAGAGGTATCACTGGGCTAAAACCAAGGTGTCAGCAGGACTGATTTCCTTTCTGGAGGCTGCAGGGAGATCCATTTCCAGCTTCTGGAGCCACCACATTCCTTGGCTTGTGGCCCCACCTCTATCTTCAAAGCAGCAACGGCAGGTTGAATCCTCAAGTCCCATCTCTCTGACCCCTTTTCTGTTCTTCCATCTCCCTCTGAATATGTCCAGGAGTGGCTCTCCACTTTCAAGGACTTATGTGATTGCATGGGTCCCCCGTGGAAATCCAGAATACTTTCCCCATCTCAAGGTCATAACCACGTCTGCAAAGTCCCACAGTTGGGGCTCAGTCAATGTTGGCTCAAGCTGGACTTCGTGGGGCTGAGACCATGGTGCTGGTCACATCCTGAGCAGCCACTATGTGCCTGGCACTTTCACATCCGAGTGTGAATCCTGACTCCACCACCTACTAGTTCTATGAATTTGGGCATACATTAATCTCTCTAAGCCTCAGTTTCTCCATGTGTAAAATGGGTATAAGAGTAGTACTACCCTTATCCCCTGCAAAAAGGATAAGATGAAGCCTAAGAAAGCTACTGCTTTCCATGTATGAGCCGTGTTACGGCCAGCACAGTGGCACCGTGGGGCTCGATGAAGGAGTTATTATTATCTCATTAGTTACACAACAACGCTGATAAGGAGCATCCTGCCCTCTATTCACACAGATGGGTCAGAGAGGTTAGCCATGTCCAAGGTCAGACAGCTAGCAAGTGGCCTTCTCCATGTGCTCTGTCCAGGGGAGTGTGGGTTGATGCAGGACTTAGGCCAGGGAGGTCCCCTGCCAGCAGACCACCAGAACAGCTCCTGCCTTCCTCCTGCTGGAACTGAAGTGTAAAACGTCCTCTTGCAAGCAAGAAGCAAGGCCTGGGACCCGGGAAGGGTGTCAGGAGGCCCACAGGAACACGAGGCTCCCCACACAGCCTCCTGGTCATCCCAGGGTTCGCAGCAAGCTGGGCCAGGCCTCTGTGTGCTTGAGCAAACCCAGGTGCCTTGTGGTCTCTCTCCTCCCAACTTCCATTCCCTGGGGCCCTGAGGCACATGTGTGGTGGTGTGGGGGGAGCACTGGATCAGGGTTAGCCAGCCCAAGCTGGAAACCCAGTTCCAACACGTGCTAGATGTGTGACCTTGAGCTAGTGCTCTAACCTCTCTGAACCTGTTTCCTCATCTGCACCATATTCTCACAGATAGTGTTTGGACACCATGGTAGGCTGTGCATACCCACTACAGAACAAAACTAGTCTTGACAGCTGTCACTAACTGCGTGTTATGTGCCAGGCACTATCCAAGTTAACCTTTCTTCTCTCCCCATACCCCAAACCTATAAGGTAGGTCCTATTGTTAGCTCCATTTCTTCAGTGAGGAATTCAGAGCTCAGAAAGGCTAAATTGTGTTAGGAGCCAGAAGCAGCTCAGCCTCGATGAGAGCCAGGCTCCCCAGTGACAGGCCAGGTGCGTCCCCACCCACCATCCTGCCTCCTGGTGGATCCTCCTCCCCGTGTTGGCCTCTTTAAAACCAAACAGCATTTGAGCCTCATTTTAGATGTAACATTTGTTATTTTATTGGAAAAAGCTGGTATTAACATATTTATAATTTTATTCAACAGTTGGATAATTTGTGAGACACCAAAGAAAGAATGCACCTATGAGTTACAGAGTCCAAAATGGTCAGGTTCTGACGACGTCACCACCACAAACCCTGCACCGCCACCAACAGCTTCAGCCTCAGAGAATAGCAGAATTTAAACAAAACAAAACACAAAACCCCAACAACTTCACGACGACTATGTGAATGCCCGTACATTCAAGGAGACTGGGAAATTTAAATGCAGTAAGGACACCAAGTCTGTGACGTTACACTGGTCCTTCTGCCATTTCTAGTGTCCTCCCTCCCCAACCTCTTCTCTCAATGCACATTTTGTTACAGTTTGCCTTGGACGTCGTTATCTTCCAGGTATCCAAAGACACGCTTTTCTTCTGAGAAGATCTTTTTCTTTCTTTCTTTCTTTTTTTTTTTTTTTTTCCTTTTCGTTTGCTACCCAAAGTTTAAAACAGAAGTAAGGATCTGGGAACTGTATTAAGACTCCCTGTAAAGACTGTGTAAGATTTGCACTTTGAAGATGGTAAATGTTAAATTTATGACTTGACAGTACCCTCTAGCTGCAAATGCACGATTCCTCCCTTAACATCAGAATCACAAAGGCAGATGGATTGTGCCAAACATCGGAGGAATTGTGTAAGGCCCTCAGAGCTGGATTTTGGCTTCTACAAGATTTCTATACAATTTACCACATTCTTAAACTTTACAAGAGGGAAAAAGTAATCCAATCTTTTGATTGTTAAATTTAATTAGAATAGATATGTACATATAATACTGTCCAGGTCACCTGGATTTTACAGTGATATTTAAACAAACATTCTTCATTCATGTCGATTTAAAAAAAAAAATATCAATGGACCCATTTCCCTGTGTAAATATGGTATGGCCAGAAGTGAGTGCACGTGCGTTTTGTGCTTTACACACACAGAAGTATACCGTAACCCATGAGAAAAATCTCACTTGGGTCTATTTCCTGGGTTATATTACACCTGGTAAGAAAAAAAATTGTTGGATTTGGCCGGGCCGCTATCTGCACTCTGCCTTCTGAACCAAAATGCCAAGCCACGTGGTTCTGCTGCAATTCCAGGGGCAAAGACAGCACAGGATGGGTGAGTCTGGTCTTGACAGCACAGGAGGATCTGCTATGGAAAAGCCACATTTTTTGTGGCCCTCAGCATCAGAAAGGAGAGCTCCTGAATGACAGTGTCCTCTGCGACTGTGTGGTCCTTAAAGAAAATATGTCCTAAAATGGTCCTAACATGCAATCTCCTTTTGGAGGCAGCTGAGTGCATTTGAAAAGGGGCTACAGATGCACACACAGGTGGAGCAGGTGTCCTGTGGAGGGCCGAGCTCCCGAAGTTACCAAGCAGAGCAAGGAGCCGCCGGCGGGTCTTCCCATCTTCCATCCTGCCTCTCATTTCTCTCCGGGACCCTTGTCACTAGATGACGAAGCGTGTCCCTTCCAGAACCTTCCACCAGAATGTCACTTCAATATGAGCCACCAACGTGGTGGATTGGAAAGAGCCTGTGGGAAGATCTGGGCAGGATTCCTGACACCACCACTTGGTGGCGCCTGCCTTGGGCAACCTGTTAATCTGTTCAGAGCTGTAGTTTCCCCGTGTGTACAGAGGGGATGATAATTAGTCACCTTTGTTCCCTGGCACCCTGCCCAGAGCCTGGCACCCTGTGAGCAGTTGATGTCTATGGAGGAAATGAGCGTACACCCACCTCACGGTCAGGAGGAAGATTCAAAAGACCAGGATGAGAGCCGGTGTCAGTTCCCAGAGGGTGCCCAAAGAACAGCGAGGGATGGCCAGAGAGCTAGCACAGGGTGGGCCACAGGGGTGGAACTGGCACGCCTGCAGGGCTGAGCTCAGCAGAGGATAACAGGCACGCACAGTGACTGAGTGCCACCCCCTCCTCTCGGGAAATTGTTCCGGACCTGGCAGCTGGGAATTTAAAGACATTCAAAAAAGCTAAGAGAGGAGCTTGCACCTGCAAATTCTCAGCATGAATGCACTACCCAAAACATAAAGGTGAGACCATCAGCTCTGAGACAGGGCAAATTGCTCCATTTATAATCAAAAGAACCCCTGGCTGGCTTGTTTGGACTTTGAGATCTGTCCCCGGAGCCCTGATCTGGGACCAGAGAGGCATATGGGGAAGCAGCTCCCATCAGCACAGCTGCCCTGGAAAGGACCCGCTGGAGTGAAAACTGAAGCTGGACAGGTAAAAAATCTATTCGTGTGGTAAAGACCGCAGACTGAGAAGGGAAGGGAGTGAGTGAGAGAACCCTGAACTGTAGGACTCCACCATCACGTCCATTTATGATTGTGGCTATGAATCCTTCCTTCTGTCTTTCTGGACAATCACCACCAAAGGCGACTCTGGCCTAGGAAGCTGGGGAGAGACAGGGGCCCTGGATACTGATGTCCCACGATGGCCACGTATGCGGTCATCTTCGCTGCCACTGATTTTCTTCCCCTCCCGTGTTGTGGTTGTGAAGGTCACATCAGGGACAACCTGCCGAGGGCCGGTTCACAGGGCCAGGGCTTCCGCACCTAGTGCATGTCGGAGTTCACCTTGTCCTGGAAGATGTAGAGGTTGTTGGTGGCGGCGATGGCAATGATGTTCTCGGCAGGGTGCCAGGCTGTGTGCAGGATCTTCTTGGTGAAGTCCAAGCTGTCCACACTGATGTCGTCACGCCGCCGCTTGCCACCCACGCACACACGCCGCGGCTTGAGCACGGCCCGGGGCTTGCTGCTCTCCCTCGAGGCCTCCAGGGTCACGTCCCGCTTGGTGTTGCGGTCAAACATGCGGAAGAAGTTGTTGTAGGCCCCGGTCATGATGACACTGGCGGGGGAAGGAGGTGCATCAGTCAGGGAGACAGGAAAGAGGGAAACCAGACTCTTCTCGAGAGACAAACCCCAGAGCCCATGGGGCCGTCGCTCCCTGGAAAGGGAACCCCTGTCTGCCCGATTCCACCTTCTCTGGGGGTCCCGTTCCCCCTCACACTTCAGCTGCATCCCCACACAGACTTGGGGGCCAGGAGCTAAGACTCCTTTGATGCTCTGCCCCAAACATAGTAAACACGCCCTCCTACAACTTCCCTTTAGACCAGGCGAGATAGCCCTGGACTTTCAAAGAGGGACATGATCACAGAAGACACTGGGACATAAGCTCCGTGGCTGTCAGCCACACCTAGCCTTCTCTCCAGGGACCAGGACCCTCCTGCTCCAGGTAGCTGGGTGGACAAATAAATGCTCATCAGCACGCGGGGTGAAGAGAGCACACGATGTGTCCACAGACCCCTGATCCTGCCAAAAAGCCTTCGGCCTCTGTCCACTCCAGTCCTCCTCCCCGCTCCTAAGGAGAAGGACTTCTGTCGCGTGAGAGGAAGGATAAGTTAATCTGCAGAGCAAGACCTAGGAGAGGCAGGACAGCCGCACTCGCCTGTGCAGAGGAAGGGCTGTGGGTCCGGCCCGTGAGAAGCTGGGGCAGCTGTGGGGGAGGGGCGGGGGATTCCAAGGAGCCAAGAGCAGGTCCTATCTAATGCTCTGCAGGGAGGCCATTGAAGATTGGAAATCCTCTGTTCCCCTGGGAAGCTGGACTGTGCTTCATGAGGATGACACTGCTCTGAGATGGAGCCAGGTGGGCCCCTGGATTAGCAACGGTTACACATAGATGGGGGCTAAGGCCGACATGGCCTCCCTGTCCCCGAGCTGCACAGGAGCCACAGTGCAGAGAAGCAGGAGGTGAGAGCAGGCGGTGTCCACCTGGATGGGACAGGAGAGGGTGTCTTATCAGGCGTCTGGGCTGTGCAGGGGGTCGGAGGCTCATGTGACTAGCTTGGGGACCCCTGGATGATGCTGTGTCACAGGCTGAAGGTGACAAATCTCCTTGTAACCATGCATCCTCCTTGTGGGAGAACTGACATCAGGAGAGTATGGTCCCGAGGCCTAGCCCGTGACATTTCTAGTACGGACTGGGGAAGTCCACCTCCCAGGTCCACAGGAGGGTGGAGAAGCCGGGATTAGAAGTCACCAGGCCCCTCTGCCTGTGGACCATCTCCTACTGTCAGTCCTTCCAGATGGTGATGGCAGGTCGGGGTGGGAAGGCCCCTCGGCCCTAAAGCGCCCAAGGGGAGAGGTCTCCCCAGCAGAGGGCAGAGGGTGGTGGGACCACGAACGTCTCCTAAGGTCCAAAGGCACAGAGCTGCAGAAACAAGGGGACTCTACCGTGTCTCCTGCCTCCCGATACGTCTGCCTCTGAGAGTTCTGAGCCAGTCACTCCTTCACCAAAAGAACCTTTTACTGGGCTCGGGCTTGGCAACTTTTGGCCAAGGATCCCCTGGAGGTGACTGGAGGCTTTTGCACCAGCCCACAAGGGGCTGTCCAGCAACCCCGTGCACACCGACAGGGGACAGGCCCAAGAGACCAGGGGAGGGACCTCTCTGAAGCTCTCCAGGGAGGACGGTGATGGGGGGCAGCCCAACAGTTCCGCCTTCTTAAGAGATTTACCTCATCCCTGGAGAAGAGGAGGGTGACTGGAGAATCTGTGTGTATTTTCTGGATTTAGTCTTTTCTGTTCCAAAAATCTGTCTCTACAACCATAATGTGCGTGAACAGACCTATGTGTTGCCGAGACAATGAGGTGGCACAGGTGTGGTGGCCTTACGGCCCAAGCCCGGCCCAGCGGGTGCCCAGGGGGTGAGGGGCCCACCCATCCTGTCCTCAGCTCATCCTGGGGCAGCTGGAGTTGGGTCTGATGCCAGCTGAAGTTATGACCCGAGAGGTCCCACGACAGGGCGAGCAGGGAGCCAGAGGGACCGAAAACACCCCAGACCCGGAGATCCGCATCTCAAAGTCACTGCACGCCTCACGGGCCTGCCCCTGGGGCTGGTGTGCACCCACGGCTGCCACTAGGGGCTCAGGCGCCTGGACACGGCAGCCCTCTGGGCCAGATCAAGTGCTCTACACCGTAGTCAGTGGCTCCGACAGACCCCAGGCCCAGGAAAGGAGGAGACGGGCGACGAACATCAAAGAAGGAGCTGTTCTCACGGAAAGACACCCACCTGACATTAGGGCGTCACGATCCTGTTTGGAGCCCACTGGAGGCCCAGCTCCCAGTGCCTTTATAAGGACAATGCTAGAGGACAACACTGGGGCTGCTGACGTTGGTGCCACAGAGACTGGGCCAGGCCAAAGGGGCCAGGGTGGAGCCAGGGGGTGGGGATCCGAGGCTAACCCTGGCGCTAAGGAGTGGACATCCAGGGATGATGGTGGTCAGACACTGTTCAAGGTCACATTGATCCAACACAGTGGAGGGAGGTGGGCAGACCTAAATCTGCAGACACCAAGTGGGCTGGCTATGGGGGTCATCAGCTGGGATGACCTCTGACCTGACCCAGGGCACAACCCCATCAGGCCTGTCTGGTTTGGCAGGTAACAAGGCAGGAGGACGACCTGCCAGACACCTGCCCCTCACTCCCACAGCAGGCACCCGCTGGGCCAGGCTCTGTCCAGGGTAGTCGGGGCGGGGGGCGGGGGACCTGTTGGGATCCCACAGGAGGCCATGCACAGGTAATGGTGTTGATGGAGCCCAGATGCTTGTGGCACAGAGCTCTGTTAGTGGGTGACTCCTGCGTCTGCTGCACACCAGGCATGGGCAACAGAGACTGGAACTTTGCAAATGCAAAAGGCAGCAGCACAGGAGGTGGATTCTGGCCTCCCCCGCAAGTCCTCTCCCCTTCCACCCTCGCCTGTGATCTCCACAAGCCTGAGCATCCCAGGATGGCTCCAGGTGGCTTTTTTCAGAGCCCACAGTAAGGAGAGGTTCTCAGTTGGAGGGCCGCAGACCCACCTGAGGAGCTCACAGACCCCCACCAGTCCCACCCAGCCCAGCCAGGTGTGTGGACTCAGTAGCTTGGGGGTGGCGACAGCGTGTTTGTCAACACCCACGCTAGGCTGGACGGGAATTGGAGATCCCGAGATCCCGGGCCAAGGCCTTCCCTCCCTCCCCAGGTAGGAGCAGCTACAATGGAGCAGAAATAGCAGGTCTTCCAGACTGGGGTCGGGAGCCGACGGTGGTGAGGCACGAGCTGCTGGTGATTTGATTTGGGGTCGGATCACTGGTTTTCTTCCTCAGCCAACTTCACTGTAAAAATGAGGATGGATCTTTCTCCACCCACCTGCTCTACTCAGGGCGGAAGGCAAAGGCTCACACCTGAGCTCAGGCAGTGCCATGAGGTGCTCTGGCTCTGGCCAGCCCACCTGGGTCCAGATTCCAGCCCTGCCTCTACCCAGGCATGCTCTCTGCCTGGTTTTCCATCTGTGAAATGGGGATGAGGGAACCCAGCCCCTGGGGAGCATGAATTAGTAACTCAGGTCGAACGCTTAGAACAGTGCTGGGCTCAGTACATCTCGCCTCTCGTTATTTATTAAATGCCAACAGGTATTTCTTGATTCTAATCCTCAGTGTGGCCTGAAGCCCTCCCACTTTATCTGCGACACGGAGCCTAAGACAAGGGAAGTGGACTGAGAGAGGGGATGGGTGAAAGATCCCCAGAGAAGGGCCCTGCCCAGGCTCCGGGGCTTGGGGGACGCCACACTCCCTCCCACGCCCAGCAAAGGGGGAAAGGCAGGCCCACCTTTGTTTAGGAAGCTGGTCACTTAAGGCAGCCAGAGCCAGAGCAGGTGATTTCACACATGCTGGCTCTTCTCCTGACCCACCCAGCCAAGGGAGAGCAAGATAATGAACGTCACTTGCAACCCACACAGTTACTAATCCTCCTGCCTTCGGGTGCGGCATTCAGGGGACACATGCTCTGGGGGAAAATGAGGGGCCTCTTTCACCACAGAACACCAGGAAAGGATGGCCCGTTCCTTACACTGATAAACATTGTCTTAAATTCTAGAAGGTTCCCTTTAAAGGGAAAAGGGCAGCCCCTGCCCGGGCTTGTGTATAGGCAAGTTGCATAACCTCTCCTAGCCTCGCTCTCCTCATCTGCAAGTGGGGATAACATGCTACTCACTTCTGTCCCCAGCTGTCCCCTTCCTTTGGGGAAAGACCCCATCCCTGTGGACTGTCAATCACAGCCCTCTACCCACACCCTGGCTGAGCCAACTGTGGCGTGTGATATTCACATCCATGCTGATTGGCTCAAAAGTGAGCACATGACCCAAGCAAAGCCAATCAGATCCTTCCATGAGAATTTAACATAGAGGGGTTGTGGGCTGAGGATACTAGAAGGGGAACTATCTGGGGTGGTCGTCCCCGCAGTGGGGGTGGATGAGGCCAGCGTGTAAGGGGAAGCAGGAAAGAACAGAGATGGGAAAGGATGGAGAGAAAGAGATGGCCCCAAACACACAGTGTCAGCTCTCGGGGGAGCCTTGCCTGACCCCTGTGAACAAGCTTGGGCTTCTCTGACTCCAGCTACCGAAACACCTTGGTGAACACAAATCGCTTCCAGCCAAGAAGAACAGATCACAGAGAGCTTCACAGCAGAGGGGGCATTTGAGCTGGGTCTTGGAGGGTCAGTGGGTAACCAGGGCAAGTGCAGGACCAACAGGCTAGAGTGGGAAAGCCATCGGAACATTCACTGTTAATATGGACCATGACCTCCACACACGATCTTATCCTCCAAACAGCCACGGAACATCAGATTTTATTAGAACCACATTAGACACGGAGAGGCCCAGTGACAATTTCGGGTGCACAGCTGGAGAGCGGTGGCAATGTGGGCCAGAAGTGAGGGTGCCTGACACGACAGCTGCACATCAGCATGCCCATCCATCCTGCTGGAGCTGGTGAGGGGCCGCCAAGAGGCAGAGCTCCCACTGGTGTAGCATCTCCAGCTCTCTGCCGGCCTGTCTATAAGTTGGGGATACTGGAAGCTTCCATCAATACAAGGAGGAGAGCAAAGGGCCTTGCTCTGGCCTGTAAGGATGGGGGCCCTGGGGGCAACACATGCTCTCCCCTTAGCCTCTGAGCTGCTGGAAGGCAGGGGCCAGAGATGCCGTTCACTGGGCATACCGAGCTCGGAGGAGTGCTCAGGATGAAGTAGGAGGAGGTGGCACACCTCCATGCCTTCCAGAAATGTCGATGGCCACTGACTGGACACTCCTAGGCCCCGAGTGAGGGGCTCAGGATGGGCTGAGTCACAATCCCACCCCAGGGGCACAGTGAGTGGGGAAGGCAAACAAAGACAGAAGCAAGGAGAAAACGTGATAAATGCCAAGACGCAGGAGGAAAGCCCAGGAGCCTGGGGGCAGGGGTGGCTGGAGGGGACCCTGAAGACTTCCTGGAGGAGGTGACAGCCAAAGTGTGCTCCAGAGCAGGGTTCCAGGGGGCAGGAACAGAGCCAGGTGTGGAGGGGGAAATAGTGAGGGGTGGGACCACTAGGGCTGGGGGTGGCTTGTGTATAAAGCGCCCACAGGAAGTGGTGGTTGAGAGACAGGACAGCTGAGCCCCAGCAGCTGGGCACCCCTATCAACCAGGAGGAGCTTGGCAGATTCTCTGGTCACCAGGAGCAGGCATCGCCTGGTCACAGGCACCCCCTGGTGGCAACGTGAAGGAAGGACGGGCAGTGGGTCACAACCCATGGGGACCTATGCCGCAAAATACAGAGTAGTTGGGTTGGAATCACTTTTTTACAATAATAAATCCCACTCCTGTAATTTTAATAGACCCTCCAGAGACCCACCCCCAAAGGTGTTAGGGCCTGAAGTTCAGAGTGTCTGAGGAGCCCTGTCTCCTGGGGTGTCTGGGGTCAGCCTGGGGACAGGCATCTGGAGAAAATGCCCAGTGTCCAAGCTGACGCTGCTGTGCCAGCCCAGACTCAGGCCAGGACTCCATCCTGGTTTTCTAAAGGTCCTTCAGTGATTCCCTGTAACTGTCATTCCAGCCTTTCTGACTGCAAGAAAGTAGATTTTATGTTTCACAATCTTAGGCTAAGGGCCCGAGCAAAAGACTGACGTGATTTGGAAGAACATGTGGACAGAGGGGGGATTTTCCCACCTCCAGGCTAGCGGAAGAATCTGTGGGCTGCGGGGAGAAGAGACACGGAGGAGAGGACGCACAGGTAGAGGCCACAGGCCTCCCTGCCCACACCCGCTCTGGGCTGAGCCCAGGCTATGAGGACACAGGAACTCACATGATGGTAGCCATTGCCCGGGTAGGTAGGGCTGTGACAGGTGACTGGACATGCCGATTATGGCAGCCCTGGAGGTGCCCCTGAGGCCCCATGGGCCTGAGCGGGGCTGCCACCAGAAAGAGGTGGCCATGGCAGTGACAGTGGGAGGAGGGGGTGGACACTGTGATGAATGCCCCAGCGGAGCAAGGCTGTGTTGGGGCAGGTGGGTGTGGACAGATAGTGACCAGGGCCAAGAGCTTTCTGCCTCATGGAGACTGTGGCGTTGGGTACAGCCCTCACTCCCGACAACCTGGGGATGGGGGCACATAGGCAGGGACCCTGAATTGACCAAACATGTTCCCACTACTGCCCATGGAACAGGGGCTCAAAGTGGTTCAGTACGGAAAATAAAAGGTCACCTGTCACTCCCGTTCCAGGCGCATTCGAACTTGTCGAAAATGCAGTCATTCTCATACAGGGAGCAGAGCTTGCTCCGAAGGTAGTCATGGACCTGGGGAAAGAAGGGGACAGGTGAGGGGACTGAGGCCTGACTGCCCTGGACCCCTCCACAAGGAGAGTCTCACAGAGCAGCGAGGGTCTGGATGGTGTCCCCAACATAGCTAGGCTCATCGAAAGGGCCCACAGCCTGGCACATGGCTGAGCCCTGAGCTGTGGCCAGAGAGGGGACAGCACCAGGGAGCAGAGTTCACTGAGCCAAGGGAACACCCACAGCATGGGCAGGCGAGACCTGCTGGGGTCAAAATCCTGGTTCTGCTAGTCCCCAGCTGTGTGGTCTTGGACGCGTGACTTCACCTCTCTGAGCCTCATTTTCTTCATCCTTAAAGGGGTGCGAGGGCAAATCTCATGGGTTGTTCTAGGATTAAGTGCAGGGCAGTGCTTGGTGTAGGTCATGCCTTTTGAGGACAGTACGATCACCATACACACGAGGTGACCATCATCAAGAAAAGAGAGGCAGGAACTTGCACAGGTTTCTCAAGCGTTGTCTCTGCAGCGTCATCATCTGCCCACAGGATGCGGCAGCAAGGCTCAGAGAGGTTAAGTAATAGGCCTGAGGTCACACAGCGTGGAAGTAGCAGACAGGCCCCTTACCCAGGATTCCCTGACACCTCGGGAGCGATGGTACATCCTGTGACCTGTGTCCACCTGACTGCAGCCCGGTCCTATGAGCTCTGCGCCTGGAGGGCCCCGTGGGGGCCAGTCCTCTGCTGAGGTGGGGATGGGGGGACATGGGCTCTGCCTTCTGGGGGTGGGTGGGGGTAAGGGCAGATAACTGGGTAACAAGCTCTGCTAACACAACTCCCGGCTCTGGAGCTTGGGAGGGGGAAAGGCCAATTAACACACAAAACATGCGGGGCGATGTGATGGTCAATTTTGTGTGTCAGCTTGGCTGGTCACAGTACCCAGATATTTGGTCAAACGTTATTCTGGATGCTGCTGTGAAGGTATGTTTTAGATGAGATTCACATTTAAATCAGTAGACTGTGAGTAACGCAGACGACCCTCCATGGTGAGGGAGGGCCTCGCCCAGTCTGTTGACAGCCGCACAGACAGCAGCTGAACCCGGGGAGAGGGGCTGCCCCGGTGGCCTTCACACCTGCCCTACAGGCTGTGGACCTGCAGCTCCCCGTCACGTGAGCCAGTTCCTTAAAATAACTCAGTCTCTCTCTCTGTCTCCATCCTACTGGCTCTGTTTCCCTGGAGAAGCCCAATGACCACAGGCAGTAAGGGCTATAAAGGAAAAGCGGAGGAAGGGGAAACAGGGCTGGGAGGAAGGGGCACTGCCGTTTATGGCAGACGGGTGGCTGCGGAAGGCCCCTCAGCCCTCACCTGGGGACCCGGCCCCGTTCATCACTCTCCAGCCCCAACGTCCTGGCGAGCTTCACCTGCCCTCGGGCCCCTGGCCCACAGCCCTACACGCTGAGGCTCCTGCCTGGGACCCTGGAGGGTGAGGCCGAGGCTCCACCTTCTCTCTGGGCCCAGGGTCTAGCACCATGTCAGGCACTGACCACCAGCTGAGTATGTGCAACGACTAAAATCAAAAGGGACAAACGGTGCCCGCCTTCGTTCCTGGCAGCAGACAGTGTAAGGTGCTCAGGCTTCACTCCTGGCCTGCATCTCTGTGTGTCCTCCGTGCTTGGTCACAGCAGCCTTAGTGATGCACCCATCCAAACACGCTGGCTGTCCTCTCTCCTGTGTGCTGGCACCTCCTGCCCTCTGGTGGCAGGGTGAGGAAGAGCGCCAGCTCGCGAGAAAGATGTGAGCACCAGTCTCAGGTCTGCTGCTTGCTAGCTCTGTCACCCCAGACACACCTTTTAACTCAACTGTCTTCAAATAAATTGGCAGAGGCAGAATACTGAGCCCACCTCCCAGGACAGCTGGGAGGCTCAGATGAGGCCAAGTATGCCAAGGACTTGCACTGCCGAGGGCTGCCTCGTTCCACACCCATCCCCACCCCCTTCTCCCTGCCTCCCTCAACCACAGAGGCCGTAAAGCTTCTCACTCTCCCAGCCGCTGTGGTGGCTGGCCAGGGACCCATTCTAGCCAATGAATTGTAAGAAGTCTTCTGAGAGGTGCTCTGGGGAGGCTTTTGTGGTCCAAATAAAACATGCAACGGGCCCAGTGGCCATGGCCTTTTGCATTTCCTCCTATTTCCTGCCTGGAATGTAGGCTTGGTGCCTGGAGGTATGGCAGCCATTCTGTCACCATGAGGCACCACACATGAAAGTGGAAAACCAACACCCAAATGATGGCAAACCAGATCACAGAAGGGACCGTTGGGACACTGATGAGGACATGGAGCCACTGACCATTCCTGGACTGCCCTCCTGCAAACTTCTTGTGGTGGAAGAAAAACAACCCCTATCTGTTAAGTACTGCCAGTCAGCCAAACACAATCCAGCTACACACAATTTCTAGCACATAGTAAGTCACCAAAAACTGTTAAGTGTGTTGCTTTTTTGTAATTATTATGCTTATTTTAGAATCAATAGGTCAGCTGGGCCAGCCTCAGAGCTCTGCACCCTTTCCCAGCAGGGCCCTCTGCCTCCCAGGACACCTTCCTATGCAGGCCTCGGCAGGGAGGGAAGGGACATGTAGGCCTCTGAGTCTGGGCTCTGAGTCTGTCACTGCCCAGCTGTGAGACACGTCCCTCATATCCCAACCTCTTAGTCCCCAGAGTCCCTTTCTGCAAAATGGGGCTGATGGCACCTGTTCGCAGGGGCAGGAAGGAATAGAGGTGACCTGTCAATTATGTGGCACTCCCTGTGTGCCCCCAATACTTGGTGACACCATGAGGATCGGGCTGGGGTTTCTGGCGGTTGGGGGGGTTTCCCACCCACCCCTGCACAACCAAATCCAACTCATCCTTCAATGTCCAACACAAATGCCACCTCTTCCAAGAAGCTTCCAGATCTCCCCAGCTACAGATGAAACTGGAACCAGTTTCAAAGCAGCCCCACAGTTCTTTCAAGTTCATGTTTTAACATCACATGAACTTTGTTTTCTACTCCCTAATATATCTGGATGGATCATAATAAAAAAACCAATAAATTATACCTTCCAGAAAGTGCCGCATTTTGCCCTTTGTGCCTGGCTTGTGAGGCCTGTACTGAGGATCTAGTAACCTAGCATGTCCCCCGTGTGGCTCTACTTCCTGGGGGAGGCAATACTTAACCCAGTCCATGGTAAGACTGCAGACGCCAACTCCCAGGGAGGGGGAGGGAAGCCACCATCTGCGCCCCCACATCTTTGTCCCCATACCTGTCCCCTCCCTGAAACTGAGGGCCTGGGCCCTGGACTGTAGGCCTAGCTCAGGGACATTCACAGCCCCTGTGAAGGCAGGCATATGAAAGCCACCCCTGCAGCTGGAAAAGCCCCCTCCCTGGGGTTCTCAGCCCAGGGAAGGGGACCTGAGGGGGGTCTTCCACTGAGGCACCCACCTGGTAGGTCTCTATGGGTCTTGCCTCCATGTTCAGGTCCCAGACCTTGACTGTGAGGTAATCCCGGGTGAGCATGTACCGTCCGCTGTGGCTGAACTTCACGTCCGACACAGAGGAGATGATTTCCGAGAAGAAGGAACGGTTACTGGGGTCCTCGGGCTCTTCAAAGACTGCGGAGACAGAAGAGCCACGGCCGTCACAGGCTGCTTCTGCCCACGGGCTGCAACCACGCACGACTCTGCTTTGCACCTGGGCTCACTCTGTCTGTACAGCCGCCTATTCAGTCATCAGACCTGTAACCAAAGACCTCTCAGGCCTCAGGCCCAAACTGTCCCTGTGAAGAGGGAAGAGCCAGCTAAGGAAGGGCTCGTGGATGGGGGACAACGTCCACTGAGCGTCTGAGTCAGGCTCTGTCCTGGCCCCTTCTTGCACATCACCTCAGTTAACCCCCCAGTAAAAATGTCAGGCCAATTCCACTATTAGCCCCATTTTATAGCCAAGAAAATGGAGGCAGAGATACTAAAACCCAAGCCCAGGGTCTCAGAGCTAGAAGGAAGTGGAGGAGTCGGGATCCGAACCCTGAGCTGCACTAGACGTGCTGCACTCCACCGCCCCCTGCTGGTGATGCGGAGCACCAGACTGCAGAGGTGTCCTGACACACTTCAGTGTGCTGGACGATGTCCTCCACTAGGCCAGCACTGCTGTGGCTCTGGCACCAACCGGCCTTGGGAGCTTGGGCCAGCAGTCTCCTCCACTCGTGCAGAGCCCTGCCCACAGGTGGGTTTGGCTTGGCTGCCTGGTGCTAGGGCCGGGTGGGGACTAGGATCCCTGTTAGGCCAGGCATGATCTCCTTAGGACCTGGGCCGTGGAGAGGCGCAGGATCCATGGGAAGAGGATGGGACGGTGGGGCTGGCAGCTGTATACCTGCCAGTCTGAAGGACTTAAACATGTGACCACCTGTCCTGCTGTCCCCATGGAAACCAGCTGCATGACAGCCCTGCCTGCTGGCCAGTTCTGCATCTCCAGACCTGAAACGGGGACAGAGAGCTGATCACAGCTCCTCAGAGGCTCCACAAGAGCCCCCCTCCCTGATGGCCCCTCCTGGTCACAAGGTCTCACGTTTTGCTTCCCAGGTCTGGCCGAACCCCTAATCCCCTCATCTGGGACCCCTCATTCTCCCTCCTTTCCAGGAAGGACTCTGTTTCTTCCACTTCTTTCCCAGAAATACAACTCTGGCCTAGCTCTCCTCCGCAGGGAGGCTGAAAGCCTTCCCATCACATGGGATGCTCTGATGTACTCATGCATGCATGCATGCATTCATTCATTCATTCATTCACTCAGTCAACCAGTCCATACTGAGCGCCTGCTATGTGCCAGGCACTGTGAGGGGCCCTGGCAGGATGCAGTGACTGGCACAGATGCCCTGCTCCCATGGAACCAGCATTCTCCTCACAGAGACCGACGACAGAGCTAAGTGACGTACTCTCCCACCAGACAGTGGCAGGTGCCGGGAAGAAAGACAGCGAGCGATGAGATGGAGTAAGGGGCCAGTTCTTTAGATGGACAGGGCCTCTGTGAAAGGGGCGTCTGAGCAGAGGTCTGAGTGAAGGCAGGAGAGGACAGTGGTGATACCTGGGACAACAGCACTCCAAGCAGAAAGAGCAGGACGTGCTAAGGCCCTGAGGCAGGAACCAGCTGGAAGCCAGCATAGGCAGGAGAAGGAATGAGCAGGGGGCAGCGGGACGCAAGGGGGGCCCCACACAGGGCCTTGCAGGCCATGGGGAGGGGCGAGAGTGTCGCTGTTAGGAAGGTGGGAGCCACTGGGGGTCCAGAGGCAGGGAGAGTAGAATCTGAGTCAAGTGCAGAGAGAGTGGCAAGCGGGAGACTGGAGTCCCCCTGCCATACAGCACCTGGGAGGCCAGGGCTACAGAGCAGACAAGTCACCACTCTCATTCCAGGCCACCAGGCACGGGGAGGGGAGGGAGCCCAGCAGAGGGCAAGGAGAGGCTCCTGCCTTTACCTCCATGCCACTGGTATCCCCGAGAAAATCTGAGCAGGAAAGAAAGAGGTCCTCCCATCTTGAGAGAAAGGCCTTTAAGCACCATCTGGAGGGCAGGCCCCTCCTCCCAGTGCAGGGGAAGTGGAGCCTGGTTTATCTCCCCAAGAGGTCACTCACATTTTAGAATTAGAATTATTTTAGCTCTGCAGGCATTTAATTAATGAAACACAAACTGACTAAACACATCCTCTTTGAGGAGGACCCTGGCCCCATCCCTTGACATGCTCCCAAGTTTGCCCTCTTTCCTCCAGAGCTGTTCCCTGGGACGCACTGCCCAGCGGGCCTGAGCGATCCTCTTTCAGCAAAGGCAAGTTGAAGGGTGGGCCGGGAGGAGGGAGCTGGGGGGCAGGCCTTCCCGTCCCTGGGCCTCAGCGAGGATGCCCCCTCCAGGGAGGAGTGGGGTGGGGGTGGGGACTGCAGGACAGGCAGGACACAGCCAGCTTGGGCAGGGCCTCAGGCAGCGCAAGTCCCACGTGCAGTGAAGTTCATGGAGTGCCCTCCAGTGGGCATCCCCGGGACTCCCGCCTGTGGTGGCCTGGTGACAGAGCAAGTGGGGGTGGGGGTGGTAACACCTCCTGGAGAGTCAACTTTAGCCCCTAAAATATCTGAATTCTGATTGGTCATCTCACATTGCAACGTTTGGAGTCCTGATCACAATTGAATTGGCATCGGTGTTTGTGCAGTGTGCATATTTGTCATTTTTCCTTGTTAAACCAAAAAGGATCAATCGTGTTTCCCTCTTCTCTCCAGATGCCTGGAGTAAAGAAAAAAATTTCAATACTTGATTTCTTACTTAAACTGAGACAGTGAGATTGTGTGTTTTCTTTAAATAAGCAGTGGTACAGACCTAATATTAGGGAGGAACAAGACAGAAGGTTTGAGAGAAGAGTGGCTCCAGGCTGCTAAATGGATTGACACAAGGGACAGCATCTCAGCAGAAACTGGGTGGTCCCCCGCACCTGCCCAGGTAAAAGGTGGAACCCTTTCTGGACTGAACTGGCTTTTCTGCTGCGAGGGGTCAGAACAGAAGCCAAGTTATAAAAACATCAAGCAGGGCTATCTCTTGCGCCCTGACTTTAGGAGTGGCCTTGGTACCCCTCTCCTGTTCCGTGGTCCCCCCTAAATCACGAGGTCCAAGTTCCCAGCATGCCCTGTGGGGGCTAGGTAGGCAGATGGAGACCAGAACCATCTACGGGCTCACGCACTCCTTGTCACAGAGCGACTGGCAGAGTCCCCGCCATCCTCCAGGAGGACAAAACCATCAAGGTCCAAGGCTGGGAAGACAATCCAATCAAGAGTTGAAAACAAACACCAAGTGGTGCCGCCCCCAATTATGGCTGAACTCAGGCATTTCTGATGGTGTTTAAGAACAAAAGGACCAGACTGCAAAGGATAAACAGGAAGGAATATGAATAGCAGGAAAAAAATGTCCCTAAACGTTGTTATTCTTTTTAAACATTTCTACCAAATTTTTTGATATAATAGATTTTTTTCGAATGACGCTTAGCTTACGTCTACTCTTCTGTGTCAATCCCTGTCCCCCACCCCCCAGCACACACACAAGCCGCCGCTCCCCGCTGGCATGAACAAGAGAACAGCGTCTCCCCTCTAATGGCCGGGATCACTGAGGACACTTCACAGTAATTATTGCTGTCAAGAGTTTAAAGAAACATGTCCCAGAGCCCCTGTCACTTGTGACAGGCCCAACCCCACAGCTCTTCCCCGCCTCTACTCTAATTATTTAGAAGTCGGAGGGCTGTGAATCAGCAAAAATCTCAATCTTTTTTCTTTGTAATGATTTTGCATAATTAAGGCCTTCGTGGCTCTAGAGGTTTCCTACAGCCGTGTCCTCCTCCCTGGGGGTCTCACGGTGTCGTCGGCACCCACAGGGGAACAGTGGAACCCCCCCCACCTTCATGCTCTGCTCAGGCCAAGGTGGAGGGGACCGGGGGAGCCCAACCGAGATGTGAAGGACCTGTGCCTCAAAGGAAAGGGAAGGGAACCTGAGAGCAGGTGCCAGCCTTCCTGCCAGCCTCACACGCAGCTCTGACGGCATCTCTCTTCTGCTTCAAACCCTCCATGGCTCCCCAGTGCCCACAGGGTCAAGGTTCAACCCTCTACTTGTAGCTGACAAGCTCCTTCCTAATTGGGTCCCCACCAGCCTGCCCTTTTGGCCTCACATACACAAATCTCCCCCCTGCAGCACACTCCAAGCCCCTTTCCTGCCAGGGCCCCCGGGCCTCCAGCAGGGTGAGGCCAGCCAGGCCCCGAGGGCACAGCATTCATTCAAGGCAGGGCTGGCAGTGAGGCGCCTTCAGCACTAAGCCCAGACATCTCGCTCGCCTTCCCCCAGCCCCTGCCCTGCCATGGAGCAGGAGCGCAGCAGAACAGAGCAGAACTGCTGTGTGACCTCAGCCAAGCCCCTTCACCTCTCTGAGCCCGAGCTCCCCCACCTGGAGAATGAGGGTGATGGGACCTCTGGCAGTCATACCTGGAGGTATGACTGAGGCCCAGCGTGGGACTCAGAGTAGCTGCTCAAAAGAACTGTGTAGCTACTTTTATTTTTTTCCACATCGTTTTCTCTCCCTGAATTCCCCATTCCCGTTTTTAGCCTGTCTTCCCTCCAACTCCTATACATCCTTCAGAACCCCAGCTCCAGCAGCCTGCCCTCTGTGCACACTGTCCAGATGCCCTCCAAAGAAACCAGATGCTCACCCTTGGTGCCTGCCCAGCTCCGGCTGCCCTCTTCTGTGGCACCGGCAGGGGTGCGTGGTCACCTCGTGGGGCTGTGAGTACCCTCAGGGCAGGGTCCTGCCTCGGTCATCTGATGTCTTGGCATCCCCACCCAGCATGGAGCCTGGCTCAGGGCCCAGCCTTGCTCATGGAGCAGACAGAACCTTCTGGCACCGCCGGCGGACACCGCCTCTCCTCCCCACCCTGACGTGGCCACTGCAGCTTCCAGGCCAGCGGGGAAGCCTTTGCCTGGTGGGGAGTGGCCTCTGCATGCCATGGCACTTGCTCTGTGTCCCTCTCAGTGGCGCCTGCAGTGTCCCACACCTGCTGTTGTCAGTATGTGGATGGCCTTTTCCCTGGGCACAGGTGGGGAGGTGGGGGTTAAAAGGAGGAGATGGGGCCGGGGTGAAGCAGGATCGGAGTTAGATGGCAGAAAGGCCTGGGCTTAGGCCACACGTTCTGGGACAAGAGTGTGGGTCAGTGAGACCTTGAGGAGAAACAGACAGGGGCCTGCAGGTCCACGGAGGCAGAGGACACAGGCGAAGGCAGGCCTGAGGGAGCAGAGGGGCCAACCGGCTAGGTCCTGCCCGTCGTTGCTCCTGACTTCTTGGCAATAGGTCCCTTCTCTGCTCTGATATTACACAAGGACCCCCACATGAATGGAGTGAGCACATGTGCCCAGGCTAGCCCCGCTTCGGGCTTCTCTGAGCCCAGGCTAGCCCCACCTGGGCAGTACTCTGGGAGGCGCTGGGAGGGGTCTGTCAACAGGAGGAGAAGGACTGGGGCTCTAGATCACAGGGCACCCCTGGGTGGCAGGTACCTCACCAGTCCTGGGTCATGCCACTGTTGGGGGAGGGGCCTCCTGGGTGGCCACCTTCCCCACCCCGAGCCTGTGCAGACTGGGGAGGGGCAGGGAGTCCCTACAAGGCATGAGCACAATGAACACTCACCGATGAAGAGTTGACAACAGTCACTCCCTGCTCGACACCATGTGATGGCCCCCACCAGACAAAATGAGACCCACTGCCAGCTGCAGCCCGGAGGCCCGGCATGCTCGGTGTCCCCCTACCCGGCATCTTTGCACCCAAGAGGCCGCCCTCCACCTGCGATGCTCTGCCCCGTTCTTCAGAGAAGCTTCTTCCTAATTCAGACCAACAGCATCAGGGCCCTGCGCCCTACACAGAAACACCTGACTCACGCCCCCACTTCACTATCATCCACACATCACAGAGCATAGAGCCCAAAGCCAGCTCCGCCCTCACTCCTGCTTCCCATCTGATCTGTCTGCACATCCAGCGTTGCACGCAGGACCCTGCCACCCTCACCTCCCGTGCTGCGTCCACCCCGCTCTGAGCACCAGCATCTTTCACCTGCATTAACCTGCTCATCCCCCAACTGGCCCCCACTTCCACCTCGCCCCACAGTTTATCCTGCACTCAGCAGCCACAGGGATTCTTTAAAACACCGCCAGGCTGGGTCACTCCCTGCTCAGACCCGCCTGTAGCTCCCGTCCCTTCCAGAGCAAACCCAAAGCTCTCGCCGTGATCTATAAAGCTTCCTGATGTGAACCTGCCTCCATCCACGCACTCCCACCTCTGCCACCGCCACCCCCCATGCTCCTGCCACACGGGCCTTAAAATCCAGCCACAGGCCCTCCGCACTGGCCGTTCCCACTGTGGGAAAACTTTGCCCTGGCTCTGCCCCCAGAAAGCTGCAGGGTCTGGACTGGGCCTGGTCTTTCAACTGCAGATCCATGAACAGGAGTAAGCCCTGGAAGTCCACCCCACACAGCCGCTGTAAATAAACCTGGCTCACCCACAATTTACCCGGAGGGTTTTTAGTTCTCAAGGCTTCTGTGAAGACTAAGCAAGAAAAAGCTCACTCCGATGGCACGAGGCTACCTGAGGCTCTATCTTAGCTCCGTCTAGCTGTGTGACCCTGGGCAAATGTCTTAACCTCTCTGTGCCTCAATATGGCAGGTAACAGTGGCCCCTAAAGATGTCTACATCCTACTTCCCGGAAACTGAGCACATGTTACCTCACGTGGCAAAAGGGACTTCACATATGTGCTCAAGTTAAGGACCTTGCAATGGGGAGGTCATCCTGGACTATCTGGGTGGGCCCGATGTCATCACAAGGGTCCTCATAGACGGAAGCAGGAAGGTCAAAGGCAGGAGGAGCTGGGATGACGGAAACAGAGGTGGCAGGGACGCACTTGGAAGATGAGGAAAGGAACCATGAGCCAAGGACGCAGGTGGCCTCTAGAAGCCAGAAGAGACAGAGACAGATTCTCCCCCGAAGCCTCCAGAAGGAACACAGCCCTGCTGACACCTTGACTTTAGACCTCTGACCTCCAGAATTGCACGAAAACATATTTGTGTTGTTTGAAGCCACGAAGCTTAGGGCAGCAGTAGGAGAGGAATACGCTCGATTTCCTCATCTGTGAGGCGAGTGCCACAGCAGCTCCACCGTGGGTGGATGCAAACTCAGAACGGCACGTGCACGTGCCAAGCGCTCGAGGAATGCTAGCCGCCGTTATTACTTCACCCAGTGCCGGGCCCAGCACATCGTCGGGGACCTAGAGGGGTCTCAACTGTCATTACCCCCTAATGTAAGAAATCTCTGAGCTCCAGCACAGCCCTTCCTTTCAGCACATTCTCGGCTGTCAGAAGCAGAAATAACTGTCTATTTTGAGATCCATGTATGGTTGTTTCCATGGTTACCTTGTCACGACGCCTAGCAGACAAAAGATTCAGATTTCTAGTGCTTTGGAGAGAGACAGGAAGCTGTGGACGGGCAAACACAGTGGCCTGCCTGCCCCCAGATCTGCCCTGATGGGCAGGGGTCTGGGGAAGCCACCACGCTTCTCAGACCCTTGGTTTCCTCATCTGTCCAATGGCAGAAATGAACACCCACAGGGATCCAGGACACTCTTCATTCAGTGGACAGAACATCCCGGCTTTATCCTGGCAGGAATATGATGCTATGAACATTTGTCTCTGCGGTGTCACAGTCGGCCACTCCCTGAGTTTTGAGCAGTAACTGGATCAAAGGCTAGAAGTGGGAGGTAAAGAACTAGTCCTGTTCTCCAAGTCTCTTTAAAAAGATTAGCTTGAATAACAACCACTTGTGTTCTGATTAAAACCAACAACCACAACCTGATGATTGGGAATTGGCTGCTTGCTTAATTTCTCATGAGAACTAAGAGCAAACACAGTCTGGATATGACACACAGAAGGACAGATTTTAACTGCTCACTACTTATTTATGGCAAATTAAATGAGATGAGGAAAATAGAAGTGATAAAGGCATGTTAAAAGACTGGCAAACAATCCTCTTACTGGCATTAAATAGAAAGTTTTTGTGCAGGATATTGAGTTTGAGAATGAGAAAAAATTCTAGGAAAATTTAAAAGACAAAAAGAACTGCAATAGAAAACCTGTATAAACCGATAATCAAAAAAGAAATTGAACAGGTTATAAAAATAAAATTCTCTCCCTCAAAAAGACACAGGATAGATTTACACAGGAGTTTCACCAAGACTTCAAGGGGGCAGATATATTACACCAGGTGTTCCAGAAAAAGAAAGAGGAAAGCTGCCCAACTCATCTCAGGAGTCAAAGAATCTTAAAACTGGGCAAAGGAAGTACAGGAAAAGAAAATTAAAGACCAACTTCACCTATGAATACATGTGCAAAAAGCTTACAGAAACCCTTAGCAAGTCACAAGCAGCCCCAACCCCACATGCACGTTCAGGATCGCTGGCCCGGGGAGGGGCCCGAGCACCAAAGCTCCCAGACAAGTCACTGGGCAGCCAGACAACAGGCCCTTCTGAATTTCTCAGCAAGAGACCTGACCCCGGCATCACCCAGGCACAGTCAAAAGCCCCCGGTGGTCAGGAAGACCCAGTGTACCTCTCTCCATCCCCCACCCCTGCAAGAGTTTTCTAGAACCTCATACAGTCTGGGGAGAGGCGGAATGCACCAAGATCCTAAAGGTAATGTTCTCTGCAGCCCTGGGAGATGGGGGTGAGAAATAAAAATTGAGTTGAGCAATTGAAAATAGTTATATTTCTTGTACTCTTGAATTTGTGAGTTCACATGTGGCTCATACACCACCAGGCGTATGACAATTACGTGGCCGCAATGAACGCCTCTGTGCCTTGGCTCTGAGATACAAGGTGCCCGTGACGGCTGCCCTGTGGGTGGCAGCTCTATCAGACACTGGGGGCCGATGACACAGGCTTCCGGGCCAAGGCGGGCTCTGCCTCTACCCCCAGCCCACCGAACAGCATCATTCAAACAGCGTGGGGGACACAAAGCAGTTTCTTCTGTGCCGCATCCTCTGTACTCACTCAATACCACACACACATGTTTTCTGATACAAGGTTAAAACCCATCGGTAAAATGCAAATACACAGAAAAGTGTACTTGAAATGACTGCACAATGTTTCACTAGACGGACATCTGCATGGGTGACCTGTCATGGGCTGTTGGCCATTTAGGACGTTTCTGAACTGCCACCCCCATCAATGAGGCCTCAGGTTCCCTCCCACGAGGCTCAGTGGGGGTCAGGGCTAGAAGCAGGAGCAGGGACCAGACTCTCCTCTCCTCTTTAGTCTTATTCTTGCCGAGCTGACCAGGGCTCAGCCCCATGGAGCTCAGGGTGCAGGTGGCCTGAGTCAACAGGCAGTGGCGATAGGGCTCGGGACAATGCCCCCGTGAGGGGGAGAATAATGTCCCCGGTGACATCCCAGTGGGCCCAATGGGATCACAAGGGTCTTTTCAAGTGAAAGAAGGACACAGGAGAGCCAGTCGTGGAAAGGCTCTGCCGGCTGTGGCTGACTTTGAAGATAGGGACGGAGGGGCTGGCAAGCCAAGGAGTGCGGAAGCCCCTAGAAGCGGGACAAGGCGAGGAAGCACGTGTCCCCCACCATAGCCACGGCCATGGCAGGGAAGGCGGCAACCCTGCCCACACCTTGATTTCAGCCAATAGGACCCATGTGGGGCTTGTCGCCTACAGACTGAATACATCTATGTTGTTTAAAGCCCCTCCATCTGTGGTCATTTGCTGTGACAGCCACAGGAAAGGGATCCATTCCCTGGGCTGTGGCCGTGGGGCTGGCCCTGTCCGCATTCCCCTGTGCACATCTCAGCTGCCCCTGCGGCCCCCCGTCCCATCCAGGCACCATAACTCCCAAACTTTGTCCAGTCGGGGTCTCTTCCTGGACTCCAGACCCCAGTGTCTGGGGGCCTACTGGACCCCCCTTCTCGGAGTCCAGCATCGATCTCACGCTTACTGTGTCCAAAGCCCGCCTGGTGTCCACCCCACTCCCAGTCATCCCAGAAAGGGCCACACCTTCTTCCGATGCTCAAGCCACACAGCAGAGTCACCCTGCACACCCATATCCTGCTGGCAAAGCCTGCCGGCTCCACCTCCCCGATCCAAGCATCTAGGGGAGAGCAGAGATGCCCCCTCCCCACCTCCGCTGTGCCACCCTGGAGTCACCATCTCTTCTCACGTGAACCCCTGGCAGGAGCCACGCTAAAGAAAGTCATGCTGCCTGCAAGTGCTCTGTCCCACCTTGGACAGAGCTTTTGCCCCCACAGTGCCCTCCTTCCAGAACACTCTTGCCACCTCTCTCCCCCTCAGGGTGTCTGGTCCACTGTGACCTCTTCAGTCAGACCCTCCCTGAGCCCTCCATCCTGTGCCCAGCATTTCAGGAATTGCTGACATCACTGACATTACCTAGTTGTGCATCCACTGTGTACCCCCAACAAGATGTCAGCTCCAGAGGGAGTGAGGGCCTCTATCTGAGGTTCTGGGCTGCAGCCCCATGCCGCCCACAGGCGCCCACCAAGTGCCTAAATGGTTGTGAGACATGTGGAGTGTGGTCAGACCCGGACAAGAGCAGGGCTTGGGACTGGCGGACAGAACTTGGCTGAGGAAGGAACTGAGGCTTTGGAGGACCCTGAGCCCGAGTCCCGGGGCCCGTGCAGCACCCAGCGAAACCAGCCCTACCCCTGCCCCTCCCAACCAGCCCTTGCCACCCACACTAGACTGTACCAAAGCCCCCTCCAAGGCCAAACAGTCCTCACTTACACACTCATTCATTCATTCATCAGTTCACTCAACTGTCTATTTCCAGACACAGCTGAAGGCACCGGGGAAAGAGAGAGACATGAACAGACAAAGAGCCAGGGCTCAGCCTGCCCAGTCTCTCTGCCACACCTCCAAGGCAGTCCGGTAAGGCCAGATCCTGTGCCTTCAGGACCCTCCGGAGACAGCATGGCAGCATGTGGTCACAGCCCTGCACTGAGCAGCCCCGTCCCACCACTGTTCAGTTCAGGTGACCTCAGGCCAATCCCTGGAGCCTCAGTTTCCTCCACTGGACAGAACGTCCCCGGGAGCTTGTGGCAAGGTTGGGTGAGACTACACAGTAAAGAGCTTGGCCAGGGGCCAGGCTGAGTGTGTGTTCAGAAACATGGGCTGTGGTGGTTACATAGCATGTTTCCTGAAACTTATTCAGCCCCAGACCTCCACGGGCACCCCATGGGACCTCCCATGGCAGGCCCTGTAGTGGGCTTGAGGATGAGGAGGTGACATGTCACAACCCTGCCCCCAAGGAGCTCACAGGCTGCTAGAGGAGACAGAGCGGGCTGCAGAAAGTTCTGCAGGATGCAGCCAGTTCAGTGAGAGAGGCAAGCTTTGAGGGCCACGGGGTGGCAATGTGGAGGTCAGGGAAGGCTTCCTGGAGGAGGTGACACCTAAGTTTGGTGCCTCCTTAACTTCCAGATCCCCTGATGCTCATCCTAGCAGCCTGACCCCTGGAAGCTGGGCAGTTCCTGGCTATGCAGGGACTCTGGAGGGAGCAGCAAGTGGCAAGACTTCCCCTGCCAGCCAGCACTAAAGAAGCACAAAGCCCAGCTGCCCCAGCCAGCCCAGATACTCCCAGCCCACCCCTGGCTCCCCTGCCCCAGGTCGAGCGCCTCCCCACCCACCTCTGCACGCCCCGCAGTCATGGCACTTACGCTTGGAGTGCTTGTCACACAGGGCCGCGGCCCGCATGTCACAGAGCCGCAGGGAGCCCTTGCTGCTGCTGTAGACGAAGAGGTTGCAGTGGTGTGGGTGGAACTCGGACGCTGTGATCACCTCGGTGAGGTCCTCCATGTTGGCTGGCTTGATGTCCACAATGTCTGGAGGCAGTGCGGTCAAGGAAGGGGCAATGAAGGGCACCTGCTGCTCTGCCTTCCCTGGGGCTCCACAACACCTCTCCCAGACACCCCCCCAGTTGTGGCTGAGCCACCTCTCCATTCTCAGGACCCCCAGATAAACACCCCAGCCCTGAGAGTCCCCCAGGCTGCAGACCTGCAGGGTGGACTGCCTGCCAGCCGCCCCTCCTGACCTGCGCCCCCTCCCCAGCACGTGCCCAGCAGCTTCACGGCCCCACGCAGTAGTGGCCTGTGGGGCCTCTCCCCTCTGCCCATCTTCCTCCATCGGTTATCAAGCAGGAGGAAAGAAAGGAGAGTTTGCTGTGCACCTACTATGTGCTGGGCTGTGGCCGCTCGTGGTGAACGATTTCACATCTCTCTGTCACTCTGTGCATTGTGTCTGTAACTGAGTGCACCTGTTGGCTCCCCCCCCCAACGCACACCCCAGCACCTACTTCCCTTCTTCCATCCACAGTGTCAAGATTCTCCTTTGGGAGAACTTTCTGCCTCTCTGGGCCAGCCCCACCCCACCCCCACCAGCTCTGATCTGTGCCTTCCAGCTCCCAGGACTTTGATACTGGGAATGCTGGAATGTAACTGACCATCCCTGCTGGGCTGGGTGGCACAGAGAGGAGGGACTTCTATCTACTGTTGTGACAAGGGGAACCCTGGTGCCTGAGGGTGGGACAGAAAGCATGAAATATAGAGTGGAGAGAAAGGTCTGGTGATGCCTTTTGAATCCTGGATCAAACTGCACCTGAAGCCATCACCCCCAAACTGTTAAACATGGGAGCCAATTTCCATTTCTTGTTTAGAGTCAAGAATTTTGCTGCTTGCAAGGGACGTATCCGTGACTGATACACAGAGAGGGTAAGCACCTTGCCCAGGGTGACTCAGAAGTGAGAGATGAGGCTGGACTCAGCCTCACGACCGCCCAGGCCCCAAAGCCTGCCCTTGCCCTGTCTCTTCCCTACGGCTCGCAGCAGCAAACCGGAACCCTCTGGCATAGCATTCAAGGCCTGGCATACCCAGCCTCCTCTAGCTTTCCAGTTTCAGATCCTCCTCACTGTCCCGTCCAAACAGCTCCTTCTCCTCTGACAGCAACACCCATGGCCTCTGGTCTCCTCAGCTGTGCATGGGGCTTTGGGTGGTTGTTCCTTGTGACTCAGCTTTGGGTGGCTGTTCCCTGTGTCCCCTCTTCATTTGCACATGAGCCCCAGAGTCAGAGGGCCTGGGGCTTGTGTCCCAGCTTGGCCACCTCCTGGCTGTGTGATCCTAAATGAGTTCTCCAGCTCACCATGCCTCAGTTTCCTCATCTGTAAAATAGGTTAACTAACTGTTCTAACCTCACAGCTTTGCCGCGAAGATTATGAGGTAAAGCATTGCAAAGCTCCAGGAATGCTGGTTGCCATTATTGTTTTTTTCATTACATGGAAAATACCGATTGAAACTCTGAGACTCATCCGCCACGAGCCCGTTTCCCTCCCTCCTCCCCCCGTTCCCCTCACTCCCACCTGCAAGCTGTGTCCTCTCTCAACAGGAAAGCGGTATTTTCTCACTTCTGCAAAAATGAGAATCTACAAAATACCACAAGAAAATGGTTGACTCTGTGCAATCAGAATGAACCAAGGAGGGTCTCTGTGCCCACCCTCCAACCTTGCTTCCTGGAAGCACATAACTAACCAGAAAGTGAGAATCACCTAAAAAATACTAAGAGAGAGAAAAAATGAGCTGAGTCATTGGTGCGCGGCAGGTTTCACAGGAAACTGCGGTTTTCTGGTATGAAGAGCAGCAGAGATTAAATAATGAAAATGATACTAAAGGTTAAGAGAGAAAAAGAGCCGGCACTCCAGGGATGCTAATGTCACCATCACCGGCCTGGTGGCCGTCCTTCCCGGCTCACGTGCCGTGATGACTTTCTAGGACGCTCTGCCTGCTCGGCAGCGGCTTTCAATCCCTCACTGCGCTTCACCAACACGGTGTCTGGAGGAAAAGTGTGGCCATTTACGAGACATCACGCACATTAGTACTGTGGCCCCTGTTTAATGTTCCCCACCAAAGGGTCAGGGCAAATAGGGACCACATCTGGCGCAGTCCACGCCATGGCAGGATCCTAAAGGAATCAGCATGGGCTGCCCTCTCCGAGTTGGCAACGCCGCCAGAGGGAGAGCTGTCGGCAAGGCCACAGCCACGAGCACTTGCTGCAACCGGAAGGGCTGCCTGCCTCGGCTTCTGGTACTGCTTTTGCTTTCTCTTTCGATGTTTTGGTTAGCGTGGCAGTTCTCTGAATTCCCAAAAGATTTTAAGAATAACAGATGTTTTTGTGGTCACTGAATTAAATACTCCGACAGAGGATCCGAGTAAATTGGATAATTCTAAATTGTCCCTTTATGACAAATTGACCACACCAACATATGCTTCAAAAGCACCGCTCATGACTAAATATGAGCTGCAGCCTAAATAGGCGAAGTTATTTCAAAAAGGAAATTTCCATCCTCTCCCCACCATCTGGGTAACAAAATGGGGAAAGGAAAAATTTGGTATCCCCCTAGGGGACGTCCAAAATATGATCTAAGTTGGAAAACATCATTTACTGGAGATTGTATTAATGGCAAGAGAATGGTTGGCATTAATGAGAAATTATATGATTGGGACAAATTAAGTATATGGGAACGAAACTGTAGAACCCCCTTTACTTGGTGGTGTCCAGTTTTAATAAATCATTAAAAATCAGGTATTGGGATAAAAATGTATTCTGTAAAATTATTAAACCTGCAAAATTAGATCTTAAAAGAATAAGAGAGTACACCTAGTTTTGTGAGGGATGGTGCTGTGCACAAAGACACTTTAACATTTAGATCAAGATTACAGGGCCACAGCCAATGCATATCCTTAAAATGTGCATGATAATGCTACTCAAATATCCACTATTCTTTTTCCATATGAACAGTAGGTTCATTCCATTAGAACATAAAATCATTAGACCCCCACTAGAATTTAAATGTTAACATTTTTCCTTTTAGCAAAGTTGTATTTAACCAAAATAGCTGCCACCCTGTTAATAGGGTGGATATTAACCAGAAAAAGGTCACAAGATAACTTCAAGGCAATGAAGGGATGGCCGATCTGATAACCTGATTCCAGGAAAAAGAAGCACGAGTTGATCACCTGAGACATGCAACAAAAAGGACTAGCTGACCTCTAAAAAAGTTTCCTCCCTGCTTTTTGGACTATTGATTTAAGCTTGCTGAAGCAATAAAAGTAGTACCCAAAACCCCCCTGCAGAGAAAAATCTAAATAAAAGGCATTGTCTCATGTTCTACTAGGCTCCAGCTGCAACACGCTGATAGCCCGCAGAGAGAGAATGTGCATATTGATGCATTGAGGTCTCTGTCTGTGTTTGTTATTTTTGCCGGCTTCTTCATCCCTCTTTCAGGGACCCCCAAACTCGACTGGAGCTGGTCTTCGGCACACATCCTCTCTGCAGAACTCGAGACACAAGCTACAGCCAACAGCAGCTGGGCAGAAACAGAAGTGTCTGGGGAACACAGCTCCAGTGTGGTTCCTTCTGTGTCGTTGTTAGGACACTCATTCTGGCTGCATTTCATAGGGTTATAACTCATGGGGGCAGGGGGTGGGTTCGATGGTAAGTGGAAACGCTGGGTGGTTCTCTGAACGTCCGGGTTCCTATGAGCCCTTTGGAGCCAAGGGAGCCAGCAGACTTGTTGCTTTTGCCAGTGAATGGATGGTGGAGATGACAAATGACCTGTGTCACATCCAGACTGAAGCTTTGAGAGCCAGCATGTGGTTTGTCATGACATTTTCCCTCTTCTGTAAGACCCACACCAAATCGGACCTGTGGAGGACACGCTGGTAGCATGAGTGGGAAATATGAGGGTTCTTCGAAAAGTTCATGGAAAGATCTATATTACCTTTTAATTCTATTTTTCCACCAACTTATTAAAGTGCCCTCATACACCTGGGCTGTTTTCAGCCTTGAAGACTTCTGGGTTATTTGTTACTGCAACACACCCTAACACTCCTGACTGACAGTATCCATCCAAACACACTTGCCTTTCCCACCTCAGCATGTTCTAGAACTTTTAAAAGTGCCCAGGGAACAATATGTCTTCAGCTCTCTGTGGCAAATACCCCTGAATGCGGCAACCCAGAGCTGGCTGAGGGGCAAAGGCACAAGACTGGGGGCACCATGTGCAGGCCGGGAAGACAGAGTCCCCAAACCTGGGTCCCACCAACAGCCCAGGACAGGGGTTCTTACAGCGTGAGCATCACTTGGGGACTCTCCTGCTGTTTCAAACAAAGGACTTTGGATACAGTGGATGCTGTGAAAACAATAATGTGAAAGACAGAGGCTTTGTTTCCACACTACTCTGGCAGAGAAAGACAAACCACAGCCATGGCCAATGCAGCAAGGCCCCTGCTGGGCAGGGGCTCCCAGAGGCCCAGTGGGCAGTACCGCACCTCTGAATCCACAGCCACACCCAGCAATTCCAGTGCAGCATGGCAGCCTCCATGGTGGGCATCCCAGCGAGCCCATGGTCACCCGTCCCTGGGATGGCCTCTCCAAGACCTCCAGCTCGGCTGGCCACAGGTGCTACCCGTGCCTGCCGCCTATCTCTGCACCAATGCCACCAGATGTGTTGTAGGAATTAATTACTGAGTGGAACTGTCCCTCTTGAATTCCCTTTAGTCCATCATAAAATGAGGCCTGAAGACAGACTGTTGACAAGGGAGGTGCTGTGAAAGAAGCCTCCGTAGCACGATAAATTCAGATACCGCAAACACGTGCCCTCAACTCATACCCATGTGGCCACGCATGTGTGGACTTTGAGATATTTGACCCAACAATGACCACACTCAGTAGCTTTAACTTTGATGGGACAAGCACCAGGACAGGAGGAGGCCCTGGGCTGGCATCTGGTTTCATTCCACATTTACTCATTTTTATTCCACAAACCCCGGTCTCCCCATTTGCAAATGAGGGGTTGGGCACGGTCCCAGAGTGCCCTTTCCTTTCAAGGATTAACCCCCAGGTGGCCCTCCCTGTTTCCGATCGCCGCATAAATCCCATGTGTAAAACGGTGCTTTTCAAGGTTCATTTCAGGACTGCGCTCCCTGGGGAACAAGCATAATTCGACTTGTTTCAGAGCCCCTTCCCCTTGGCAAAGCTGGCTAAATTACTCGTTTTCTATTTTTCTATCTAATTCTTCTCCAACTGTCTGATGGGCTTTTGCTTTACTTTCAATCACACCAAGGCAGTTAGAATCATTTTCCCTGCAAGAAAAGTTTGTGAGACACAGGTAGGCATTCAGGAGAGAGGAGCCAGCCACACGGTGAGAACAATAGCAGGGAAGGTGAAACCGCCGACCTCACCTCCTGTGGGTCACCATGCTGTGAACGTGCCCATCTCACCCTCTTGACAGTCAACTGCAGGACAGGGACCCCGTCTGATCACCTCTGTGCACCCACTGCCCCCTTGCCGTGGCCAGCGCAGCTGGTGACAGGGGATGTCTGCTGCCTGATGGATGTGTTAACAAGTATCAGATAGATGACTCTTAATCCTCCCTTGGAAATGGCCCTCCCAATTTAGAAACCCTATTCATGTCATCTGTCTCCACCTCGCCTCTGAATACAGAAGGCAGGTGGTGCTACCCTTAGCTTTATTTAGATTAGGAGAGTGAGCCACGGTGGTGCCTACAGCCACTTGGCCACAGTGCTTACATCTGGACCAGGATGCAGGATTGCAGATCTAGCTCTCACAGACCCTCGGAGCCAAGCCCCCTGCTTCTTAGAGGAAACTGCAGGATGAGTGCACCACAGCTGTCACAACCTGGGATGTGACAGGCACAGTCTACCACAGGGCCTTTGCACCTCCTGTCCCGGCTGCCTGGACAGCAACTCTCCCAAATACCTGCAGGGCTCCCACCTTTACATCCTTCAGGTCTCTGTCCAAGTGCTCCTCACAAAGTGGCCTCCTAGAACTCCCCACCTCCCCTCTAAATAAACTCATTTCCTTCACCTTGCTTAGTATATATGTTTTTTGCTTTATATTTTTGCAAGCATTAACCACTGCTTATTACAACCTTGGCATATGTTAACTGTCTGCCTCCCCAGTGAGGGCAGACACCTGTCTGTTGAGATCATTATTGCAGTGCCAGGCACATAGCAGGTGCTTAGTAAATAGTTGCTGACACTGAATGAATCAGCCCCTCCAGTCAGGGCTGGGGGTACCGTAGGTTTCAAACCCATGCCAAGCAGAAGAAGCCCTGAAAGTGGAGAAGAGAGACAGAATCGAGGTGACCCCAGGCCAGGAGGGAGTTCCTTCTACGAGTGCACTGTCACTGACAAGGGCGATTAAAAGGAGCTGTCACCCTACAGTGCGTCAGAAGTTTTTTCACTGCAGCTGCACAAATGCATGAGCTGCAGACAGGGAAGCTTGCTGTTAGGTGCAGTTTCTGCGAGGCTCATCGGGAAGGGCTGATCCCCGGATTGCCTCCTCTGGTCTCCACTGCAGTCTGCTCCCAGACCCAATAGCTTGGTCTTTTTAAGTCACAAACACTGGCTGACCTGTCTGTGCCCTTCGTCTGACTGTGGGCCAAATCATATTCCTCTTTGTGTCTCCAAATCCCAGCCAAGCACCTGGTCCTGTCCACAGCTAACATGCCTGGTGGGCTGGCTGTACCACTGCTTGATATCTGTGTCTGGTTCAGTCCCCTCCCCCTGTAAGTGAGGGGCACCCCTTCTGCAGATAAGGAAGTAAAGACTCCGCCAGGAGAAGCCAGGCAGAGAGGCGGCCAGACCAGGACTGCAACTAAGTTGGGTTCCAGAGTTGACAATAGGCCTGCTGTGATTCAGCAGCGTGACCCCCAGTCCCTGACAGCCTGGGGGTGAATCCAGGCTCTGCCTCTTCCTGCTGTGTGTCTGTGGGCAAGTTTCTAAACTTCTCTGTGCCTCTGTTTCCCCGACTTCATACTGTCAATGGCACTCGTTGCCTCCTAGGGCTGTAGTGAGGATAACTAAGAAGTCCTGTGAAGGGCTGTGGTGGGCCTGGCACCCAGCAGGAGATTTGTAGTGAGCTGCTGAAGGCAGGTGGCACACGCAGCAAGCATTGACCGGCTGCAGAAGCCTGACTCCAGCCTCCGACCTGCCTTTAACCCACGGTGGAGCCTCCGGCCACTCACTCAGCGTCTCTGGACTCTGTGTTGCCTGAGGCTTGGGAGCAGGAAAAGAAAGACATGGCCATTGGCATGAGACAGGAACGGCAGGGCAGTGGGCAGAGAGGAGCTGCCACCTCCTTGGAGGGCCCAGGGACCTGGGAGGAGATCTCTGGTTCCTGCAGCTGCTCGGCTCCAGCTCCCCAACCTTACAATGAACCCCCTTTTCCTTCCAGCAGCTGAGCGCGAACATTCACAGACGTAACCCTCTAGACCAGGCATTGGCTATGAGTGGCCAGAGAGCAAACGTTTTAGGTTTAGCCAGCTATAAGATCTCTATTGCAACTGCGACTACCTGAGTTGGCTTTTGTTGTAAAAAAAAAAAAAACAGCTATAGACAATAAATACATGAAGGATATGGCTTTACAGAGAAACCTTTATAGACAGGCGGGCTGGGCCTGACCCCTGGCACACTTGGCTGACGCAGGTCCAGAACAGGACTGCAATCTGGCTTCTGTCTCAGCAGCCTGGCTTCTTTAGCGCATGCAAGGCCATGTGTGAAGCAGCCCCAGGGGCCAGGCCTCCTTCCTCTTCTGCCCCCGGCCCCCAAGACCCCAGTTCCAAGATCAGATGGAGTAAATGCAGCCCTGGAGGGGCAGGTGGGGCCCACCCTAACCCCAAACCAGCATGAGGCCCACTCACCCTGTTGGGTTGGGGTGGAGGTGCTGGGTGCCCCCAACTCTTCAAAGCCCGTGCCTGGGGGAGTCCACAGAGCTCATAAATAGGGGGTCGTTCCACCCAAGAGTGAAGTCTGTGGCTCTTCCTGCCAAGGACACAGGAAATGTAATCCACGTGGGCCTTCCGTGGAGTCATCAGGTTTGTGGAGATTTTTATAGAAACCCCTTCATCTCCTGCTGCCAAGGGCATCAGCTGATCTCCTGAAGCCCAGCCAGGGTCCCACCAGCACTGCATGCCGAGGGCTGGTGAGACGCCGGACAGGAGCCACCGCTTGCAGTGGTTCTCGCTCATCCAGCTGTGCCTCTCCGAGCCTTGGTCCCCCTCACCTGGATGGTGGGCACGGGACCTAAGAGTCACTCCCTCCTCCACAGGCAGGTCTCTGCTGACTGTAGATCGAGTCAGGCATGTGAATGAACAAACATTGCTGGTTCATTCCAGTGAGGAGCTCAAGTGAGAAAGGGGTATGGACAGCAGTCCCCAGATGCCAAGGTCGTGCACTGATGTTACCCAGGTCATGACAGTCTTCACAAGGTCGTGCACCAATGTTACCCAAGCCATGACAGTCTTCACAAGGTCGTGCACCGATGTTACCCAAGTCATGACAGTCTTCACAAGGTCGTGCACCGATGTTACCCAGGTCATGACAGTCTTCACAAGGTCATGCACCAATGTTACCCAAGCCATGACAGTCTTCACAAGGTCATGCACCGATGTTACCCAAGTCATGACAGTCTTCACAAGGTCGTGCACCGATGTTACCCACGTCACAACAGTCTTCACAAGGTCGTGCACCGATGTTACCCAAGTCATGACAGTCTTCACAAGGTCGTGCACCGATGTTACCCATGTCACCGCAAGCTTTAGTGGGGCCCGCAAGCTAGTCTGTGAAGACTCAGCCACTAATGGAGCTTCGAGACACAGTCATAACCTCAGAGAGCCACATCCCGCCATGGCCAGGCACACAGCCCATCCCTGCAGGAAGAGACTGTCCACACTCCAGTCCCACCCAGGAGGAGAGGGAGGCCCAGGGTGCAGCAGTGACTTGCCCAGGGCCACACATGGAGCCATGGCAGAGTAAGGACTGGAACCCTGGCCTCCCAACTTCCAGCCAGTGCTCCTCTCACCATTCTAGAGTAAATGTATCTCCATGTGCCCTGCAGCTCTCCCCATGGGTCAGCACCCTCAGGGCCCTGATGCTGGGCTGGCTGGGCTAGCTGTATCCTCAGCAAGGTGGACACTGCAGGCAGACAGGGGTTTCATGAAGCCTTGGGCTCTGTTGATTTAATCAAGCAAAGTGTGGCTTATCCAGATGGCTCAGCAGGAGCCTGCTCTCAGGATGGGAGGGCTGTCACCATGGCGACCAGGCAGCCACTGGAGAGAGGGATGGAGGCAGCCCTGCCAAGGGCCACACCACGAAACGCCTCCCACGCAGGCTCCCCAGAGACATAGAGGTGCCCTGGAAGGCCTCCTGCACATACAAGAAGGTGGTCTTGAAAAACTGCCTTTTCATTTAACCTCCTTCAAAAGATGACCCGACTACAAACATGAGCTGCAAACGCTCAGGCAGAGCATGTCAGATCCTACAAGAGGGCTCCTGGCTGCACAGCAAAATGCCAGACTGAGTATCTTAAACCACACACATTTACCTCTCACAGTTACAAAGGCCAGAAGTCCAAGAGCAAAGGTGTCGGCAGGACTGGTTCCTTCTAGGGCTGGTCTTGGCAGCCTTCTCTCTGTGTCCTCACAGGTCTTCCCTCTGTGTTCACACAGTCTGGTGTCTCTCTGTGTCCTGATCGCCTCTTCTCATAAGGACGCCAGTCAGACTGGATGAGGTCCAGCCTGACGGCCTTATTAAGTTAAACTTAATTACCTCTGTATTTTCAAATACAGTCCCGTTCCGAGGTTCTGGGAGTCAGGGCTTCGACATATGGACTCTGGGAAGACACAGCTCAGCCTGTAGCAGACTCCTCGCCTTCTCTGCTCAGCACATCTCACTGGTGATGAGGGTGCAACGCCTCTTGGGCAGCAGAGCCCAGACTGCCGGGGCCACAGGGGAAGTCGCTGCACAAGCCCTCTGCTCTCTGTGTGACGAGCCAGCCCACAGAGCCCTACCACCAGCCAGCCTATGTAATTCCTACATGCTCAGGAAGGAACCAACCGAACTATGGCATGGGAAGAAAGTGCTGAATTCTGAGTCACAGAGCCCAGGGCCTGAAATTGCAGCCCTGCCACCGAACAGTTGTGCGACCTCTCAAAACTCAGCCTCGCTGCACCCTGCTTTTCTCATGTGCAGAATGGGCTGATAACTTCTGTGTGGCAGGGCTTTAATGAGGATTTCACGAGATGGCATATGTCAAAGGACCTAGTACATGGTTAAAGTTGAATTAAAGCTAGTTATATAAGAATCAAGAATCAGTGTCTTTCTCTCCTTCTGGGGAAAAAAAACCCCATAAACTGAGCAGGCTGCAAAAGGTGCAGAGCTTGTCACCCCTGGAAGGACGAGGAGGGCTTGTGCTGAATTGCATGCCTTGGCTTCTGGAGCAGGGAGGGGAAAACCCAAGGTTGGACAGAGCTGGAACACACGCCCAGGCAGCTGACTCCTCATGGCACTGAAAGGGACGAGCCGGGCACCGTGCTGACCTCCAGCGCTCCCAGCCCAGCAGGGAATCCAGATTTAGCTCCAGGATCGATGCTCCAGGAGACACACAGGTGCACGTGACGGGGATTGCTAACAAGGCGCTGAGCTGGTCTCAAGAGTCTGGGAAGGGGCTCTGAGGCAGAGGCATTAAGCCGAGGTGTGAGGTGAGCAGGAGTTATCCGGGCAGAGTCAGGGTGGGGTGAGTGTGCGGTGCATGGGGCAGGGGGACACATGACCTGTGGAAAGGCTGCGGGGGGAGTGTGAAACTGAGGATCTGCGACGGCAGGCAGCTGGAGTGCTGGGAGGGAGGCAGAGAGGGTGGGGCCAGGCAGGCCACAGGCAGAGGAGAGGAGAGCAAGGATTCAAGAGGAGGCGACCGGGCTAGGGAGAGGCTCAGTGAGTGTCCGGGGTGATGAGAAGTGAGGCTGGAGGTGGCAGGACCGATCGTGAAGAGGGACACAGGCCTGGGGTCTGGGGCTCTGGATGGGGGTCAGGGGGTCTTAATCGGGAGCATGTTACAGAAATGCCACAGAAGCCTATTAGGAAGAGATAGGAAGCGTGACAGGGTCACGTGACCCCCACCATCCCATGAGCTAGAGAAAATGCTAGAAACATCACACGGCTGCTACAGTCCATGCACTGCAAAACAATCTCTACTCTGTTCTGCAATGACATAAAAAGGGCCTGCTTTTCCTTAGGATCTAAAACAAGAGCCAAGAAACATTGCTGCATTGACAGAGCTGGACAATCAATCAAAGAGACTTGGGCTTGGGGTATCTTTGGACAAGAGAGCTTACCTCTCAGAGCCCGTGTCCCTGTCTGCACAATGGGGGACCACACTCACCTTTGTGAGCTGCCACAAGAGTTAAAAGCAACCAGCTGCATCAGGCATTCATTCAGCCCAGGGCCTGTCAGACTAGATGTGGAATAACCAGTGGCTGTCGCAGGGCTTATCACGACAGAGAGGCAATGCAGCATGACAGAAGGGTATGGGTGCTGCATCCAGACGGCCCGAGTTGGAATCCCAGCCCTGCCATCTCCCAGCTGTGTGGCTTTGGGCAGATTACTAACCGTCCTGTGGCTTAGCAATGCCTGCTACACAGTGTTTTCGGGAGGCTTCAGTAAGGCAGTGAGTGCAGTGTGCTCAGAACACTAGACAGAGCACAGACAGGTGCTTGGTAAGTGGTGACGGTGTCTCAAATGGCTCAGCACCGTGGACAGTGGAGCCGTGGGCAGGAAGCCCTCAGTCACGGTGGCAGCTGCTCAGCCTTGTTATGACCCAAAGCAGTGGTGCGCTGGTGACTGTAACAACCACCTCTCTGGGGGACGGGGAGAGACAGATCTTGTAGTGTTTGTGGATATTTGCAGTAGAAATGCTACCACCATAGTCAGTTCAAGCTATCAAAGCAATGCCCATGAACATGGAGCGGGGCAGAGATGTGTGTGGCTCTTGCAAGCCGGTACAGGCCAGCCCTAGCCTGCTGCTAGCATGATCACACCTGCCCAGACCAAGGGAGACCTAGGGAGGCTATCCCGCTTGTGTGGGCTGAAAGATAGCTTCAGAGCCCCAGTCCAACCACACCCACCCAAGAGAAGGGGGAACTGGGGCCCAGGAAGGTGAAGTAAACTGCCAGGGGACCAGCTGGCAGATCCTGAGCCCTGGAGCAAGAGGAGGGAGGAGGAAGTGAGGTGGGGAGGGGGAGCAGGGCCTCAGAGGCCAGGGAGATGGGCACAGTTTACTCCAAGTTGGCAGAAGTTGCTGGAAGGTTCTAAGCAGAGAATGCCATAATCTAGTTCACGTTTTTTTAAAAAACTCGCCGTCAATGCAGAAGAACAGATCATAAGGGGACCCCAGGGGAAACACAGCTAATAGCACTGGTGGTGCTGTGGCACCATTCGCCTGGCACTCTTCTGAAGGTGACATCATAACGCCCAGTCCTCATGACAGCCCTGGGATGCAAGCAGGGATGTTGCCTCACTCTGCAGGTGAGGAACCGAGGCACAAAGAGTCCAAGTAAACTGACCAGTGCTGCACAGTTACTACGTCTTGGAACTGAGGCTTGAACCCAGCACCTGGGTTCCTGAATCTAAGAAGAGAGGTGTTGGGTCATTGCCATATCAGGGTGAGAGATGACAGTGGCCTGGACACATGCTGGTGGGGAGAGGCAGCTGGGCTCTGTCTGCATCCCGAAGGTGGGGCCAGCATGGCTCACTGGGGCTTGTTTGTTCTGTGCCTACCTTCCTGCTCAACTATAAACCCCATAAGGGCAGTGTCAGGGTCCCCACCCACTCAAAAGGTGACTTTGTGCAAATTCTGAAAAGATGCCTCCTCTGTGCAGAATTAGAAGAAAAAAAAAATCCCTTCTTCCCAGGGTGCTTGGCTTAGATTTCTGCCCCCAGTCACCACCTCCTTTGTGCAGTAGGCAACCTATACGACTGTACTTGGAAGCCCTGGCAGAGACCAAGCCTGTATCCCCAGCACGTAGTCCAATGTTCAACACAGAGTAGACTCCCGGTCAATACTGTTGGAATGAATGAATGAATAAATGAATGAATGCACAGAACCATGGGCAGATAGCAGAGCTGAAACCCAGGGCTCCATGCTCATGGCCTCTACTTCTCACCACCAGTTCTACTCATCCAACAAGCTAAGGACAGAGTATTTCTGAGCAGGCACACACCTGTCTCCTTCTCTGCAAAGTGATCCCATGGGCAGGGTGAAAGTTCAACCTGTAAAATACCTGACAGTGGGCTGGTGAGGGTCGTGTCTTCACCACATCAGGCCCTGTACCCATCAGATATTCTGCCCTCACAACCCCAGGTATAGGCGATGCACCCCCATTGAATAGATGAGAAAAGCAAGGCTCAGAAAGGTTGAGGGACTAACCAGGGTCACTTGGTGAGTGAGTGGCAGAGGCAGGGGTGGACCCCAGACTCTGGCACACAGAGGGGCCTTGGCCAGTCCCTCCTTTGTTCCCTGCACAGAAAACAAGCCTGGCCCTCAGGCAGGCATATGCTGACCCAGGTTCTCAGCCTCCTGCATCCAACTGCTGTACCCGACTCCAGCCTGCCTGGCTGCAGGGACGTGCTCTGTAAATGAGAATTAGAAATTTGTTCCAGACTTAGGCTTGGAGTAATGCCAGCTTCCAGCACTAGAAATCGCTTAGGGGGGAGAAAAATCAATTGAACCATCTTTAAAACTCTCTGGGTGCTAAAAATAAAGCGGAGGTCCATCAGCTGAGACCCCTGTGCAATTTGTTACCTTTAAGATGCATCGAACTCAAGAAAAATTGCCCAGTGCTGCCTAACAGTCTCCAAATATTGGTATTAAAAGACGTGAGAGGTTGTTTAAACAGATGTTGAGACAGTGCCGGGGAAAAAAGGAACTTTAATTATCAGACATGCAGGGATTTTATGAGAACCAACCTTAAATATTTGAGGGGCTGTTGTTTAAGAGAGAGAGTAAGGGGACTGGCTGGTTAGCACAGTCATTAGAGAGTGGTGTTATAATACCAAGGTCAAGAATTCGGATCCCCATACCTGCAGAGAGAGAAAATAATACCAGCTACTGCTGGGCCCCAATTAGTACCATGCCCTTTCTACAAATGATTTCTTTAATCTTCGTGAATATCCTTACGATTTGGAATGTTGTCCATTTCACATTCATGGAAGGTGATGTTCCGGCAGGTTAAGCAATGGGTCTGAGCCCAGGCCTGCCAGACCCTGCAGCACAGACTCCTCCTGTTCTCTGGGGTCTGGGGTCTCTGAGCCATGTGAAGCCCTGATCGACAAAGGCGTGTCTGTATCCTAAGACCACATGGAGATGGTGAACTTCCTCGCTCTGAAGTCACCAGCCCGCTCCCTCTACAACCATTCATAAGGACCTGTGATGTGCTGGGTCCTGCATGGGATGCCAGAGGGACAGAGAGGCCTCAGCCTGGGTTCCTAATCTCAAGGCTTCCACCAGAGCAGAGAGGAGGCTGTCGTATCAACAGAAACTCACTTTGGCCAGAGAGCAGTCAAGGAGCTGTGGGCCCGGAGGGGTTCTGGCCAGCCTAGGTTGGGGGGGTGGAGAGGTGACCGGGCGAGGGGGCTGTGAGCTGATGCATGTAGGCAAACGCGAGTCAGGCTCAGAGACAGACTCAGCTGATCAGGAGAAGGGACAGCAAGGGGCAGAGCCCTGCCCCCACCCCATACCATGCAGGGGACCCAATGTCCTGAAGGAGCAGGCAAGTCCAATGCACAGGACCATAATGGGTGTCACCAAGGGCCTCAGGGCACTGTGGGGGTCAGTCTTCCTCCAGAAACCGAAAGAAAACCACTGAGAGCTTTAAGCAGGGACTGATGTGGTTGGAGCAGAGGCTCCGCTGTGCCTCCCGCAGCTGTGGGGTGGCTCGCAGGCCCCAGTCCCGGGGAGAAGGGAAAGGGCTTGACACCTCTCTCCATTCTGAGGGCGAGGGAGAGGGAGGAAGCTCCTAATGTTTGAGCCTTGGTGACAGGACCGGGTCACTGCCATGTGTGTGCCTGGCTCGTAGCAGGCTCGGAACAGCCAGATACGGAAGCCTGAGGAGGAAATGTCCTCTGAGCCAGCTCTCTTCCTGTGAAATGGCCAAAGCAAGGCCACTTTTCCTCCTTTACCAAAAAGTTTCTCTTTCTCTTAATCCTATTACTAAAAATCCATTTTGCTTAAGTAGAAAGTGTTACTGTTTGGACATGAGGAGATGGAGACGCAGCAGCAAATTTCCTGGAGACGCTGAGGGCTGGACAGTGTCATCAGGACGAGTCAGGACACCAGAGAGCAAGCGTCAAAGGGATGTGAACCCCCGAGTCCAGACCACACCTCCCCTCCCCTCTCTTGGTGCAGGACTTGCCACGCTTGGTTTTCTTCTCTGGACTCATTGGAATTGTCACCATCTGACAGCCAGAGCCTCCAGCTGGTACCTGCTCAAAAAGTGTCTCAAAGACCCCGAGCAATTCCCCAGCTCAGCGTGGAGTGCAGCAGCCTTGCCGGCCTCCTCCCATGTCAGAAATGAAACGCCTTCTCTAATTACTCGCGGCCATCAGACCCACCATGGCACCTGCCACCCGGAGGGCTGACACCTTCCCTGTCTGGGGAGCTTTGCTTCCATGGGACACATGCTGTGTCTCTCTGCTCCAGCTCCCTGCATCTTGTCACTCCCATGGTCAAGCAGTAGCAGGCCACGGGACATCCAGGTGCCACATGGTTCCCTCATGAATCAACCTAACCTGGGGAGGATTCCACAGCCACCAAACACCCCTGCAGACTCATGGCTCCTTCCAGCATCTGAGCTCTACAGGCCAGGTCTGCCTCAAGCCCGGCTCCGAGTCCTCAGCATGCTATATATGCACACTCCTCCATTGCTAAGGGCCAGGACGTTTATGTTTCGATCAACTAACAGCTCATTTTGTTATAGAGTCTCCACACAGGCTTGTCACAGAGGGAAGTCCTCTGGGTTCCCACGGGGACCCCCAATCTACGGATGCTCCCCCCCTTGTCACCATGTCTCACCTGGCTCAGATTCTATGGTCAATAATCATTATTTTCACTTCTTTGCATACACCATCGGCTCCGTGTCCACATAATCACTTGGCAAAAACACCACCCTGGCTCACTCTCCCCCGACCCCATGCCTGCAGCCAGCAACCAGTCACGACTGCAGAGGAAAGTGCCCCGCCATGCTGGCTGGGTCCTCTGAGCCCCACACACTGACCACCTGCTCGAATGCTGGATGTCTCACTAAAGGTTCATCACCTGTCCTCTCCTTTACCCAGTTCCAGCATCAAGCATGAGGCTTGGCACACAGCAGGCACTCAGGAAACATCTGCTGGTGAATGGCGTGCTGTCCCACGTGTGGATGGGGCACACTGTGTGTTCAGGACAGGGTGAGGATGTGAGGTTGGCCATAATGACCAGGGGAACTCCATCTGCAGTCCTCGGATGGGTCTTTTCTTACTCAACAACAAAACTGTTCTAATGTCCTGTGGCCACCTTGGTCCAAAAGGCAGTTACGATACAGCCCAACTCTATGAAATCTACGTCCCTACTGTCTCTACTCCACCACCTCCTGCCACGGTCACGCCCCAGCCCTGTCCCTCCCCCTCCCCCTGGAGCTCCTTCCCGGACCCCTAGCTGCCACGCCTGTCTGCTGGAATCCAACCCACCCACAACACACACACCCCAGCCCCTCCAAAGCTGGCTAGTGACACTCCCTGCTTACAGTGTGTATCTAGCTTCTTGTCACCTGAAAGCAGTTAGGGGAGGGAGAGACAGCCTTCAGTGACATGACACAGATTCACAGACTGAGCAAGGTTTTCAACACGCTCGATGAATGAGGGAGGACATCTCTATTCTGTGCTGTGACGCCCTTAACGTCAAGCCCACGCTTGTCCACGTCCTTGACAACAGAAAGAACGAGCCTCCGGGCCTGACGGGTGACAGTTACAGTCTGCACTGCCCGATTCGGTAGCCGCTAGCCCCGTGCAGCATTTCACTTGAAGTCTGAATTAATCAAAACTAAATTAAGTTTAAAGTGTTGTTCCTTGGTCACTCTAGCCACATGTTGGTACTCAGCAGGCACACGTGGCAGCAGCTACCCCACCAGGCCGTGCAAACACAGAGCCTCCCATGGCCCAGAAAGTTCCATGGGACCGGGCTGAGAAAGGATTTTACCCCCCACTGTTTTGTTTTCTCTGCGTTTGTCTTTATGGCCACCTCCTACTTACAGTAATACGTTTTATTTTAATTTATGGTAGTGAAATAAAATTCCCTTTCAAAAATCAGTTATTCAGGCAAAAATAAAGCAACCTGACTTAAAGAACAGTAATAAAAATTAGAAAACATGGGAAAAGCACATGAAAGAGCACAGGACACGCAGACACAGCAGTAGCTGTGAAGGGGTTTGTGAATGACCAACGTTTGGAGCCCTGGCCCCAGGAGGACGCCCGCCACTCCCGCCGCGACAGGCGGCGCCCCCTTCCTCGCGCACGCGGCCCCGCACACCCACACTCTCGGGCCGCCACCTCGGCACCCCGCAGCGGCTTGTGCAGACTCTGGTCAGAGCAAGAATGTCATCCTTACACGACCCACATCGGGCTGTGTCCCCAGTAGCCGGTGAGGCCCTCAAGGGAAGGGCTGAGTCCCTGTCATTCATCCCTGAGTCCCTGGAGCTCAGCATGAGGCCTGGGACAGAAGAGATGCTGGGAATTAATGGCTGCCTCAATGAATGGAAAAGCAGTCCCTTATCTATAACCAGGACCCTACAATGTTCAAAGCGCTTCTGCATTCGTGGTGTGCTGACTCCTTACAGCAGCCCAGGGAGATAAGTCAGGCAGGATTACTGTCCCTGCCCGAGTCCCACAATGAGGAAGCTGGGCTCGAGGACGGTGGAGTGCTGTGCCAGTGCTGTGGTGGGCAGCTGGGGACTGGGGGCCAGCCCCGAGCCTCCATTGCCCTGCCTGTGAAATGGGGTGATTAATAACATTACCACTGTCTTCTCGGCTTTGCCATGAGCATCAAGTGGAATAAAGAATGGCAGGCTGATCTGCAAACTGTAGAGTGCCATCCAGAAAGCTTGAGGATGGCCAACTGTAGTCACGGGAGCCCCCCATCCGCAGACCTGGAGCTCCTGCGTGACTCCTTGTCTTACTCTGCTGGGAAGCCAGTCCACAGCCTTAGACGTGGCCGTGGACGACTATGACTTTATTCTGGGAGGGTGGGGCCCGAGCTGCTGGTGCCACCTGGCCACCATGTGGAGCCTGACACTGAAGCCACAGCAGAGACCAGAGGCAGTAAGTGGAGATAGCCATCCACTGACGCCGTTTGAGCCCCCGAACCCAGCTGTGCCTGAAGCTCTCTTACAGTAACTCAGTAAATGTCCGAGTCCTGCCTGAGCCAGCTGGAGTGGGGCCTCCTGACCCTCGCCACAGGAAGTCCTGGCCAGCCTGTTCTCTGAGCACTGGGGACGGGTGGGGTCTGCTGGGCTCTCAGCTTGAATGGTGAGGCAGAGCCCTGCCCTGCCCTCTCCACCTGGCCAAACCTGAGTGTCCACGCCTCCAAGCAGCCCCAGCCTCAGCTTCTCCTGGAACCCTCCTGACCATCCCAATCCACTTGCACCTTCCTGGCTCTGGGCCCGCTTCTTACTTGGAGGAGGAGAAAGGAGACGGATGCTAATGCTTCCTGACACCCACTCAGAGCTGGCTTGGTGTTGGCCACTGCAACAGAGGGCTCACTGAATATGCACACTGTGATCCTATGAGGGCAGGACTTTTGAGGAGACTGAGGCTCAGAGAGGTGCAGTAACTCACCCAAGGTCACAGAGGTTGAAGGTAGCAGTCAGATCCCCACAGAGATGCCCACTGACTCCAAAGCCCACGTATTTGCCCCACGCCCTCTCACTCGGCTCGGGAACATCTGGATACTTTGCTCTTTCCAGTTCCCCTCCTCCTGGTTCCTGAGGTTTCCCTGTCCAGTGGTCTCTGTCCACTCCTGCCTCTCAATGCCCCAAAACCACTTGTTACTCTCTCTCCTTCCCAGACTGCTCCCTCCTGCTCTCCCACTCCCCCCCAGCCACTCCCAGCATCCACTCCAAGGGACACAGCCCGCTCCTGAGCAGTGACGTGCAGCAGTAGCAGGCATGACAACCACTCTGTTGGGAGCTGCTCTGGGTGCCCAGGGCTGCCTGGCACCAGGAGACTGTCTGGGTGCCAAAAGGCTCTCAGGAAGTCCTTCCACGTCCTTCCATTGTACAGCTGGGCAGCACCCTTCACAAAGGGTCACTTAGCATAGAAGTGGGGACTCCAGAGCCAGAAGGCCTGGGTTTGACTCCCAGCTTTGACACTTGCTGGGTGTGAGCTTTGAGAAACTTAACTGAGGCTCTCTGTGACTCAATGTCCTCATCTGGAAAGGGGGATCATGATATTACCTGCCCCACAGGATTGCTGTGAGGATAAAATGAGTTAAACTTAACACATGTTGATATTAGGCACAGAACCTCACAGTGTATTATTATTAGTCAGCAGAATAGTGACTGCTCAGCAACCTGCCTGCCCTGTCCACCACCACCCTGGTAGTCTGAAGCCTCGCCCCCTCCCCAGGCCAATGCTCATGTATCAATAGTTCTTTCCTCACTAGTTGGTGGGAGCCAGTCAATGCCATTGCATCTAGTTTGCCCCAACATAGAGGACCACCGAACAGGGGGTCCCCAATCCACCTGGGCTTCTACTACCTCAGATGTCACTCTAAGCCCTGGGCAGGACCCCAGTGCCATTTATCAGACACAGATGCAGCCTGCCTTGGGCCCCAGGGCTGAGGGCCCAGAGCAGCCTTCAGTCGACCATCTGGGGTGGGTCAGCCACCCCACCTCCACGGAGGTGGAACCCTGGTTTCTGTCTCCTTCGTGGTCCCTGGTGAGGCCCCAGGGTGATAGGGATCGTGGCCACTCTGGAGGCGGCAAGGGGTCAAATGCAATGCGCAGTAGTCATGATATTAAAGTTTTGGAAACAGACTCTGCACATCATTCCATATCTGGGCCTCATTCATATACCGTGAGCCAGAGGGTTCCTCTTTACAAAGTTAGACAAAGCAGAAGCCCCCAAACCAGCCGACCCACCCACCAGAAGCCTCCCTCCCCGCGGGGCTGGCAGCGAAGGATACTGAAGCTCCTATCGGTGATGGCCAGGTGCCAGAGGTTGATGCGCAGGTCGTCCGCGGACATGTAGGTCTCGCAGTCGCTGTTGACGGAGATGGAGTTGATGTGGTAGGTGTGGCCGTTGGCAAAGATCCTCCGTGGGCTCACCTCCACCATCAGGTCCATGGGCTTCAGCACTGGCACCTGCAGAAGAGGAGGGTCGGTCAGAGCAGATGATGCAGGGAGAGGGTGAGGACAGCCAGGTGATGGCATCAGGAATAGCATGCCAGAGCTCGCCATCTAACTAGAGGCTGGGAGCACGTGAGAGGGTATCCGTCCTGATCCTGCAGACCTGAAATAAGCAGTGGCAGATGGTGAACGTCCATCATGCCCAGCCCTGCAGGGAAGGCTGCCTCCTGTACTCAGGCTCCAGGGATTTGTTCTGAGCCCTGACAAGGACGTTGATCATGAATAAGCAGCTGGACCCCTCTGCACCCCAACTTCCTCATCTCTAAAATGGAATGACAAGAGACCGCGGCAGGGCCAGCCCACTGTCCATGAACATTTGTATCTCCCTCCTATGACATGGTTGCCACTGGGAAGTGGCTGTCTAGTTGGGGACTACATTTCCCAGCTTCTCTTGCACCTGGGTGTGGCCACGTGATGAGAGCTGACCAACGGGATGTGAGCAGAGTGTGCCCAAGCCTCAGGATGGAGGCACATGGCATGGGGCAAGGAGGAGCCCACAGGAGAGCCAGGCGCCAACCATGCTGGTCCTTTCCATAGTGAAAAACACATTTCCATGTTTGTCTGTGGAATGCTGGGGTGTTTGTTACAGCCCCAGAGTCAGTCTGACACATACAAGCTCCCAAATCAGAGGGCTGGTGTGAGGAGCTGTGGAGTAACATTTACAAAGCAAATGAATTTCACAGGGCCTAGCTTCCAAAGCCCTGTAGTTTCAGGTATAGCCTAACTTTCTAAAATTACACATATGAATGTTAAACTTGCAAAAGACAGGAAACTTTCCCCAGGCTAAAGTCTCTGTTGTAGATAAAGAATTGTAACACAGCAAAATTGCTGGCTCAAAGGGCAGATGTTCTTGGTGCAGGTTAACCTACTGATTGATATGTTGAGAAAGTTGCTTGACTGTTATGTAAACATACTGAGGAAATTGCTGTAGGACAAGAAAGCGTTTGCTAAGAACAAGCTTTTGTTGGTGGATTGACAACTTTTTACAAATTAATGTGTTGCCATGACAATTATCTTACTATTCTTTTTGTAACCACCTATGTTCCTTTTCTGTAACTTTCTGCCCTGGAAAATAAATACTGGGAGAAGACCCCACTCTGGTGTTATTTTTCCAAGGAAGAATGCCTCTCTCTTGTGGGTTTCTGGAAAATTAACCCCTTCAGGGCTTCTCACTGCTCAGAAGAAATGGGTTTTGAGTAATCCTTTGTGTCTCCATCACCCTGAAGGAGAGGTGACAAGGAGCCCCTGCAATGGCATCACACACAGGGTCTTTGCTCCCCTCCATGCCCTCTGCCTGGAACACTCTCCCCCTTTGGACTCCTAGTGAACTCCAGCTCCTCCTTCAAGACTCGAGGCAACAGCCCTTTGGGCAGCGCAGCAGGGGTCCATGCCTTGCCCACCCCAGCAGCTGCACACATCTCTACTGGGATTCTCATTGTGCACAGCGGTGTGTGTTGTGCATTGTTCCAGTAAACTGTGAGGTCTTCAAAGATGCAGAGAGACAGACAGACACGGCCTTGATGATCTTTCCCGAGGCCTAGCCTGGACTGGGTGCTCAGGACAGGGAGGCTGGTGTTGCCTTCCCCATGTCACCCATGAGAAGACTGGATGCCAAGGTGAGCCTGACTCGTCCAAGTCCCAGAGTTAGGATGTGACGGGGCCAGGACTGTCACCCAGGTGTGATTGCACCTGAGGGTATCATAATGGAAATGTATATGCTCTAAAACCTGACTGCCTGCAGCTCTTACCAGCTGCTACCTTCAGGGGGGCTTCACCTCTCTAGCCCTCAGTTTCCTTATCTGTAAAAAGGGGCAATGGTGATGCCTGCTCAGGGGCTTCTCGGGGATCCTGTGAGTAAACACAGGTCAAGCTCACTTAGACTAGCGCTCGGTACACACACAGTGAGTTCTCAATCTGTGCTAGGTGCCCGCCACCTCCCCCGGCAAGATGATTAGGGGTGGTCAGGCCTCAGACACCTGGAAGTGTCTACAGGTGTCCCCAGAGTGAGCCCTGGGTAGGGGTGCTGCAGGGCCGATGGGAATTGTGCCCATGAGAGAGGTGTGAGGTCGGTCTTGGAGTGGGGAGGAGGACGATTTCTGGTGATGGGACGATTTCTGCATGGACATTTGTCAGCTCACCACAGGGCCGGTGTGCCCGGGCAGCAGTCACCACGCAGGATCACGTGAATCCAACCAGACTGGGGTGAGGGCGGGCCGTGGAAGATGGGCTGCTGGGACTCAAGTCAGGGAAAGACAAGAAGGAGACACACCAACGTGTGCACGTGTGTAAGAGAGAGACATTTCACATAGCTGTATGTGCTATGGAGAAATATATGTCAGGGTGAGGGGACAGGGTGACAGGGCAGCAGGGGCTGGTGCCGGCTTGGAAGGGGTGACCAGGAGGTGACGTTTGAGAAGGGGCTTGAAACGGGATGTGTGGGCTGGACTCAGGCAATGTGGGGCCGACGAGAAGAGAATCTCCTTCTCCCAGGGTACCTCCCCTGATCCCACCTCACACTACAGCCCTGCAGGTCCCTCATCACAGCCCTGACCAGCCCTGAGGTTGTCGTCTGTTCCCGTCTGTTTCCTCAGTGTCCTGGGGACCAGGTAGGGGTTAGATGTGTCTTCTCCTGTTCTTCTGTCTCTCTGGTACTCGGTCCAGGGCCTACCATAGAGAGGCCCTCTAGTGAATGAGTGAGAGGATGAATGCTGGGCTGTGTCCCTGAGCTCCCAGGGACAGCAGAGACAGGAGGTGACAGCTTCATGCTGCAGTGGGGTGATGAGCTCTAAGCAACTGTGCCACAGGTGCAGCTTTGCAACCCACGTGAGGTTTATTCATGCACCACAACACCCAGCATGTGTGTGTGTGTCTGTGTGCACACGAGTGACTATGTATGTGTGCAGAGTGGAAATGCATGTGTGCATGAGTATGTGTGTGCTCAAGTGTGCATGCACAAGTGTATGCCAGTGTGTGGGGGCACACATATGTGAGTGTGCATGAACGTGACTGTGTGTAGAGTGTAAATGCATGTGAGTGTATGCGTGGGTGTGTGTGCTCAAGTGTGCATGCATGTGTGCCAGTGTGCATTGGTACGTGTGTGTGCATGAGTGTGACTGTGTGGAGTGTAAGTGCATTTTGAGTGTGTACATATGAATGTATGTGTGAGTGTGCATGCATGTGTGCCAGTGTGGGGGGCTGCACACGTGTGTGTGTGCACATGAGTGTGACTTGTGGAGTGTAAGTGCATTGTGTGAATATATGAGTGTATGTGTGAATGTGTTCAAGTATGCATGCATGTGTGGCACTATGTGTGGGTACATGTGTGTGTGTGGTCAAGTTTGCATGCATGTGTGTGTGTGTGTGTGTGTGTGTGTGTGTGTGTGAGTATGTGCATCCATCATCGGTGTGCATGCCTGCCTGGCTCTGGCTGGTTTTCATATCACTTTCTCTTGGTCTATGCGCTTCTAGGCTGTATGCCTGGGAGTCGATGCTGGTGTGTCCAAGTCCCTCTAGGAGATCCTCCCTGTGCATGTCCCTGTGTGTCAGATACTCTAGATCAGCTCCCAACCTTTCCTTCCATTGAGAAGCCACCGCCCACCGTGGGGACCCCCATACTCTCTCAAGAGAGAGAGGAAGTCACTGCTCTGGAGGAAGTCAGAACATCGCTGGCCCAGCAAAGTCTTGGCATCTCAGTCTGCCTCCCCCGTTCTTCCAGCAACACTGATTTCTTCCATAGCCTGGGGACAGGTCACCCAGTGCTCTTGGCATTCGCTGCTATCCCCCAAACTAGAGTTCAAAGCCATTTTTTAAAAGAAGAGCAAGAGTGAAAAGAAACCTGCCTTGAAGGTTTGGGGATTCATGAGTAAAACATGCCCCACACTTCCAGAAGCCACAGTCTAGTCAAGGTTAGGGGCAGGAAGACAGACACATAAACACTAAGGACAGACGGTGTTGAATGCAAAAAGGCTAGAATGGACAGCGAAAGGAGAGTGATTTTCATCTGGCCTGTCTAGAAAAGGATTTACAAAGGTGAGGCTAGTAGGGTTTTAAACGATGAATAAGATTTCAGCAAATAGATAAGGTGCAGAAAGGCTGCCTGGGCTCTCATGGCCCCTGTGTGTCCCTCTGTCACAGCACTGACCACCAGTGCGATGGCGATTCCGTGACCATTTCCCTGGAGGGCTGGGAACACTTTGGGGGCAGGGACTGAGTTTTTACCTTGCTCTCCTCTGGGACCCCAGGGACCTAGCACAGGGCCCAGCAAGGAGCAGCTTCTCAGCAAGTAGCAGCTGCCTCCAGCATGAACCACATGGGTTAGTAGAAAGCTGTGCAGGGTTGGGGTGGCACGGGTGAGACAGGAAGCAAACGAGGTAAGATGAGGAAAGACTAGGATCCCCAAGTTCTTTCCGTCTTTCTTGTGCAGCCTCGGCTTATAGCGAAAGGTCTTGGGATGTGTGTGACTTACAGAGAAAAATCTCCAACACTGGGAGGGAAATCAGTGGGATTCCCACGTGCCACTGGCTCTGCCTCCACTCCCAGGCCAGCCACGATGTGATCACCGCATCCCTCCCGCCAGCTGGAACCCTCGTGAACTTGCTTGGTTCTCCAGGTAGAGTGGGGGGTACCATTCACCCCATTACTCAACATCAAAGGTAATTGGCTTCCCACTTCCTCAGAATTTATTTGTGCAATTTGCCAGTCATTTAGAGGCCAACGTGTTTAAACATTTATTTCTCCTTCTCAGGAACAATATTGATTACTGCTTTATGTTTACGACGGCTGGCTGGAGGCTCAGCACGTGTGTGTCTTCTAGGTCTCTTTGGGAACGTGCACGTGAGGCAGCCAATGTGTGCACCTGCTGTCATTTCAGAGAAAGGAGTTCTCATCTCCATTTTGCTGGTGGGGAAACTGAGGCGCAGAGCAGGGACATGCCCATGGCCACCAACTATCAGGGAATGGATTTGTCACCATGCGTCTGTGAGCATGGAGAGGCACTCACACCACCCCGCACATGCAGCACCACTCCTCGATGGGAGCAGCACACTTGGAGTTAAGAGATAAACCCGGGGAGGCAGGAAATCCACGTGATGGGAGCCCGACCCTTTCCAGTCAGCACCGAAAGGTGGGCCTGGACACCTCCCGACGCCCGCCCTAGCTCACTCATCAGCACTCTACGGTCGCTTCCTCTGAGCTGGGCGTGACCCGGCTGCTGGGGACACCAAGAAGACTTGGACCCAATCCCACTCTCAAGTGGCCAACAAGGCCTTTGTTTGCTGTGGCCTCCCAGTGCCTACAGCAAAGCAGGGGACACAGCACATGCTCAATAAGCCTGTGCTGAATGAATAAATCTGAACTAGCCATGCACCGGCAGCACCTTCAACAAACACGGGCAAAGCACCCATGCCCAGGCACAGTTCTGGAAGCCAGGGAGGGAACGGTGGCTTCTGCTGCCTCCTGCCCTGCTGGAGAAGGAAAGGGACCTGCTGTTAGAGGCCTTTCGGCATGACGCCATGAACCATGCCCACGGCTCTCCTGTGAGGCAGGGACCTCATGCCCGCTTCATGCAGGAGTCTGGGATGCCGACTCTGGAGCCAGACTCTCCTGGGTTTGGATCCAGCTCTCGGTTTCCTCACCTGTGAAATGGGGATGATGATAACAGTGCCTGCTGTGTAGGATCTGGTGAGGATTAAATGAGCTATCATAGCGAGAGTGCTTAAAAGACACATGCTCACTACGGAAGTGTCCGTTCTTGTTCCAGACGAGGAATCGGGGCTTGTGGAGACTCAGTGCCTCGCCCGAGGTCACACCGCCAGGAAGTGGCAGAGGCAGGACTTGAACCCAGGTCCCACGACTCCAGAATCTTTTTCCCATGTTTCACAGCCTCTCTGCTGGTAGAAATAGGAGTCCTTTTGCCCGTTAATCGTATTGGGGACAAGAGTTTGCCTTGGCACGGCTCTGCGACTTAACCCTTCTGGCCTCTTTTACATCACCTGCAGTCTTTTAAGCTGGACTTTTGTAAATGCCACAAACATTGCACACTCCAGGCCTCCCTCTATCCCTCGGCAAAGGGATCAGAACCCACAAGGCTCCACTGGCAGGTTGTCCTTCCAGCTCTGCCACTCACCCAGCTGAGCAGCTTTGACCGAGGTGCTGCCTCTCTCTGGGCCTCAGTTTCCCCCTTCGTATAACAAGGGATTATCTGACGTGTCTCCACCTTCAGGTGAAAAGCACTTCATAGACATGTCTCGCCACACCTCATGGCCACAGACCCCCAGAAGAAAGACGGTCATGTCCACTTTGGTGGCTAGGAAACTGAGGCACAGGTCAGGGAAATGTCCCTGGCCACCCAGCAAGGAAGCAGCTGGGCCAGGATCTGACCCTGACTCTGACTCAAATCTCAAAGGCCCTTCAAGTTCTAAAACGCTCAGAGTTTAATAAAAGAAGCGTAAACGTGCTTCCCACTTGCCGGAATTCTGTGCCCAACATCTCACCTGCAGTGACGTCACCGTGGAAAGGTCCTTAAGTTTCCCTTCTTCATCCTTTAGGTTATAACCCTCGGGCCTTTTATCCCGTTCGGTAATCTTCCATAATTTGATAGTTTTATCTTTAAAAACAGAACAAAGTAAAACAAGACACATAATTCACCACCAGGACAGAGAACAGAATATCCACTTCAGTGAACTAGACAATGACACACCAGTCCAGAAACGATTTAAGTGTCCTCGGACACGTGGGTTCTTTCTAATTGTGTCCATTACGTGTCCTGATGCGACGGACATCTGCATAGGGAGCACCCGTCCTCACTCTGTGCTTTCCCCATAACTGAACCTTAAGGTGAAATTGCTGGGCCCAAGGGCATGATACTTGAAGGGTTGTTACCAATCTCTCGACTGATTTCCAGGAAGACCATACCAGTGTAGCTTCCTACTTAGTTGAGTTCTTCGTGGACAGAAGAGGGTGACCTACGTGCTCTTCCTAACTAAGCAGCGTCCTCCCGTCCAGGACCCAGCTCTCCAGCGGCCCTGCTTCCCTGGAATCCTGCCAGGAACATCACAAGAGAAATCTTTAGTAGCTGTGATGTTCATTTTATGTCAACTAGGCTGGGCCACGTATCCATCTATTTGATCAAACACGTCTTGAACGTTGCTGTGAAGGATTCTTTAGATGAGATTCCTATTTAAATCAGTAGACTTTGTGTAAAGCAGACAACCCTACATAGTGTGGGTGGGCCTCATCCAATCCACTGAAGGCCTTAATAGACAAAGACTGATGCCCCGGGGGAGAAGGGGCTGCCCAGTGGCCTTGGGCCTTGAACAGCAGCTCTCCCCTGAGCCTCCAGCTGCCCTGCAGACTGTAGACTGGCAGCCCCCCAGTCACATAAGCCAATTCCTTAAAATAAATCCCCCTCTCTCTCTCTCCAGTATACCCTGTTGGCTCAGTTTCTCCAGAGAACCCTGATTACTACAGTAGCCAAAACAAATACCACCATGTCCAGGAGAAGGAACAGAGGAGAAAGTTGATATCAAGGGAGCACTTGACAGGTGCCCAAGGTCATGCTATTTATTAGAAAAGGGAGAAGCTGAAATTCAAGACCAGGTTGGGAAGCATTTGGGGGATGGGTAAGGAGCTAAAGCTGTCCTTTCCTCCAGAGAGGCAGAAAGAAAGTGACATCTCTCTCAAATTATTGCAAAAAAAGGAGCACATATATGAGGCTCAGAACCTGCCGGATGCTCCTGCCCAAGGTGGCCTGTCCTTAGGGAGGGCGTTTTATTGCCTCCACTGCTGTGCAGGAAAGGCCCCACTGGTTCAGGTGACAGGTTTGCTTAGCATGATTCCATGCCAGGCAGCCCTCAAGGGACACGGGTCCTGCCCGTCAGGAGCCTGGTGGGAGCACACAATGTGAATGGCAGGTGGCCAGTGTGGGACAAGCTTAGGGTCAGCAGGGGTCAGAAATGTCACAGGAGGGATGCCTGGCTCAGCTGAGAGGTCGGGGAGGCTCAGTGGCAGATGACACCCAGCAAAAGCTTACAGGACAAGGTGGGAGTTGTCCAGGTGAGTCTGACCAGTTTTAGAAAAGCCTTAGAGCCCCGCCCCCCCCGAGGAGCGTGGGCTTCCTCAGGGAGGGCACAGGCGACTTCAGCCCGCAAGCCTCTCACACACTGCGCTTGTGGTGCTCGGGGCGCTGGGCGGCCGTCATCCGGCTGTGTCCCCAGAAGGGAGCTAGGTCCACCCCGCTACACAGGAGAGGTAACCGAGGCTCAGGACAGCAAGGCTACTTCTCCGAGGCCGCAGGGCCAGGACAGAGTCCAGGTCTGGCCCCCTCATCAGGAATATCAAGCTCCCTCCACCCCAAGGAAAAGTGTTCACAGAGATGTCCATGACGGTGCCATGTACAGTAGTGGGAACAGCCCAAGTCCCAGCACAGGGAAAGCGCGGCAGTGCTGGGTATTGACTGGGCAGGGCTCACGCGCTGCTGGGGCACCGTCTGCAGGAGGGTGGCGGGCGGGTGGCTCACCGTTGGCAGACAGCAGCGCGCGGGCGGCGTTCTGCTGTGGCAGCCACTTGATCTTGTTAATTTTCTCCTCTATCTCCAGGCTCTTGAGGTAGTCAAACTCCGGCTCATGGCTCTGGAACGTGCTATAGACGTCGTACTCACCCTGGCTTTGAGGCGCATTTTTACTCTGCAAGGAAACCCCAGGAAGGAGCCTGAGCTCCATGATCAGCAAGGGCGGGGTGGGGACCGACCTGGGGAAGGGCCCAGTGGCTGAACCTCAGAGGGCCCGACACAGCCACAGTGACCAGGCACCAAGCAGTGCCTGTGGATCCAACTCAAGGGTCAGGGGAAACTACACTTTAAATGGCCGGTGACACGCCATGCGGCTGTGCTGAGCCCCACCTCCCCGCTAGTCTGATAGGTAAGAACAAGCTGGCTCACACTGACTGAGCACCTACTGTGTGCCGGGCACTGAGCTAAGGGCATCCCACACCTCATCTCGTCCCCAGGAGTGCACAGTAGGGTGGCTGCGAGGGTCACGTGAGCCAGTGAGGGAGAGTGAGACTCAAGGCACGTCAGCTCTGGGGACGTGCTCAGGCACGCGTGCGGGAAGGAGACTGTGCCTCAGCTCTCTCCTCCCCTCCCCACCCCTTGTCCCCCTGTCCTTCCCTTCCCCTCCCTTCTCCCTCCTCCCTAGTTTCAGGGGTGTCTTCTGCCTGTAACCCCCAGCACACATGTGATGGGGGAGACGCCCCTCTCTGAAGCCGGGTGGCACGTAAGTGACAGACCACCGTCCTGGAGTCAGGCAGGCTGGATCTGCTGTTCAGCAACTGGGTGACTTCTCTGAGTGTCCTCATTTGTAAAACGGGGTGTCGATCCTCACCCTCTGGGGTGAGCAATGGAGAGTAAATGAGAAAAGTGTACAGAACACTTAGTCAGGTGCCTGCACATAGTAGGTGCTCAGGAAATGGGGGCCTCTTATCACAAGGTTCGTGTAGCGTTTCAGAAATACACCCCTGGGTGGGTTGTCCCAGCTGGCTCCGGTCTTGCCCAGAATTCTGCTGGACAATGAACCCCACAGGGACAGGGTGGGGGTGGGGGCAAGGGCCAAAAGGTTTCATTGGAGGCTTACGCTGGAGCAGCAGCTGGCTCTGCCTCGTCCTGACAGTGGCTCTGGGGTCTAGGACAGGGTGTGGCACCCAGCAAGCAAACATCTGCTGGGTGGAAGGAGCTCAAAGCACAGCTTTGCAGCCCACTCGGTGGACTCCCACCCTGGACCTGCCCACCCCATCCCTGCCTCCCCATGGCACCCCTTTCCCACCAGCCCCAGGTACCCTGTGGTAGAGGCAGGGACACAATCCCAGTAGGATGCCCCGCAGTACCCTGTGGGTTAAAGGCCCCCCCATAGGTTACAGTGTGGCCCCCACCAACTCTGCCCCCCACCTCCCACCTGCCCCCTCCCCCCACCAGACCCTATGGCCTCGCACCTCCGGTTCCCGCTGGAAGATGACAACCCGGCCACCCTTGTCACCGGTGGCCAGCAGCTCTCCAGTGTGGTTGAACTCGACAGTAGAGATGATGTCAGCTAGGAGGGGAAAGAGACAGGACACAGCGGCTGGTTGGACCCCTGTGTTTACCAGGCTAATGACAGCAGTGCAGGAACCCCGTGCCAGGCCCCACAGCCCCGGGCAGGGCCTCCGCTGGGCAGACAGGAGCCCGAGGGGTGGGGAGCGTGGACGGGCCGCACAGCACCTGCAGCCTGGCTCCCCCACCCCCTCTGCTGGCTGCCAACAGAGACCTGCGTCAGGGACACGCTTCACTCCCCCCTCCTTCCCTTCCTTCCAGAAGTTCAGAAATTTCCTTGGGTGCTGAGCAGGTGGTTTGGATGTCAGCATCTGACACTCACTAAGGCCTCCCGCTTCCCACCCCACACAGCCCAAGTCCGCTGAGCTGTGACGGACACGTGTATGATCTAGGCTGGGACCAGCTCAGGACAGGGAAGGGAAAGGCTATTCCACCGGGCGGGAGTGGGGCAAGCTTCTGGGAGGAGGCCATGCTTGGTGGAGACTTTGAAGGTGGGCAGGCGGCATGTGGGGGTGGGACAGCATGGGCAAAGGCCCAAGACAGGTGGCCTGCACAGTGTCTCCACTGGACCCCTTTGGCCGGGAGCCCAGCCGAGGGAAGGGAGGTCCCAGAACCCCACAAACTTCAGGGGACTTGACACAGGCCTGGGGGCAACCATAGTGGCCGGCCGACTCTATAGTAACTGGACACTCCATGGGACTGACGTGGCATCTGAAGCCACCTGGATGTGGCCTCACTCTCCTGTCTTGAACCTCCACCAGGCCCCCATGCTCTGGCCACCTCAGGCAGGCCAGCCTTTCCCAGCAGCTTTGTAGACAAACAAGATGCTCCTCTGCCAGGGGCTGCTCAGGGCTTGGCACACAGTAAGGTTGGGGTGAATCATCCCTGCCCCATCAGAGCCCAGTCAGGGGCCCCACCTCCAGCCAGGCCTCTGGATCTCTCCCCAGTCTGCGCTTCTAGAACGCTGAGCTCCCAATACCCCCTGTCCGTCTTCCCGACCAAGTTTCCTCAAGGTACTCAGGAACCCTCCTATGTGGTTACCCTATACCTGGAGTCTTGGGCTCCCAGGGATGGCCCTCCTGCATGGGCAGGAGTTTGGAAAGAAATGACAGCCCCATCTCCAGGCCCCAGTTTTTGCATCTGGGAACTAGGGGAATGCCCCTTCCATCTTCAACATTCTTGGGTTCTACGTGTCACAGAGAAGACTTGCCCGCACATTCCAGCAGGACACCCTGGGAGCTAGGAGAGAGCAAGCGGAGGACAGGACCCTGGCCTGGCAGAAGGAAACCTTCACCTTCCAGGGACTGAGCCGTCCTGGAGGACAGCTGGAGAACTAGAAGCCTGAGGGCTGCTCCATCAACGAGTTTTACTGGAGCCCCAAGGTGATTTTATTTTTAATTTGAATTCATTCCTAATATTTGAAAAGGGAAAATTTCCTATAAAACCTCACACTTCCAGTATGCCTTGAAAGATGGAAAGTTCTAGAACACTGTCCCCATATGCCCAAGCAGCACTGGTTGGCAGGAGCAGAGCAGGACCCACCCCCCTGTGAATGAGACCTCAGTCATTCTTCACATTCCTGGCCTGGACTCTGTAAGCACCCTAATCTCTGATCCTGGCATTAGCAAAATGGATCTACTTGCAAACAAACTGCAGGTCTGGCCACTCCTCCCAGTGGCCCCAGGTAGGATGCATAGCTGGCCTCCCTGCCCCATGCTCTGTTAAGCCGCCAGGGTGGTGGTTAAATTCCTGAGTCGTGGTGTATCTCTCTGCTCAACACCCTCCATTGGTCCCGAGAACAGAATTCTGATCCCTCCTAAAGCTCCTCCTCTGCAGGCTCCCCCGTCTCAGGTGGTGGCAGCTCCAAGTCCTGCTCAAACCCAACCCTTGGGGTTGCCCTGACTCTACACCCAATGCTGCTGGCTCAGCCTTCACAGCATAGCCAGATGCCAAACACTTCCCACCTCTGCCGGGGTCACCGCGACAGCCCCCCAGTGGACCTGGCTTTCTCCCTCACCCGGCTACAGTCTAGCCTTGGTGGAGCAGTGGGAGGGGGCCTGTTAACACCTATGACTGGTCATTTCACTCTCTTGAGCAAAGCTCCCAGGGGCTCCCCATTTTAAATTCAGAGTAAAGCAAAGGCCTCAGAGTGGTCTAAAGTCCCTGAGGCAGGACACATCAGGAGGTCAAACCTCACCGTTCCCCTGCACCTGTGTGCTTCTCCATGGAACTCAGCAGTGCCTCCTACCCTGGTGTGGGAAACCTGTCCCTCTCCCCACCCCCACCTTGACTCTGGGCTTGTCTCCGTGATTTATCTGGCCTGCAGGACGGCAATTAGATAAGCCACAAGCAGAGACTGGAAAGGGGCTTGTGAGCTGGGGTTTGCTATCCTGCACCAGGCCACTATCAGAGAAGGATTTGCCCAGGCTAGCCCATTGGTCCTGGGGGGTGGGGGGACACAGGCAGCAGAGCCGTCCCAGCCAAGCCCAGCCTCCAGCAGACCCACTGACCTGCACAGCATGGCAAGCCCAGCTAAGCCTATATCACCGAATCTGCAGATGCGCCATAAAAAAATTTACCGTTGTATAGTTTTATGCCCTCCCTCCTCCCCAGCTTCATCCCCCACAACTCTCTGCCTTCTTTATTCCACTCCTAATCATGGGCTCCTTGCCCTTTCTCAAAAGCACGGGCTACCATCTGCCTCAAGACCCATTCTCTCAGCCTGGAGTGGTTTGCCTGCGGCCCACAGCATAGCTCGTTCCTGTCCCTTCCACGCTGCTCAGCTGCCGCCTTCTCACCGAGCAACTGACCACCTTGTTGAACTTGCCATCCGCACCCCAGCACCCCTTCCAGAGCATCACCCACTGGCCTGATCTGACTTTTCCCTGCAAGGCTTTTATAGTCTGTTGGCTGTCTCGCCCCCTCCCCACCCTACCTCCTTCCCCCGCCAGAATGAACACTCCACAAGGGCAGGCATCTCGGTCTTTCTGATTCGTGGTTGCAACCTCAGGCCCTCAAATGGTGCCTGCATGTGGTAGGCAAGCCACAGATATCTATTCAATAGATGCCTTTTCTTTTTCAGTGAACACCCTTTAGAGGCAGCTCCTGAGCTTCACTGGCCTGAGCCCTGGGCAAATGCCATCTTTAAGGGGCTATTGTCTGAATATCTGTCCCCTCCAAAGCTTGATCCTCAGTGTGACAGTGTTGGGGAGGGGGCTTTGGGAGGTAATTGGATAGTGAGAATTATGCCCTCTTGAAAGGATTAATCCATTCGTGGATTAATGGGTTAATGAATAAGCAAGCTAATGGATAATCATGGGAATGGCACTCATGGCTGCATAAGGACAGGAAGCAGCACGCTAGCGCACCCCTGCTCAGCCCCTGCCATGGGAACCCTGCACCACCTCAGGACTTTGCAGAGAGTCCCCACCAAGAAGAAGGCCCTCACTAGATGTGCCTCCTTGACCTTGGACTTCCCAGCCTCCAGAACTATAGAAACAAATTCTGTTTCTTTATAAATGACCAAGTTTCAGGTATTCTGTTATAAGCAACAGAAAATGGACTCATGCAGATGGTGAAAGAAAAAAAAAGAGTGATAAGGTGGTTTAGATGTGGGATAAAGGGCTGGACATACCCATTCATTAAGACACACATCTCATTAAACCAAAAAGATGAGAAATGAAACGCCCTCTGAGTGTGGAGGCAAGAACGGGGTCAGGTCCCTCCATGGGTGGCCTGTCCTCGCCCAGAGATGCCTGAACACCCGTGAGCTGAAGCTGGAGCCACACCCAGCTGTGGCACTGATTCTTGCTATTTCATAGTAAAATCCCCTAAGGGAAAAAGAACAGGATATAAAATTGGATATAAAATGTTTTTAATTATATAGATCAGTGATCACAGCCATGTTAAATGGGCAAACAAACTGGGCAGAGGGGAAAAAAGCTGGAAGAGAATTCTCCAAAATGTGAACAGAGGTTGGTGTTTAGGATGGTTGAAGTAAGATAGTTTTTTCCTCCACTTTATACTTTTCTATGTTTTCTAGATTTTCTGAAGATATATTATTTTTTCATAGCTTTGTTGGGGTGATAATCGATACACAAAAAACTGCACATATTTAATGTATGCAATCTGATGCATTGGGACATATGCATAATGCATATTGTTTTTATGGTGAGAAAATAACAATGCTATTAAAGTAAAATGCCAACGTAACTATTGCTATCCAGAGCAAACGCGGTCCACAAATGCTGGGCGGTTACCACAGTAACAGACACTAATGTCTGCGAGCAATTTACATTTATATGCCACTTTCGTATCCTCTGCCTCCCTGAACCTCACAGCAGCCCCCAAGGGAGATATTACTGTTACTTCCATTTGGCAGCTGAGGAGATGAGGCTCCCTCCACTGGCAATGACCTCGCAAGCTCTTTGAGGACCAGTAGGAAGCCCTGGATTGGAGTCTTGGCTCCAGCGCCTCAGCTGTGTGGCCTTGGGTAAGCCACACAACTTCTCTAGGCCTTGGTCTCGTCATCTAGCATGCTCATGGTAGAGTCTGCCCGGTGTTGGAGGCTCAAGTGAGACAATGGAGGTGAGAAGGCTGGGGAGGAATGACCACTTACCAAAATTTGCTGGACAAAAAGCTAAAGCTCTTTGTCTTCTTTGCTTCTGGCCTTAACAGATTTTGCAGCATGCAGCTCAGAAGTATGGGAGACAGATCTGTGGGCCAACGTCACCACGTACTATCCTCACCACCAGCCCCTCCAGTCCAATTCTGCAAACATGTACAGAGCAACCGCCAGACTTCAAATCCCCCTGAGCCAGGCTGGGGCATGGCTTCCTCAGGCCCAGGAAGGGGCTGGTGGATGTTTAACACCTACTTATTTTTATAGTAAGTGTCTTCAGAGGTTGCCTTAGGAAAAGTTGCCTTAGGAGAAAACCAGAAGTTCACATCAGTAAAACCATAAAGCCAGTTGTTCTGGTGAACACCTCTGCGGAGAAAGTCCGTCCTCTCATCAGAATGTCAGGCACCTCCAGCCCCAATACCACCTCCTCCAGGAAGGCTTCCTGGACAGCTCCCACTTTCCTCACCCCCAGTTCAGTGGTCTCTCCTACAACCACTTTCTTATGGCCATTGTGCACCCTTCACAGGGTACTGAGCTTGTCCCACGTAGTGCTGTCTGTGTCCAGGTTCCTCTAGCCCTGGCCACAGAAGGCAGCACAGCACTGTGATCGATTATGATAACTTACATTTCTTAAGTGCTTCTGTCTGCCTGATTCAGAGTGCCCTAAACACGCTGGGAATAGCCTAGCAGCTCCTATCGGAGCAGAGAGATCACAAACAACATCTATAGACTTTAAACCCTCGACTAAAAAAAAAAAACAAAACTATCTGAAGTCCCTGGAATGTGACCAAACCCAGGCAGATGCTGCAGGGGGCAGCACAGAGAGGGCGCAGCCCTGGGAGAGTCCCCATGGCTTTTAGCCTGAGGACAAGCCCAGCCTGTGTCGTGTGGCTGCTAAAACCCATATGGAAAGCCACAGTCTCACTGGCTTGATAAACCAGAAACAGGGTCTGAGGAAATCTCAGCAGCTGGAAAAGTGAGAGTGCAAATCCTGGAAAGAAGAGAGGCACGGAGAGAGATCCCAGAGGTGGTACATCAAGTCCGCCTGTGTCTTTGGCTGATCCCAAACCACGCACGCACAGGACAGACTCCAAGCAGCTGCCGCCCAGCTGGGCTGAATGACGTGGACTAGGATTCCGCCGCTGGCCAGCCCTGCAGGCGGAGTTCACAGGGGAGTTCAGCCAAGTTAACTGCGTCCAAATACACAAAACCAAACACAAATGCTATCTGGAGGAAAGCAACAAAAATGTACAGTCTGTATCATGTTATTCCCAACACCCAGGATATGATCCAAAATTATGTAAAGATATACTAAAAAATAGGAAAACATCACTCATGCTTAATACAAAAAACAGTCAATGGAAACTGACCCTGAAATGTTCTGGAGAGTGGAATTAACAAATCGAGATTATTTAAGTAGCTATTATAACTATGTTAAAGAATGTAAAGAAAGTTTGCTCATACTTAATGAACTACTTTAATGAAAAGAAAGGAAATCTCAACAGAGAAATAAAAATCATAAAAAACGAACTAAATGTAAATTCTCTTTTTTTGGGGGGGGGCAGCTGGCCAGTTCGGGGATCTGAACACTTGACCTTGGTGTTATCAACACCTGCTCTAGCCAACTGAGCTAACCAGTCAGCCCTAAATGTAAATCCTATAACTGAAAATATAATATCTGAAACAGAAAAATCACTGAATTGCTTAACAGAACATTTGAGATGACAGAAAAAAAAATTAGTGAACTTGAAGATAATATCAATAAAAATGACCCAATCTGAAGAACAGAGAGAAAATAATTTTTTAAGAAAAAGAACAGAGGGCCGACCCCGTGGCTCACTCGGGAGAGAGCTCCCAGCGCCGCGGGTTCGGATCCTATATAGGGCTAGCCAGTGTGCTCACTGGCTGAGCGCGGGAGGGTTGCAATCCCCTTCCCGGTCACAAAAAAAAAAAAGAAAGAAAGAAAGAAAGAAAAAGAAAAAGAACAGATCCTCAGGGACCTGTGGGATAGGATCAAAGGGTCTAACACACATGCAATTGGAATTTCAGAGGGAGAAGAGAGAGAGACTAGAATGGAAGAAAGCCTTCAAGAAATAATGACTGAAAAATCCTCCAATTTGGTAAAAGACACTAATTTACAAATTTAAGAAGCTTAGCTAATTCCAAGCAGGACAAATACAAATAAAGTTACACCTGGGCATATCATGGTCAAACTGATGAAACCCAAAATGACGAGAGAATTTTGTAAGCAGCTGAATTAAAACAACACGTTGCATTCAGAGGCCCAACGACTCAGATGCCTGCTGACTTCTCAGCAGAAACAGTGGAGTCCAGAGGACTCTCTCAACACACTGGAAGAAAATTTTAAAACCTGCAAACCCACAATTCTGAATCCAGTGAAAGTAGTTTTCAAGTATGAAACACAAGTAAAGGCATTTCAGTTAAAGCTCCTGCGTGGCCCATTGCTTCAGTCTCAGAACGATCCTATGGTCCTATTTCATTCCCTACTTACAGAGATGGAAACTTGGTCACCCAAAAGCAAAGAACTTGCCCAAAGTCACTCAGTGGCAGAGCCTTGCCACGTGCTCCTTTGGCATGTCCCTGCCCTCATACCAGGGCCTCAAGCTGCCACTGGCTGCAGCCTCAGCTCAGGGTCCCAGCTCAGCCACTGGGGGAGTCCACCAAGCCCCCCCATGATTGGCAGGTCACTCTAGGTTGTCCTGTTGTGGGTGTGAAAAAAAATCCACAAAAAAACCGTGCTGCCCTTCCACCCGCGAGGTCCTCTCCTTCCGTATGGGGCAGCTCTGGGGTGTCCCCCAAATGGAGAGGGAGGGTTGGAAGAGGCAGCTTGGAGGCTGCAGGGACCGCTGGTCAAGGAGACATCAGCCAACACCACAGTGATGGGCACAGCGCAGACCTATCCACAGACACCCAAGGAGGGTAGAGGTGATGTCCCAAGAGACCAGCCCCGTGATGGGTCTCTGCATGCCGGAGCCAGAGAGGGGCTGTAAGTTGAATTGTGTCCCCAAAAGCTATGTTAAAGTCCTAACCCCCGTACCTGTGAAGGTGAATTTATGTGGAACTAGAGTCTTTGCAGATGACCAAGTTAAGATGCAGTCATACTGGATTAAGGGGGCCCTAAATCCAATGACTGGTGTCCTGATAGAAGGCCATATGAAGACACAGGGTCACACAGACACAGGGGAGAAGGCCATGCGATGATGGAGACAGAGATCAGAGTGACTGTCTACAAGCCAAGGAAGCCAAGGACTGCCAGCGACCACCAGAAGCCCGGAAGAGCCTGGAACAGCTTCTCCCCTGGAGACTTCAGAGGGAGCACAGCCCTGCTGACCCCTTGATTTCAGACGTCTGGCCTTCAGAGCTGGGAGAGAGCACATTTCAGTTGTTTCAGACACCCCATTTGTGGTATTTTGTCACAGCCGCCCTAGGGAACTACACAGACAGAGCTGAAACAAGAGCTGGAGCAGGCACTCGCCCTCACGAGCACGGGGCAGCACCCTGGCCCATGCCCTGCATCCCAGCCCACGCGCTGCATCCCGGCCTGCACCCTGCACCCCGGCCCACGCCCTGCACCCCGGCCCGCATGCTGCACCCCGGCCTGCACCCTGCACCCCGGCCCGCGCCCTGCACCCCGGCCCGCATGCTGCACCCCAGCCGCGCACTGCATCCCGGCCTGCACCCTGGCCCACGCCCTGCACCCCGGCCCGCATGCTGCACCCCAGCCCGCACACTGCATCCCGGCCTGCACCCTGCATCCCAGCCTGCACCCTGCACCCTGGCCCACGCCCTGCACCCCGGCCCGCATGCTGCACCCCAGCCCGCGCACTGCATCCCGGCCTGCACCCTGCACCCCGGCCCACGTGCTGCACCCCAGCCCGCGCACTGCACCCCGGCCCGCGCGCTGCACCCCGGCCTGCACCCTGCATCCCAGCCTGCACCCTGCACCCTGGCCCACGCCCTGCACCCCGGCCCGCATGCTGCACCCCAGCCCGCGCACTGCATCCCAGCCTGCACCCTGCACCCCAGCCTGCGGGCCGCACCCCGGCCTGTGGGTTGCTGGGTGTCCTCTGCACTGTGCCATGTGGGAGGCTCTGCCCTTGGATTTTAAACATACCACTGCAGCTTTCAACAGGGTGACGGTATTCCAGTCCCAGCCTTGTTACTCGTTAGCTGTGTGACCTCACCCAAATCACTTACTCTCTCTGAACCCTGACTACCTCAGGGATAAAATGGGAATTGTCAGCCAGCCAGCCAGTTTTCCTAGCATTTACATGGCATTCGAATAATTCTGTGGACTAGAAGTTTCCCTGGAGTCTCTGGCCAGGGCTTGCAAATACGAGGAAGACATTGAGATGCTCGTCGGGAGACTTCCTCCCCTCCTCGTCCACCACCATCAGTGCTGTCAGCGCCACTAATGAGCCATCAGACATCAGAGCCCAGGGCAGAGGGGGCCTGTGCATGCCCAGCTTGAGGCTTCTGAGGTTGCTGCACTGGATTAGTACTGCCAGAGGCATCGGTGCCAATGAGGATGGCAGTGGGGGAGGAAGGGTCCGCCTGCTGCTGGGGGAGGCCCTCTGTGCGAGGTTCCACCTGCAGTGGCCGGCGCCTGGGACGGAGCTCAGTGAGCAAAGCTGCTCAGCACCTCCTCTGGGCACACACGGGAGGAGGATGAGGAGGTGAGGGAGGCCAGGCCAGGTCCAGGGGACACGCAGGAGGCGAGGGATGGTCAGGAGGACCGGAGGGGCGGTGGGGAGGGGGCGGGATCCAAGAGGGCCTCCTGGAAACAGTAACAGGAGTGCGGTCTTGAGGAACAAAGCGGAGTGGCAGATTAGGCATCAGGAGAGCAGAGGGACAGTGAGTGGGACTGGAAAGGGAAGTGGCCCTGAGGACCCGCTCCATGACTTTGGACCCTTGGACCAGAACAGGTTATAACAGCTAATCCTCCTGGTACCTCTTGGGAGCCAGGCCCTGCTCTAGAACTTTACACCTATTATTGAGTCTTTTTAACAACTCCAAGAAGTTGTTGTAGGCTACTATTATTCCCATTGTACAGATGAAGAAATTGAGGCACAAAGGGGATAACTAGGTTGCCAAAAGCCACTCAGCTAGTGGGTGCAGAGCCAAGAATTAGTCCAGGCAGGCTGGCTCCAGTCCATAAACTTGACCCCCAGGCCTGGTGCTTCTCAAGACATTTAAAGGCATCAGAGATGCAGGGCTGGAGAGTCGGGAGGAAAGGGGTGCTAAGCTGAGATTCCCCACCCGCCCTTTTAGAGGGAGACGCTTGGAGAGCTCCAAATACGTGAAGAAGTCCCTCTCTGACAGCGATCAGAAGGGCACGGGCCTCACCCAGGGCAGTCGGAGGGGACCTTCCTGAGCAGGGTTTTATGACAGGCAGAGCAGAACCACGGAGATGCTGAGATCGCAGGCCAGGCCTGCTGCCACACCTCCATTCTCACTTGGGAGCACCTGGCTCGCCATGGTCCCTGGCAACAAATTGGAGCAATGATCACATTATTACTAAATGTCCATTTTGCTGCAGAATACCCACATTTTGCCACCCTCCCACCCAAGCTGGCCTGTGGTCAGAGGGCTGGGATGCCGTTGCCAGGCCACAAGGTCTCCCCAGGTTGTGCTCATGTCACTCAGCTGGAAAAAATGTCAAGGGGATGGCAGGAGGTTTTTGGAGGGGGGAATCTGTGTGAAGTAGGCACCAGCCGCCACCTGTCCCACCCACGCAGCCCAGAGGCCCAGGACTCTGGCTTTGCCTATCAGGAGCCAGAGCTCTCCCACCAGCACAGGAAGGGTGTCCAGCCCCAGCCGCCCATAGGCAAGAGAAGGGGTGGCCATGCTGCCACCCTGGCATCAGGCAGGAGCCCCGGTCCTGGCCCACAGATGGGGTCTAGAGTCTGCCCCACCTCTCCATGGCTGGTGAGCCTGGGTAGGCCACCTCCCCTCTGGACTCCCTGTCCTCACCCACGAAAGAGAAATAACAAACTCATACCTCCTCCTGCTGTGCAGAGGACAGGACAAGACGGGGCAGGGGGTGGGCAGAGTGCCAGGGCCAGGCGCTGCGCTGAGAACTTGCCTTGTGGCCCCGCTGAATTCTCTCCAGAGCCCGGCTGGCCACATCAGGCAAGTCCTGGATTTAACATCCCTTCCCCAGCTGGGTTTATAACAGGAAAAGTGCACCCGAAGAGGAGTAAACGTTCAAGCTGGGCCCAGTATTGATTAGTTTTAAAGGCCAAGGGAAAAGAATTCCATTATCCCGCATGTGCCTCAAGAGCTCCAGGTAAAAGGGAATGCTGGAAACTCAAAGTGTGGTCCCAAGACGTGCCTGCTGACAGGTGGTCAGCCAGCCAGAGCTGAGGACACTGGGGACGTCTGGTTTAACTGATGACTTTGAGGTCGGGGGACAGCGGAGTGAAGCCTGAGGGCGGGGCCGGAGGCCTGGGGGCGGGTAGTTGTGCCCTGACAGTGCAGTTATCCCACGCGCTGTCGCTGTCTGCAGAGGGGGAAAGACCTGCGTTCCAATCCCACTCTTACTAGCTGTGTGACCTTGGACAAAGCTCCTCACCTGTCTGAGTCGACCTGTTCATCTGGGAAACAGAGATGGTAACACGTGCCTTGCAAGGCTGTGGGAAGGTTTACGGGCACACCACGTGGCACACGAGGCCCTCGGTGAATCTGCTGAGTCATTTGCTTAGTCGTTCAAAAGAATGTTAATGGTGGGGAGTTACTGTTGAATGGGGACAGAGTTTCTGCTTGGGATCAAGGGAAAGTTCTGGAAATGGACAGTGGTGATGGTCGCACAACATTGTGAATGTGCTTAATGCCACCGAATTGTACACTTAAAAACGGTAAAAATGGGAAACTTATGTGATGTATATTCTACCACAATTAAAATTTTAATTAAAAAAGAATGTTAATGGGACACCTACTGTATCCAAAGCACGGTTTCATACACTGGGAATTCAGCAGAGCACTCCTCCCCCAGGAGGCTCACTCTCTGGTGGAAGAGACAGATGATAAGCAAATTTCCATGTAAATGTGTATTTTTGGAGGAGGATAGAAGCTGTGATGAAAACATAGTATGGTAAAGGGGATGGGGTGGGAGGCGCTCTCTCAGGTGGGAGGGCAGGGAGGACTTCCTGGAGGAGGGGGCATTCGAACAGAGAAGAAAGCAGTAGGAGGAGGAGCCACTCAGCTATCTGGGGGAACGGCATGTGCAAAGGACCTGAGGCACGCGTGAGTTCGGTCTGTTTCAGGATAGTAAGGAGGCCAGGGTGTGCATAAGGGTGACAGGCAGGACATGAGCTCTGAGAGGCAGGCCGGACTGGGTCCCTGGACCTTACAGGCCAGGGGCAGGCTTTGGCGTTTCATCCTAAGTGAGCTGGGAAGCCATGATCTGACAGAGGTTTAATGACCGCTCCTATCCTTATGTGTCTCTGTAGCACAGACAAGCTCTTTCAGGGGTGGGCATAGACCCTTCCATGCCTGGTCCTGGGATTCGCACATGAACGGCTGTCAAGAAAGGTTTGTGAGTAAATGCCAGAGGGAGCAGAGCCTTGCTGGGCAGGAAGCGGTGGCAGGAGCCCGTGTTCCGTCCCTGTCGTTCACTTGCCTTATGCAGCTTCTGTTTCGCTCTGGCTCCTGTCTGTTAGGAGAGGCGCTGACATCACGATGATTTTGTTGTTTTTAGTTTAGCATTTCTGAAGTTGAGATATAATACACATAAAATAAAATACACCATTTCAAGGTGTACACTTGAGTGGATTTTAGTATTCATTATGTTGCGAAACCATCACTACTATTAATCCAGAACATTCCCATCACCCCAAAAGAAACCTCATGCCTATTAGCAGTCACTCCCCATCTCCTCCTCCCCAGTCCCTATGGAGCTGCCTGCTACAGACATTTTATAGAATAGAATCATAAGAGATGTGGCCTTTCATGCTGGCTGGCTTCTCTGACTCAGCACTGTGTTTTCAAGGTTCACCTGTTTTGTAGCTCATACCAACACTTCACTCTTTTTTATGGCTAATAATATTCATTGCAATCACGTGTGTTTTAAGACAGGTCCCTCCTGTTGGAGGGAGTTGTGAGCCTACGGAGGCCCTGTGTCCCTGGACCCTGAGCATGGCTGCTTGCCACTGAGGGTTGTGCGGGAGCCAGCATGAGGTGGGACAACGCCCCTTCCACAGTGCTCCACAGGGGACAGGGAGGCCGGGACTGCGGATGGCAGCTCCTCCCGGGCCCAGGAGGACAGGGCCCACCCTGAGGAGTGCCTGTCAACCTGGCTGGCACAGAGGCAGATGGGCTTGTGGGGGCAGGCGGGGGCAGCTGTGGGTTTGCCTGTGGTCAGCAGGATCCGGTCAAGCTGCTGGGTTTGCTTTTAGGCCAGGCTGGATTGTGCTCAGAGCTGGGATGACACCAGATATGGCTTCAGCACAGTCCTCGAGGTCCCACCCCTCAGTCAGACCTCTGTGGGCTTTCAAGGTGGCCAGGTGGGCTGAGGCCAGCAGCTGGCCTTAGGACAGGGTCAAGGTGAAGAGGACTGAGAGAAGACCACCTGCTTCCTGCCTGCTTTCTTGCAGCACAGGCACTGGAGAGCACCCCAAGCCCCATCACCTGGGCATTTCTCCTAAAGATGAAAATTCCCAGGGCCCTGCCCAAATTACCAGAGCAGAATTGCTGGGGCCTGGAATCTGCATTTTGACAGGTTCTCCTTTGGTGTGCTGAGGCTTGAGAATCACTGGTAAAGGACTGACAGGTCTGGAAGTGAGAACCACACCTTAGTGGGGCTGCCTGATTCTCAGCAAGTTACAAACAGTCTCTGAGCCTCAGTTTCCTAATCTCTAAAATGGGTATAATACTCAGAGTTGTTGTGAGGATTAAATGAGGCCACAGAGATAGAAGAAACCACTAATAATCACTAGCTGCCGTTAGCACAGCATTATCAGGTATACATAACCAACCACAGAACGATCTGGATATTGAAAGATTAATGAATGACACACAGAGAGAAGGTTTGAGAGAGGGTAAATTTGCTGCCAGGGGGACCTGGCTTCTCACCTCGCCCTGCCCTGGCTATGTGATTGAGGCAAGTCATTTACTCTGAGTCTCAGTTTTCCCATTTGCAGAACAGTGACAGTGAGAGCTGCCCATGCCAGAGGGCTCTGCAAACTGTAAAGTCTGTTCCTGCGCCAGGATGAGGAGGTGGAGGCCTGAAGCTGACTCAGACTGACGGCTGGTGTCTGGGCCAGGCCAGCTGGCCTCGGCTGGCCAGTCCTCCCAGCACCTGGGGTCCTGCGGGTGCTTTCCTCTGTTCAGGCTGCAGACCCTAGCCAGCAGGCAGGCATGTGGGGACCACACTGGCCTCATCACATCAGCGTGTCTGTCAGAGCCCTGTCCCAAGCCTGTCTGCTCCGGGGCGGGGTCAGGACTGAGCTGCTTTGTCTCTGGCCGTATGTCCCCTGGCTGGAGTGTTGAGGTCATAGTTGGCAGAGCTGGCCTGTCCCCTGCATCTGCCTCTCCTGCATCTGCCCAGGCCTGGACAGTCAGCACTTTGCATGTGGAAGCCTGTGGCTGCCTCCCCTCTGGGTTTCGTGGCTTCATCTTGGCCCGTCCACCCAGCAACCAGAGGGACTTTTCTGAACCTAAGACCTCGTCCTATCGTGACCCTCCCTGAAGTCTTCTGTGGCTCCCCATTGCCCTTGGAACAAAGGCCCCGTCTGCTCTGGCTAACCTCTTGCTCACCACTGCCATCTCAACCCCTCCCCTTTAGCCAGGAAGTTTTTCATTTCTCTATGAGGTGGCCATTTACTTATTCAAAAAGTTTTCACCGAGCACCCGCTCTATGTGCCAGACTAGGCACTGGGAACTCAGAAGTGGACCCTGCCAGACCAGTCTGACCAGTGAGGGACAGTGTCCTCAGGTAAACAAAACAAGAACCCCACACTCCGAAAGAAACCACGCTGGTTTCTGCTCCCTTTCCCTGCCTCCTTGTTGAAAAGCCTGTGTCCTAACCCTGGGTGACAATCTGGTAGAGGACGACAGTTCATTACTGTTATGGCACGGGGTGTTGTGAAGGCCTGGGACATGCCACGAGAGGGGCCAGAACAGTTTCAGCCCCGTCATTGTCGGGGACGCCTGCGCGGTGCCCAGGGGTGAGGGCATGTGCTTGGCGGCCAGACAGTGGCCAGCTCTGTCTCAGCACCGGCGTGTGACTGTCAGCAGCTCAACCTCCAGGGCCTCGGTTTCTTCATCTGTCAAGTGGGCAGGTGCTCCTGACTTTGCTGCTGCTGCTCTCCACAGGGCCCACCTCAGTGGCGAGGAGCATCCCATGGCCATCAGGCTTGCTGCCTCCCTCCGTGGTCGGACTGAGTCCCGGTCTCACCTGGGGCTCCCTCTCCTAGCCTCAGGACCTGCTCAGTCCCCACTGGCACAGTCCACCAGGTGGCAAATGAGAAAAGGGCTTTGGAGACGTTCCTGTCCTGGTGACACGGTGACCACCCTACTGGGGCCTGGGTCACCGGGGAACTCACATAGAGCACATTAAGCCTCGCATCAGCCCTAGGAGGTGCGTGGCATTCTGTCACTTTCCACGTGGGAACTCACAGCTGTGGGACTCCAGGACCAGTGCTCTAGATACTTGAAGTGCAGGCCAGGTCGGGTCCAGGTCCTTCACCACGGGACAGCCGTGCATCTCTATGGACTGTGGGGGTTCTGCAGCCTCCTCCAGCCACGCCCTGTCCCTCGTGGCCAGCACCCTTGACCGCACAACACCCCTTCCCACCTGGGGATCACTGAGCCCACTTTAAAGATGAATAAATCGAGGCACGCTCAGGCAGGGCTGGCAGAGACTGGCAGGTGCAGAGCCCTCCCGGACCCAACTGCTATCCAAGGCTTCTCGGGCTCCTTCCCCCAGTCTTTCCTGGAGACACAAACTCCCAGCCTGGGCACGATGTCCAGTTACCGCTACGTGGATGACGATGGTAATGGCCGGTATAGCAATTTCCCCTTACGTGGTCTCGTGCTCAGACCATTTACAAGCGTTTCACACCTATGATCTCATATAATGGTGGTGATGGCCTTAAGGGGTGGACATGACTCTCCCCCACTACAGTCAGGGAAACTGAGGCTCCAGGAGGCGGAGTCAGTGGCGTGCAGGTGCACCATTAACAAGCGGGTCCTGGGGTGTGGAGAGAGGAGGTGGAGAGAGTGCCCTGACGTGTAGCGTCTGCCATCTGCCGTGCCTGTGCCATGAATGCTCCAGCCAGGGCTGACTCCAAGCTATCCATGGTTTAACAATGGCTCGGAAAATTCCTAAAAACGTAACAATTGGCTCCCACAAGCTAAGAGGAGCCAGCTCTAGAACACCCTGGGCACAGCAAGTCACCCATGCCATGCTGGCAGGCACCCTTAGGTCAGGGTCTAAATCCCAGCGCTCAGTCCCTGAGGTTGCCTCCCCCCACAGCAACACCGGCTCACACCCTAAAAACCCCTCATCGCAGCCAGCAGGACCCTCGTCACCACAAAGCTCCCATCAACTCTGTCCAGCACCACAGACACCAGGACTGGGGAGCTCAGCTCCAGCGACAGCCAGACCCCCACATACCACCCACCGCTCCTTCTGGCTGAGAACAAATAATCACCCCAGGCCAGTGGGAACCTGCCTGGCTTGATAAACAGAACGCTACTGCCTGGGGAAGAAACATCGGGGGTGATATTCTTGGTGCTGTGGGGTCTCCCAGCCTTGGGGACAGAGTGAGAGAAATGGCCGGGCTGGGGGGGGTCTCTTGGTGACCTCCTTTTCTGCAGCTGCCCTAGTTCAGGCAGGATGGACGGGAGCCGGAGGAGAGGCAGTGTGGGATGCCAGGCCCCTCCCCTCCAATCTGCCCCTCTTGGAGGGACACCTGTTCCCGCAGCTTCGCAGAGGCCCCCGCCCGCCCCAGCCTGCTGTGCACTGGCCTGCAGGAGGCCCCAGCAGGCCCGGACCCTCCTGCTCCTCCATCACCCTTCCCCTCACAGAAGCCAATTAAGGCTCCGTCTCATCAGCAGGTACCGGTGAGTCTGGAGGTGAGGCACTATCCTGCAGGTGGTGACCCGTGTGTCCCTGGGAGAGCCGCAGCCTTCCCGAGGCCCCCTCTGCCAGCTCAGGCCACGGAATGCTGCCTCCACTTCCTCACCAGCACAGAGGCTCCCAGCTGGGATCCTGTGGCTGGCGGGAACAGGCCCTCCAGCTTCCAAAAGCTGACTGGGGTCCCTTCCTGAGTGGACTCCACCCATTCAGCCAATCGTTCATTTGCCAGCTGTTCACCAGATGTTCATGCCAGAGCCCCGGGGCTGGGCCACAGCAGTAGATGTAGTTTCTGCCTACATGGGGTCTGCAGCTCAGAGGGAGATGGACAAGAAGCCAATAAACTCATTTCAGCCTCCCAGGTTCTGGGGTAGAAGTCTGTACCAGGAATGGGCAGAACCCCAAAGAGAGGGCAGTGAATCCTAATGGTTAGTACCAGGTGCTGCAGCAAACACCCGGGTTCAAACCTCACTTCCTCCTCTTGGTTACCTGGGAAAGTTATTTATCCCCTCTGAACCTCAGTTTCCTCATCTGGAAAATGGGCTTAATACTCACTCCTGCCTGCCTCAGAGGACTATAAGGATTAAATGAGTGAATATGTACTCCTGTTAAAACAGGACCCAGAAAAGCCGAAACAAAAACTATACAGAAAAAAAGAGCAAAGTTGGAAGACTTACCCAACCTGATTTAAAGACTTGCTAGAAAGCTACAGTAATCAAAACAGTGTAGTATTAGTAAAAGGATAGAGATATAGATCAATACAACAGAGCAGAGACTCCAGAAACAGACCCACCAATCCCTCATCGACTGATTGTTTCAGAGAACCCAGGTAGTTCGATGAGGAAAGGATGATCTTCCCGATATACAAATATCCATATGGGAGAAAAATTGAGTCTTACCTTACACCACATACAAAATTATGCTGAAATGAGTCGTATACCTAATTAGAAATGCTAAAACAATGAAACTTCTAGAAGAAAATCTAGGAGAAAATCTTTGCAACTTTGATTTCTTAGGCAAGACACAAAAAGCATGAATGACAAAGGGAGAAATGGACAAATTGGACTTACAAAAATTAAAAACTTTTGCTCTTTGAAGGAAAATGTTATGAAAACAGAAAGGCAAGCCACGGAATGAGGGAAAATATTCACAACACATGCACCTAACAAACTACTTGTATCCAATACCTTAAAGCTCAAAAATAAGAACACAAACAACCTGGTTAAAAATGGACAAAAGATTTGAACAGACACCTCACAAAGCAAAATACATGAATCGCAAGTAAGTACGTGAAAAGATGCTCAATGTCACTAGTCACTAGGGCAAAGCAAATTAAAATCACAGTGAGATGCCAACAAACACCCATGAATGGCTAAAGTGAAAAGACTGACAATGACAAGGACCAAGGCAGTGAAGATGTGGAGCAAGCAGAACTCACACTGCTTGGGGGGACGCACAAGGTCACAGCCCCTTTGGGAAACATTTCTGCAGCTTCTGAAAGACTTAAGGACATGCCTACCATGTGACCCAACGAGTCCTTGTAACCAAGAGTAACGAAAGCCCATGAACACACACAGACTTGTACATATGGTATGAGTTCACAGCAGCTCTAGCCACAATAGCTCAAAACTGGAAACAATCCAACTATCCATCAACAGGCAAATGGATGAGCAAATTATAACATGTCCATACTTTTCAGCAATAAAAAAGAACAAACCACTGATACACGCAACAACAGGGCCGGATCTCAAAATAATTATGCTGAGTGAAAGGAGCCAGACCAAAAAGGCGTGCACTGTATGATCCCATGCATATGAAACTCTAGAAGTACAAACTAATGCACAGTAACAGAGGCAAATCAGCGGTTCCCCAGGGTGCAGGGCAGAGACAGGATAGATCACACGGGGAACAAGGGAACTTCTGTGGGGGTGATGGCGATGTCCCGAATCTTAACTATGGTGGTGGTGTCATAAGTGCATGCCGCTGTCAACACTGTGGGACTCTATACTTTAAGTGGGTGCAGATTATTGTACTCAATAAAGTTATTTAAAAGTCTTTATGTGCAGTAAGGGGGAAAGGGGGGAAAAAAGAAGTACTTAGCCCCCAGCCTCATCTGAAGCCTTCAGCACAGTGCTGATTAAACCCCCTAAATGTAATTGAGTCGACCACACGAGTAATCACATGAAGAAAAATAATCATTTGGTGCATTTTGCATCAACTAAGATCATTCATATTTATCAAGCCACAAATTCATCCAGATTTGTTCAAGGAGGTCTGACCTACCCCAGCCTTGGCATGGGAAATGCATCGTGCCAGTCATGTGATGAGATCTCATTCACTGCTTGTTAAATGAATTAATAACCACCTCACTATCCTGGGTGTACACGGCTCACCAGTGGCTGACAGGAGGCCAGGAGTCAGCTTTGTCTGTCTGCAGACAAGCTCCTTGCAGAACGTTATTGAATGCTAAGAAAAGGCAGAGGAGGGACAATTGAAATGAGCATAGGGCCTGAGGTGGCCAGAGCAGAGGACAGTTGTGCCGCAAAGCCTGAAAAGAGGCAGGAAGCTGACGGGGTCAAACAGACAGGCTTCCACTAGAGATGTCCAGTCCAGCTGGATGACAGAAGTCTGCAGCTGACTAAAACTGCTGGGACAACTGAGCCAAAGGATGGGGGCCTTGGATGGGAGCCTGAAGTCAAGCAGCTGTGGCTGGTGTTTCCCTCCTGGTCTGTCTCCAAGTTGGACACTGTTAGGGACCTAGAGAGCCCACATCTCCTTGTTAATACATGGAGTCATCTGGGATTGACATGGTTTCTCTTGCCTTCATCAGTTTCATTAATCACCTGAATCAGCAGTTCTAAGATTGTGGTCTAAGGACCCCTGAGGGTCCCCAGAACCCTTTTAGGGGTTCATGGGGTTGTTCTTTTTCCAGCTACATATCTGTGTGAGGCTAGGATTTCTACAGTACTTCAAGCAAACAGCATATTGTCACAGACCGAATACAGGAGCTAACGTGAGAATCCAGCTGTCATCGAATAAGACATGACAAAGATCTACAAAAATGCCACTCTTCTCACTGTTTGTTTTACAAAGCATAGTTATTTTTCAGAAAAAAAAATTATGTTAACATGTAACGGTTTATTGTTTTTAATTTTTAATGAATTCATATATAAGCCTGTTTAACTGTCTCCACTTTAATTTCCAATATGGTAAATACCAATAGATAGAGCCCACGTACACGAAAGCTCTTTGGGATCTGTAATAATTTTTAAGAGTGTAGAGGGCTCCTAAGACCAAACAGTTTGGCAACTACCACCCTGAAAGTATGTTGGGCAATTTGGGCATTTGACTGAAGTATGAGTGCCTCTATTATTTATTTATTTATTTATTTTGGCTTGGATTTGTTTTTATTGAACATGGATTTTTTTAAATCACAAAATTCGGAAAAATTTTATACAATTGGGTATTTATTAAGTTTCCTTTTTTGGGTGGTGGAGGGAGGCTGGCCGGTAAGGGGACCCAAACCCTTGTGAGTGTGTCTACTGATCCAACGACTTTCCTTAGTACTTGGGGCTCCTGGCCCATCGAGGACTCTTCCATGTTCCTAGGCTGGTGCCATTTGTCACAAGATGCTCAGAGCTCAAAGCAGAAGTTAAGGTCAACCCATGGGAGCCCTGCACACAAGCATCTCAGAACTGGACTGAAGCTCACCCTGGCTGGCTTGCCCTCCCACCTCTGTGATAACACCCTGCCTCTGCTCGTGGGGCTGTCATGTTCAGGGGATGTGGGAAGGAAACTGTGCTTGGAGGGTCCAAGAGAAGAACTCAAGGGGAGAAAGGGCCTCAACTCATACAGACATTCTGTCAAAAGTAAAAGTGTTTACAACATACATTTTGGCCGAATGACACATGGCAGGATGCTGAAATTGATATTTACCAAAGGCCAAATAAAATGTCTATGAGGACATCATAGAAAGAACTTATGCACTATGAAATATGAACTCAAAAACAACAACATTTTAAGCATTAATCTTATTAGAAATTTTAGTACTCAAATTGTTCAGCTTGCCTGCCCCACTAAGAAAAAGTGATCAGGGCAAGATTTTTCCACCTGTCTCCTGGACTCGGTTAATAAACAGGAAGGCTGCAGGTTCACCGAAGCAGCCCGCAAATGCAAGCTCCGGCCGCTGCTTAGTGAGGTGCTTCTGAGTATTTTCAGAAGCCATCTTCAAACTGCCACCCTCACCTACATATTTATTTTTAATATTTTCGCACACGCTTTGCCCCATAAGTTATTAATATGGATTGGCTGTGCTAGCAACGTTCGTGATTCTAGGATCACTGATCCCAAGCAGTTCATGGACAAAGATGGTGCAGCCACTCGGCCTTCCAGAGACCACGGGTGAGGCCAAAGCCGGGAACAGCAGCTGGGGGCTGGACACACACCAAGCCCTGAACCCTGGAGCATCAGAGTCTGAGGCCCCCTTTGAGCTAGGCTTGAGGTCCCCACTCGCCCCTGCATGGTCTCATGAGCCCGACCGCCCTCCATCATAGTCACTTTATTTGTCTAAGTGGCTCCAGCGGTGACCACAGAGAAGCTCCAGAGCACCTGGCAATGAACTCACAGAAGAAGGTCACAGTGACACCGAGGATCAAGCATCTAGACAGACTCAGCAGGGGACGATGGTGCTGAGGAGCGTGTTTGGGACCACGCTAATGGTGGCTTCCACCAAAGTGCCTACTATTTGCCAGACACTGTGCTAGACGCCTGCATACCTCAGGCAGTTGGGTGGAGGAGTCACGGCACTGGTATCAGAGCCAAGGACCCAGGCTCGAATCCTGGCTCCATCGCTCACTAGCTCTGCGACTTTGGGCCAGTTACTCAACATCGCTGTGCCTGGGCACCCTCATCTGTACATCGGGTTAATGACATGGTGAGTATGGACTGCCCCATCAGGTGCTGTGAGGACAAGTGGGGATGTGGGGAAGAGCTTGGGATGCCATCTGGGATGTAGTGTTTGCTGCTATGACCTCCTCTGATCCGCCCAGCAGCCCGGGAGGTGAGGAGTGTGAGTGTACAGATGAGAAAAGCAAGGTTCGAAGGCTGAAGCGCCCCCGCCAAGAGCGCAGAGCGGTGAGCGCGCCACAGGGAGCGGATGAGCTCCGCACCTGCACCTGCCCGGCTCCCGCCCTCCGCACGTTCCCCTTTCCCGCAGCTCGGCATATGAGCTGCTTCCATTTCACCAAGTCAAACAGAGGCTCCTCTTTGCCATTTGAGACCCAGAATGGAAATATGATGAGCTAGTGAGTGGTGTGCTCAGCTCCACCCCTTCCAGAAATGTGTCCTCACTGTTTCACCTGCAAAATGGGCACAGCGCCCCTGCCCTCCCCTCCTCTCTCCTCTCCTCTCCTTTCCCCTTTCCTTCCTCCCACCTTTGCTCCTCCCATTCCAGCAGACACGTGCTGTGCTGTGTCACCACTCGAGGCCAGGAGTGAATGAGGCAAGGCAGCCCCTGTTCCTAGGGGGCCCCAGTCTCTCGGGGAGTCGGGAATGTAAACAGGCACCATGTGGTGTGTCCCGTGTTGTGATGGAGGGAGACATGGGGCCTGAGAGGGCCCAGCCTGGGGATCAGGGATGGCTTCCTGGAGGAGGAGGCACTGCACCCTGAAAGGTCAGTAGGACAGAGACATGCTGGTGGGAAGCATTCCAGGTGGGAAGGGGATGCGCGTGCACAGCTGGAGCACCCATCCCTGGAGGCTAGCTGCAGAGTGGAGGGAGACAGGACCTCCATGCAGGCAGGGGTGCTCTGCAAGGCCCCGAGGGACCCACTGAGAAAGACCAGCTCAGCCAGGAAAAGTCTGGATTGTTTCAATGCCTTGTGATTCCCTCACGCCTTCAAGGACCAGCTGGTGAAACCCAGGGTCAGGAGGGGCCTTCAATCGGAGGCCAGAAGGAGCGCTCTGGGCTAATTAGAGCCACCGAGCAGTTTGACGACTTCAATTACCACCCACCACAGGACAGCGCCTCCCCACGGGTGCAGGATGATTACGTCCACCAGGATGTCGCCCCAGGGCAAAGCACAAACGAGGGCCCAGAGCAATTCTCTACTGGCAGAAATAGGCAAATTGTTCACCTGGGGGGGGTGGGAGCTACAGAGACAGAAGTGCTGGGAGCGGAGCCCCTCAGGCACTGGTTTAGCAACAAGGATTATTCCCCCGCTCCTCGGCTCCTCCCTTCCCACTCCCTGCATGTTTTGATTAGAAAAGAGAAGAAATGAAATTGCACTTAAATCCCAGCTCTGCTTCCAAGCATGTGAAGCTGATGAGAAAGACTGAACTGTGGTCTGAGGGGCCCCAGGGTACAGGGAGGTCACCGACCGGGGCTGCCGGAAAGCCTCCACTGTCCTCTCTGCATGAGCATGCCGACGCTCTCTCTGAGCTCAGAACATTTTCCACCGGAATGAATGTTTAGTCATGGAGGATTAAAACCGCAATACCCTCCTGTTTGATAGCCATACACTCTGCCATCTCACACCTTCACTGTCACAGGGGAAGGGAGCACTGGAGTGGGAGTCAGGAGACCCCGCTCCCTCCCAAGCTTGTCACCACATGGCCATGCAACCTTGCCTCTGGTGCTTGACCTCCAGGGTTTCAGTTTGGTCATCTGAAAAGGGGGTGGGGGTGGCTGGATTAGGAAATCAGAAATTCTGCAACTCCACAGCTTCCCAGTGTACCCAGTGACTAGCGTTGCCAGATGAAAAAGACAGGACACCAGTAAAATTGGTATTTCAGATAAGCCCCCAATCATGTTTTAGTATAAGCAGATCCCAAATACTGAACGGGACATACTTATACTAAAAATTTGCTTTCTGAAATAAAATTTCTTTGGGCATCCTGTATTTTTATGTGCTGAATCTGACAGCTATCAGAGTCACAACCTAGTCTAAACAGATTGAGCAGTGACTCCAGCAGGGAGGAGGTGGGAGGGGAGGACGGCAGGGGAGTCAGGATATGGGGCTTGGGGGACAGGAGGTGGAGATGCAAAGCAGGAGACGCACGTCCCATCGGCATCTCTCCAGCTCAGTCCCTGAGCCTGCAGAAGCAGATTCCACAATTTCCAAGCAGTAACTGCAGCCCTTAGGGCGCAGCATTGTCCCCAATACGCAGGCATACCCCCCACATGTTCCTCACAATAGCCCCGGGAGGCCAGCACTGCTGCCCCCATTGTAAAGCTGAGGACAGCAAGACCCAGATGTGTTGAGGGACTTGCCCAAGCTCATGCAGCTGTCCAAGGCCACCCTATACCCGGGAAACAGGGTCCCCCTGCTGACCGGGAGGACTCTCAGATGCACGTGTCCCATCCAGACCTCTGGTCTGAGCTCCAGCCTCCACAGCTGCCCCCGCCTCCACCCAGTGTCCCCGAGGCTCTCCCTTCCAACCTGCCCTTCGTCACCCCACTTCCACTCAATTGCAGTCATGGATCACCTGCTACACACCGTGCAGAGGACAGGCCAGCTGCTGCCTTCCCCGAAGTTAGAGTCTTGCCCCAGCCCCAGAAAGTTCGTTCTCTCTGGCTCACGCAGTTATTAAGGTTTATTTAGCCTTCACTGCATGTCAGGCATTGCGTTAAGAATAAACAGCCTCATCAACCCTCCTACATGGTAGATTACTATTACACCCATTTTTCAGATGGGGAAGCTGGGGCTCCAAGAGGTTAAGTAACTCCACTAGTGGCAGAGCTGGCTTTAACAGCCTGTGGTGTCCTGGTTCCCTGACTGTCCCCACCCACTTCCCAAGGTGCTCAATGTTGGTCTCCACCAGGGGAGTTGGTGTCCCTGGAAGGAGATTTGCGGGGACTCCCCACCCTAACCACAGGGTCATGTTGCTACCGGAAAAGTGCTGGGCACTGTAACGAGCTTCTGAAGGGCTCTTTGGGAAAGGAGAGGTCTTTGGAGACCCCCATCCACATGTTCCCCAAGGCCTGGCTGAAGGTGCCTTGATCCCCCGAAGTGCAGGTTCCTGGAGCGCACAAGGGGCTGGCACACAGAAGGCGCCCTATAAGTGCATGTTGAACCTATTCTTCCACGGCCAGGAAGGCAGCTACGTGTAGATGCTTCCACCCCCTCCTACCAGAGGCAGCGAGGCCCCTGGTGAGGGGCTGCCGGCTGCTCCTGCCCTCACCTGTCTGCCCAGCACTGGGCAGATTCAAGGTGCCTTCACTTCCTGCGCTTGGCTGAATGTCTGCAGCACTGGCTGTGGGACACCAGGTAGCATGGTTGTCGTCCTAAAGACTCGGAGTGTCGACCTTAAGCTGCCCACAGAGAAAAGTCCCAAACCTGAAGGTGCACCAGAATCACTTGAGGAGCTTGTTAGGAAATCATGGGCCCTGAAAATTACGGTCTGGGTGGGGCCCAGGAATCAGTATTTAACAGGCTGCAAGGCGTTCTCCGGACGCAGGTGCACACGGGGAGCAGGGTCTGCGGCTGGCACAAAGGCAGGAGGTATGGAAAAGCAGGGTGGCTTCAGGGCACCACCCAATGGCAGCAGAGAGCCTGACGTGGAGTGGACAGGCCAGGCAAATGGGGGTCCCACGCACAGGCAGACCAGGCGAGCGGGGGCCCACGCATGCTGAGAGAGAAGCAGAGGAATGCCAACCCGTGGTCAGGTCTGCCCAGGACGAGTGTCCTGCCTGTGCCACCTTGAGCAAGTCACTGCACCTCCCTATGCTGCAATCAGCAAAACGAGAAGAAGGAACATGAGCTCTTCATAGAGCTACGGGAAGAGTTAAATGAGATAACAGATGAAAAGTGCACAGGAGAAGGTCGGGCACAGAATAAGGGTGACATGAGAGCTAGGGGTTCTACCGCTGTCACTGCCCTGAGCCAGCCGGTGTGCGGGAGCGTACACCCTGCCCCCTTCACTCCCACAGCCACCCGGCAAGGCAGCCACTAGCACACGAGGGCACATCAGCAAGTTCATGTCAAGACTCGCAGTATCTTTTAATTCTATTTTCTTACGAACTTTCTGAAGGACCCTCGTGTCAGTCTTCCCGTTTTCACCAAGGGAGAAGGGTTAGGGAATCTCCTGAGCTCAAGGAGCCCCGAGCAGAAGAGCAGGGTGGGCGGCTGCGGGCCCTTCTCTCCTCTGCCCGGAGCAGCAGGGCCACCCCCGTCTCCGCCTGCTGGGGGTGGGAAGCGCAGCTCTAAGGAGCTCTCAGCAGGCATCAGCCGTGGCTTGACAGACGAATAAATGGGTAAACGAATGAATGAACACATGAACGGGGGAAGAAGGGGTGAACGAAGGCCACCGGGAGGATAGGCCTTCTCTTCTGAGCTCAAAGGCAGAAGGAGGCTCCCCAATTTAATTACAAGGAAGAGACCCCAAGGGCACCCCATGCCAAGCGGTAATACAAGCACTTTCATTACCGTTTATGGCTTTCTGGGCCCACAGGCCAATCCCCCAGGTTCCGGGGGTGATTAGATGGGGAGGGGCTCGGCCGGCTCCCGGGCCACACCAGAAGGTCGGGGTCTGGGAATCAGCCCATCCTGAATCCACATGCTGACATGACAACATCATGAAAACCTCATTTGCAAATCCAAATTAGTGCCATTCTGATGATCATATAAAAGAAGGATGTGCACATAAAGCGACCCGTGAACAAGCAGGACCGAGTAGCAGCGTCATGGAGGGGCTGGGAGAGCTCATGAAGAAGGGTTTTTGTCATCAAAACCTAGTTGGTGACTTACGGATTCAGCTCAATTCTTGTGTTGTATCCTGGCAGGGGTCTCTTTGTCCCTTAGTTTATCTTATTAATAATATAAAGTTTCATGATATGGTTATAAATATATGATAATTACAATTACCATGATCAGATTTAGCATTTATTAAGCGCCGTAATGAGTCTGGCCCTATTCGGAGCATGTTACAAGCATGAACATATTTACTTTCAGACAATTTAAGACATTCTTGCCTTTCTGCAGTCTTTTGGTTCTTTTGGTTTGCCTTCCTGACATGCTGGTTCATCAAATTAACTCCCATCCGGTCCTGGCCAAAGCGATCTGAACCCCAGCCAGTGTGGACCAGCACCTTCCATTGGCTTTTCATAACCCATATCATTTTGTGCATCCCATAGCTTAGAAAAATATAATGCTGACTCTTACTTGCTTCCTCCTTCTGTCAAAACACTAATAATAGCTCGGTTGCTATTATCGATATTATCGATGTTATTGGCAGCAAGTTGAATGGTGCCCACAAAAGATGTGTCCATGTTCTGGTCCCTGGAATCTGGGGATGTGACCTTACTTGGAAAAAGGGTCTTTGCAAATGTAATTAAGGATTTTGAGAGGAGAGGTCATCCTGGATTATCCGAGTAAGCCCTAAATCCAGGGACAAGTCCTTGTAAGAGACACACAGAGGAGACCCAGAGAGAGGAGGAAGTGATATGAAACCAACACAGAAATCGAAGTCATGTGGCCATAAAGGCAAGGCATGCCAGCAGCTTCTAGGCCAGGAAGGATTGTCCCCTAGGGGTTCAGAGGGAGCACAGCCCTGCCAGCACCTTCATTTTGGACTTCCAGCCTTTAGAACTGTGAGAGAAGATATTTCTGATGTTTTAACACACCAAATGTGTGGTAATATGTTACAGCAGCCACAGGAAAGTAATCTGCTCACTAATCTGTGGTGCTCGGCACTGGGCCTACCAGCCTGGAGCAGGGGGACCAGGAGCCCCATCCACCCAGTCACAGCCCAGCCCATCTTCCGGGGCTGCCCCAAGATGTGCCAAGAGCAGCCAGCCCATGAGGAGGAGGCCTGGAGGAGGTAGGTACTGGGGCAGGAGCCAGGTAGGGAGGGTCTCACTGCAGGAGTTGTAAAGTGACATTGTTACTGGCCAGCAAGTAAGCAAGAGGGAGGCATGAGGAGCATCAGAACCAAGACCCTGTGACCTCAGACCAGAGGCTGCTACCCTGCCTCTCAGCCCTGGGAACACCCCAGATCACAGATGGAGTTGAGAGTTGAGCCAGGAGGGGAACCCAGGTCTCTGGCTCAGAGGACACGGCCTGCCCTCTTATCCTGCAAGCCTGTGCCATGCCATCCCTCTGCTGGAACGCTCCTGTCTCTGTCAGCATCTGTTTGGCAGAAATTCCATTTTCACTCCCACGAGGCCCTCCCTGGTTTCAGGGTTTGGGGAGATCTCAGGAAGCAGAGTTTAAAGCGAGGAGCCAGCCTGGGGTCACCATCTTCACTGCATGGGTCCTTTGGACACCCTTAACTAAACACGGGCCAGCTGCCCACCACCGGCAGGCTGGCATGGGGACGCACACGCCTGTGCAGAGCCAGGTGGCATGGCCCTCCGGTGGCCTCACTGAGCTAATGAGGCCGCGTGAGCTGTAATCACTGGTTCAGAGCCACGGGGTGCCAGGGCAGGCTGGGCGTGCACACTCACATGGGGCTAACGAGGCATCCCATGTTCTACAAACCTCGCCGTGTGATCCCATTAACCCTCCACTGTGGGTGAGCCCCAGTCACCCACTGCCCATGGAGGAGACACCTAAGCCCTAGCTGGGGGTGGCAGCACCGCGTGAACAGCGGGCGGGTGCTAGGCCATCGGCACTGGCAGCGCCAGGACTGCACACCCCACCAGCCGGGGGGTCTGGGGTTTGAGTTCACATTTATACAGCAGGTAAAATATCAGGAAGACGGGGACGTGCCAGGTGGAGGCACTGCAGGGGCTGGGGGCACGGCAGGACCTGGACCCGAGGTGTGTGGCAGGGGCGTGGTGAACCCGAGGCAGCAGGGTGTGGCACAGAGTCAGACAGAGGCGGGGACACCCAGCGCTGCCCCTCATGACCCCAGGGACTGCAGGCATGTCGCCCCTTTCTTAGAAACATTTATGCAGCATTGAAGTCCCCCATATGCAGAGCTCTTCTGATGCTTGCAACAGCCCCATGGAGTGGAGACGATTATGACCTCGGTTTTAATGAGGAAACTGAGGACCAGAAAGGGTAAGTAACACAGCCAGGAACAGTGGGGCCAGGTCTCCAGCCCACCCTCGTCCCTTGTTCCTCGCTCCTCACCCCCTGCCCAGCTGCCAGCCCCACACCAGCACCGTCCCCGAACCAACCACGCCTCGTCTGCTTGTCTGCGCCTCTCTGTAAGTTTTCATATTTGTGTCTCCTCTCCACCTGGACATTTCTAACATCCCTCTACCCCAGTGGCTCGGCCACGTACCGCGGTTACTTAATATCCCTGGTGCCTCAGTCTAGTCCCCTGGGAAATGAGGATAATAATACCTCAAGGGATTGTTTTGAGGATTAAATGAGTTAATAGTTGAAAATTACTTAGGACGATGCCTGGCAAATAGTAAACATTACTTAAATTTTTGCTAAATATAATAACCTTCATCTCCTTAGCCCTTCCTGTTTAGGGGGATGGGTGTTCCAGACCCTTCCCACATAGGAACGATGACACCAGACTTGGGTTGGGCCTTTGGTAGAAGTCGGCCCCTACACCAGCCCCACTTCATACAGGTGCTCTCCAGAGGGCAGCCCGATAATAAAAAGTGACCGTCCGTCTGTGTGCCCAGCCCCGTCTGTGCATTACATACCTGCTGCACCTCCTTAATCCCCACAGTGACCCTACGAAGTATAACTGCACCCTCACTTTAGAGATGAGGACACTGAGGCATGGGGGGTTTAAGCCACTTGCCCAGGGTCACATATCTGTGATTTAGCAGGGAGTGTGCTCAGAGAGACAAGGGTGCCCACCACAGCCACCTACTTCCAACTGTGCCATGAAGACCAGGGCAGGCCATGTGAGCTGCCCTGTGCTGGGAGCTGCGTTCAGTCACAGCTGTGTTATTTCAGGGGCAACAAAGACAAGGCCAGGTGTGTCCTGAGCAGAGCGCTCAGGGGGCAGAAGGGACCCCAAACTCCGTTCCAAAAGGTGCCCTTGAAGAAATGCAGGATGTTTAGTCAGGAGATGAGACTCGGGAAGGACAAGGCTGGCTGTCCTCAGATCTCCAGTGGGTTCTCATGGTTAAGAGGGAGCTGACCTGGTCTGTGCGCCCCCAGGGCCAAGCTAGTCCAGCAGGTGGAAACTCAGGGTGGTCAACTGAGTTCAGCTTATGGACGAACCTAACAGTCAAAGCTGAAGGTAGCATGGTGGGAACGTGGCGAGCTCCCTGTCACCGGAGGTGTGCAAACAGAAGGGGCAGGCTTCCTGGTAGAAAATGCTGCAGAGGGAAACTGAGGTATCCCTTAGGCATTGGGTCCCTTCTAGGAGCCTGTGTCCCCCATGACTGTAAGATCCTCGGCAGGTTCTGTGACTTCCGGGCTCTGGCTCTCCAGGGCCCGGGCCCCAAGGAGCGATCACACATGAGCCTGGGAGACACTCACTGAACGACAAGCTTATTTGGAAAGACACCTTTGATAACAGGTCAGTTTTGACGGCATCATAACAATTAAAAAGACATCCTTTTAACAGCTTCGGAAGTTGATAAGTATTTGCCAGTCAAAACCGGGGGGAGGAAGGTGAAGGGTGGAACAGAATACGTATTTGTAAAAGGTGACCAGGGTGCCATGCTAGGGCTGCAGTCATTCGTCTTACCCTCAAAACAGCCCCCAGGGTAGGTGCTCTTATCCTCATTTACAGGTGAGGAAGTCGAGGCTTGGAAAGGTGAAGCCACCTGCCTGATATCACAGTGACCTCCGTCTTTATTTATGCGCCCCTGGCACATGGCAGGTGCTCCTTAGATGCCAGGCGTGCGCTTGAATAAAAAATGAAAGCGCACTCAAGTTATGCAGCTCCAGAGGGGCAGAGTCAGGGTCTGCCCCTGACCAAGAGCTGCAAAGGGCTCCAGCCTCGTGCTCTTGGCTTTGGAATGTGGAAGCGTCCTCATTTAAAGCCCTGCATTGGAAAGGTTGGTCACATACTGCTGTGGACTGAATGTTTGTGTCCTCCCAAATTCACATGTTGAAGCCCCTACCCTCAAGGTGATGGGATTTGAAGGTGGGGCCTTTGGGAGTGATTAGGTCATCAGTGTGGAGCCCTCATGATAGGACTAGTGCCATTATAAAGGTGAGGACACAATGACAGCTGTCTGTGAACCAGTAAGCAGCCCTCACCAGACACCGAATCTGCCAGCACCTTGATCTTGGACTTCCCAGCTTCCAGAACTGTGAGAAATAAATGTTGTTTATAAACCACCCAGTCCATGGTATTTTTGTTACAGCAGCTCCTACCGACTAAGACAAGTACCAAAGATGATTCTAACAGCATCACGGCTCCTGCCCGTGAGACCTCTAGTCATTTCTTTAAGGATTCCCTGTTGTTTGCCCTGAGAATAAAGAATGAATACACACAGTCATGCAAAACACACACACTCACACCGTCATATACTCACACACACTCATGTAGTCACGTGCCCGATCACACACACTCACACTCACAGTCACGTACTCACACACTCATGCGGTCATGTGCTCGATCAAACACACACACACAGTCACCTATTCACACACACTCGTGCAGTCACATGCTCGATCAAACACACACAGTCACGTACTCACACACACTCATGTAGTCACATGCTTGATCACACACACACTCTCACACAGTCATGTACTCACACACACTCATACAGTCACGTGCTTGATCACACACACACACACAGTGTACTCACACACTCATGCAGTCACGTGCTTGATCACACACACACACACAGTGTACTCACACACTCATGCAGTCATGTGCTTGATCACACACACACACACAGTCGTGTACTCACACACTCATGCAGTCATGTGCTCAATCACATGCACACACTCTCAAGTCACGTACTCACACTCACACAGTCACGTGCTTGATCACACACCCTCGCACACAGGCACACACCCCGGGAGCTGGAGCTGAGCTGCCTGCTCCTCCCACTCTTTGGGGATCAAAGCCAGAGCCTCCAGATGTGAGGACTTGGCCCATTTTATCACTCATGGAGCACAATTGGCGACCCCGACACAACCTATCTCAGCCCATGATTAAATTCGCCAGGTCCATGCTGGTGGGTACACATCCCAGACGCTGGGGTTGTCTGTCCTGGTGCAGTCATCAGAGCAAGATCTGACCCTGCTGGAGAGAAGACTCTGGCTGCCCCTCGGCCCACCCAAGAGCACATGTCATGTTCCATAATGACGATGGCCAAGGCTCACGTCTCCACTGCAGGCCAGGTGTGCCCTGCATTTTCACATGTGGACATCCTAACAATTGTTTGTTGATGGGTGGGGACACCAAGGCCCTGAGAAGTGGAGTGACTGGCCAGAGACCTCAGCTAGCAAGAGGCAGAGCTGGGGTTCACACCCAGGGCTCCTCTTCCTCCTGTGAGCGTCTTCGTTACGCTCAATCAGAATCAGAATGCTCATGGTGGCTCTGAAGTGGACCAATGCCATGTGCCAGCCAATGGCCAAAAACAGATCGACATGGCCCAAATCTATAGATTATGCACTGGACAGTAATATAAATTTGTGTGTGTGTGTTTTAACTGATAAATAAATATTCAAAGAAACAAAACACTGCTTAATATGTCTTTCTCCTCACGCTGCCTGGAGCTCAAACTGGCTTGAGCTGGTAAGTTATTCAGTCGGAGGCCAGGCAGGCTGAGGATTTACTCAGAAGCACGCTGCATAATGTTCTACCCGTATGAAAAGAACTGGTTCTGCAGAACTGAGCTGGGTGTGCTAACAGTCTGTTCATGTGCACGGTGGGAATTCCAGTGGAAACTAACAAAAGGGCTTTCCCACTCGCAGGCGGCTCCAGGGTTTCTCGCTGGGGTGTGGGCAGTCAGTCAGAAAGCAGGAGGCCGGTGGAGGGCACCAGGGAAAAGCAACAGTCCCTTTAGCCTCAAGGATGGCTACAGGCACTAACCCTGGCCCTCGGCAACAGCACTTTACAGTTTACACAGAGCCACCATCTGTATCTCATTTCACCATTTCAAAGAGCCTTGCAAGATGGGCAGGTTGCGCCTCCTATTCCATGGATGGGGAAACTGAGGCTCAGAGAAGCAAGGGGCAAGGGAAAGGAACTCTTGTTGAGCTCCTAATGTATTCACGGGGCCCGGGGCTGGGAGGGAGGAGCAGGGGGTGGGAGAATCATGGTGGGAATTGCCACCCCATTGCTCCTTCCTGACCTGGCTGTGCAACCTCAGGCCAGTCGCCTAACTCCTGAGCCTCAGGGGTCTCACCTGAAAGCAAAGATGAACAGCCCACCCTCCCAGGGCTGTCTGTAGATGCTCAGTGCATGCTCTTAGTTTCTTTAGACAGTATGCTCCCCTGCTCTGTGAGCTCAGGGTCTCCCTCCCAGTGGTCGTGAACACTCACGACAGGAAGGGATGGTGTCGGGAATGGATGCAGGTATCTGGGGGGGGTCAGGGCCATGGAATGCCAGGACAGTGGGCAATGAGGACCCATCCTCTCACAAAGCTGGTGAGTCACGGCTACACACCCTTCATCTGCATGTCGGAGGACCAGCCACGTAGCCCTCACTCAGAGGTGGACATCGAGGGAGCCTTCCAATGGGACCAAACCGGCCAGGGCCAGCGCGTCCCCATTGTGGCCGGCCTGAGGGCTCAGGGCCCCTCTGAAACTACCAATGACACATCCTAAGGTCAGACCACCAGATGTTTAAATCCATTTGCATTTGGCAGAGGCTCAGCATCTTATTTTAAAGACAAATTTGTGCCTGTTTTATTGTTTCTGCTTTTTAAAGACAAAAAAAGAGAGAGATTCTTGCCCAGCATGGGGCTCAAGCATGTCTGGGCTGCAGTGACAGTTACACTTTGGAAACCACTCAAAGTCCTGAATCCTGGGCAGGGGCGGACAGCGGCAAGGGTCCTTAAAAAGCTGTGCTCACTTGGGTGGGGGGAGGGGACCTGAAGGTCATTCAGCCCCACCCAAGTGGTCCTCCAGCCAGACGCGCATACCTCCTGTGGCAGGAGCTCAGTGCATGTTGCACAGCTCACCCAACGAGACAGCTCTGAGGGCGACAACACGCTTCCCCGATCGGCCCCATTCTGCCAGCTGGGCCCAGGCAGAGCGCCCCTACGCCTTTATCCACCAGAGGAGTGACGGACACTCCAGGTCCAGTTTTCTGTCCCAAGTTCCTAGCAATCCCTGCTTGGGTCTTTCTGTTTGGATTTCCCACCAGCAGTCTAAATACAATATGTCTAGAACTGAACCCACCACCTTCCAAAACAAACTCATTCCTCCATCACCTCCACCCATCAGCCCAGCCAGAAAGCTGGAGTTGGCTCAGCACCCCTCAGGCTACCCGTGTGCCTGGCCCTAGGGTGCTGCATACAAACACCCTGCAGTGGGCTGCTTTCCCATTTTACAGATGAGGAAACGGAGGTTCGGAGAGGTCATAAACCTTAACAAAGTCACACAGCTACCAAGAATGGGAGCCAGGAGTCGAACCCAGGTCTGACTCCAAAGCCTTTTCCCACAACCCCATGAAAGTGCCCACAGCCAATCAGTCACCATGGCCTTTCCAAGGAAGTCCGTCCTCGAGCCCCTCTTGGAACCCTGGCCTCTGACCCAGCTTAGCCCTTACCACGGCTGCCTCCAGTGTGGCCCTCCAAATCCCCTTCCCACTGGAGCTTCCCCAGCAGCAAGCAGCTGTGGGCTCCAAGCGTGATGGGGACCCGGCTGTGCCCGACCCCCTCAGGCCCCTCCTGCCATCCCTGCTTCGCCCCATCCTCTGCTTCAGCCACACTGACCCACTGGCCAGGCCTTGGCTGCCAACATGCCCCCCAGCCAGGGCCACACAGATACCCAGTGGCCGAGCTCAGCTCCAAGTCCAGATCTTTCTGCTTCAGTAGCTCCCACCACTGGGCCACACTGTCGCCACCCTGCAGGATGGTTGGGGGAGGGGAAACGTATCTTCCAGACCTCTGTTGTGGCCCACGTGTGTGCCCCTGGGGGACTCTCCTGGCTTCTCTCTGCCCACCGTCGGGAGGGAGTGACTTACTCTGACAGGTGTACGTAAGAAGAGTGGGCATGAGTCCTCCTGGGAGTGAAGCGCCATGGAGAGCCCACCCTGCCCTGCCTGCCCCTCCACACCCGCCAGAGTGCAGGGCTGGGCGGGTGACTGGACAAGTCCTGGCGCCCATTACTAGGAAGCCCATGTGGCCACCGTGCCTAAGCCAGGTCCTCCAGTATCAACACGGGTGACCTTCCGCTTCTCTGGTGCCGCCTCCTTCGGCTGATGTCTCCATGGGCTCAACCCTGGGTGGGGAAGAGGTGCCATTTACCAGACTCTGGTGCAGACCGCACAGAGCGGACAGGGAGAAGCTGGGGGCGCGGTGCGAAGCCACTTCTGAGAAAACAAGTGGACGGCTCCCCGGGCCCCGTGACTAGATCTATACACGGACCCTCCTCTGGGTCACGTTAATTAAGGGCTCGGCCATTACCCCAATCCCACTGCCTGTTGATGCAGGCCTTGGCCCTTGGGAATCTTCCAGTGAGTGAAAAGAGCCACCCTCTCTGAGGGTCCTGCTGCCCCTCCACTCCTGTGGCCCCACTGTGACCCTCCCAGATGGCATCCACCCCCCTAACCTGTATGATGTGGGAGCAAGCTCCGGGCTCCTGGGGTCCCCAGGGCAACACTCCTGGGTCGTTTCCAGGACCCAGCCTGCCCGCCCACGCCCAGCTCCCTCTGGACGCCGCTTCGGCTTCTCTGTAAACACATCCTCCTGCCGAGGCTCTCAGGGACCCCAGGGCCCAGGCCATGGCCACAGCCTTGTAGCATTAATTCAAAGATCCTCCTAGTCAAGAGCAACCAAACAGGCCTTCTCAGAATTGATTCTGCTCAGGGCCAAGGAGAATCGGATGGAGGGTGAGATCAGCTGTGTTGCATGCACGGGGACAGGCCAGGAAGGGTGGGCACATGGGGCAGGGTTCTCGCCCGTGGTTCATTCCAGGCACATAGAGCAGTCACCAGGGAGGTCCTCGGCAAAATCACCATGCTGCATTCCCAGCAGATTTCTGCCATTCAATCCATTGATTTGAGATGATGGAGGTTCCCCTAGCTCTGGCCCATGTGGCCTAACCATCCACACCTGGGACAATGCCTTGAGCTGGTAGTGACTTGCAAGAGGGAGAAGGGGGCAGGAGGAGGATGGGGCTGGGGTCCCCGTTCTGTCACTTGTCTTGCCTTGTAACCTTAGGAAGTCATCTGCTGATTTGGGCCTCTAATTCCTCATCTGTAAAATGGGGTGATCACAGCAACCCACGGACCTGAGGGGGCAGAGGACAAGAGATGCTCTGGAAGGAGAGTGGGCTCGACAGAAAAGTAGGGTTTAATCATTCACAGCCACCTAACAGGTAGGGCTTGCTATGCCCTCCTGGAGAGGAAGCTAAAGGCCGGCAAGGTTGAGACACTTGCCCAGGGTCACACAGTGGCCAAGCAGCAAAGCCAGAATTCAAATCTGGGTCTAACTCCAAACCCTGTGCTCCTATCACCAGCTCATGGTCTGTTACAGATCACTTCTCGCTTCTCCAAACTCCTGCATCTCAGGATGAACTTGAGGCCCAGCTCTCTAGCTGTGCTCAGGTGCGTGGGTGTCAAATGACCCATGTGCCTGGACACCCTCAGACACACCTCCCTTGGGCTGAGCTGTTCTCTCCTCTGTCATCCAACCCTATGCTGGGCTCGCATCACCTAGCGATGACTCAGCCCAAGTCTTGCCCTCCCAAAGGGACAACGTCACCATGGAAGTCACTGCTAAGACAGAGGGAGGCACAGGAGACTACAGAAGCTCCAAGGAATACGTGACCTGGCCTGCTGGGGTTCAGAGAGGGCTGCTGGAAAGCTTCCTTCTTTCTTCAAGCAAATCTCCCTGAGCTCTGCCCTGTGCCCAGTACTGGGGAATAAAGTGAAGCAGACAGATGAAGCGGGCATGGGCACGGGGAGGCGTGCCGTGTCTGGTGCCGTGTCTGGTGCCGTGCCTGTGGTCTCCCTCAGGAAAACCATCACTGATCCCAGTGACAGGGGAAAACCACCAGCAGAATCCATGCCCATGCACCCGATGACGTGCCATGCGTGTGGTCAGGACTCCCTAAAGGCAAAATTAATGATTCCAGTCCAGGGATGGCAAACTGTGGCCCACAGGCCAAATCCAGCCCAAAAGCTAAGAATGCTCTTTGCATTTTTAAAGGGTTGTAAAACAAACAACAACAAAACAAAGAAAAATATGCAGCAGAGACTGTCTGTGGCCATCAAAGCCACACACAATTCTTACTGTCTGGCCTCTACAGAAAAAGCCTGCAACCTGCTCTGGTCCACTGCCACATTTTGCAGATGAGGAACATTAGGGTCAGAAAGTTACGGGCTGGGCTGGGTCGGTGTGTGAGTGTCCTGCGGCTGCTGTAACAAATAACCACAAAGTGGGTGGCTCAAAACAACAGAAATGTCCTCTCTCAAGTTCTGGAGGCCAGCAGTCTGAAACCAAGGTGTCTGCAGGGCTGGCTCCCTCCGGATCCGTTCCATGTCTCTCTCCTAGCTCCTGGTGGCTGCTGGGAATCCTGTCATTTCTTAATGTACAGACACACCACTCCCATCTCTGCTCTGTCACTGCATGGCCTTCTCCTGCCTGAGTGTCTCTGTGTGTCCTCTCCTCTCCTTAAAAGGACACCAGTCATTCAACATAGGACCCACCCTACTCCAGTATGACCTCATCTTAACTAGCTAATATACAAGAAACCTATTTCCAAATAACGTCACCTTCTGAGGTTCTGGGTGGACATGGATTTTGGGGGGATACTATTCAACCCTCTACAGTCTAGACCCAGAATATTTCTCCCTCCCCTGGGGAACTGTATTATCAGAACTGTGGACACCTCTCTTGCTCTCTCTGTGTCTTTCTCACTCTCTCACATGCACACACACAAACACACACACTCTACTCCACATAACAGGGGACAACGCTTCTCAAGGACACGTTGTGCAGCAACATGCAGGGTGACACACAGCTATGACAAATCACTTGTGTCTTGCCAAGTCCCACTGCCAATGTCTCCTTCCACCAGAATGTACCACCAGTGGTAAAGGTGAGAATAAGATCATTTGCTGTACTTGAATCGAAAACATCCCCTCCCTTCCATCAACAGCGGGCAGCAAGGAGCTCGCAAGGCCCAGCCTGGGATTCAGAGCAGTCCCAGGGACAGAGGTACTTTTTCTGCAAAATGTCAGCCACAGCCCTGCCTTGTGAGCCCCAAGGTCAGATCTTCTGCTGGGGACATTGTCATCCGGGATTTCATTTAATGTGCCGTTTAGCCTACTTCAGGGCACGCTGATGGAAATGATGGATTCAGGACCCTTTAGATGGTCTCAACAGAATAAAAACAGGAAATGTAATGCTTAGCAGAAGAGGACTGGTTAAATGTGAGACGGTGCAGCCATGTCGTGGAATACCAGACCTCAACAAGGACGGCACAAATGACCATCCAACGTGGAACAGCGACCGTGGCGTGCCAGTGCCTGTGCTTGGCATGCAGCAGGAGCGCACTAATTACTCGCGGAATGCTACCGATGGAAGATTTTAGGTGAATGTGCCATCACCTGTTCACCAAGCCTCCTTTTACGCCAGCCCATCCACAATAGGATGGCCAGCTGGTTCTCCTTGGGGGCTTCAGGAGGGCTTCATGGAGGAAGAGGTACAGAGGTTGGGCCCTGAAAAGTATGAAGAGTATTCCTGGTCAAGGGATCGCCAAGACCAATGGCACAGAAGCACAGTCCCATGCCATGGAAAGGCCCCACAGGCAAGGCCACGGACCGAGGCTGTCACACTGTGAGACAGTGAAGCTCACTGCGAGGCACACAGTGGGTGTGGTGGGCTTCTGTTGTCCTTTGGGCTGCTCTAAGTGTGCCGCCCTTCCTGTTTGGGGTGATCCCCCCACGGGGTGTGGTCCACAGAAGTGGAGGGGCTACATCCTTCTCTCTGTTCCCCTAAACCATACGCAGGTACAGGACCTAGGCTCACACACTGCTTCCTGGTTGGCACATGACCTATGTGGGCCAATCAGATGCTGCCACCTGGACTTGTAAATGGGCACCGTGACTGTGAATTCCACCACAGCCACAGCAGCCGGTCCTGGAGGTAGCAGTGGCTCCAGGCTGGCTGTCCTGCTGCAAGACAGTCATGTGCCTCCCACGTCCTGCCTTCCCAGGCTGCCATCTTAACAATCAGGTCTTTCAGCTCCTGCTGAGCCTGCAGGCCCCACTGGAGCTAGTTTGTTCCCGTGCTCGGCAGTTCAGAGCACCCCAATTGGCACCTAAGTACTCTAAACACTTGAGTGTTTGTGGGTTACCTCAACAAACAGCTCCAGATATTTAGTGTCCCTGCTTTGTACCAGGTACCCAGCTGGCTGCCGGAGATGGGGACCATGAGCACAAGTCCCACGGCCCTGGCTGGAAGAGCTCACAAGCAGACGGACCACAAACCAACGCACCAGCGAGGTGACCAGCATGGGAGGGGCTGACAGTGAGGAGCAGGCACAGCAGAGGGCTGAGGGGGCTGCCATGACACCTGCCGAGGCCTGGATGATGGCGTCACAACTCCTGCCCCAGCCACTTCGCAGGACTATCCGAGCATCAGATGATATAGGGACATCAAGGGCTTTGCAAGCAGGCCGGGCCTATGCACATTCTGCAAAAGGATCATCAGTTCCCTTCACCCCCAGTAACCGAGTGCCCTGCAGGTGCTCAGCAGAAACGTAGGTGCTGAGGCCACTTGAAAATCAAAGCGTTTCCCTTTACATTCCAGGAACGGCCATCGGTGGCACACACCGAGCCATGACCTTGAGACACTGCAGCCCCGACGGCACATCGGTGGAAATTTCTTTTCTTTTTCCTCACTTCCTCCCTCCCTCCCTCCTTTCCTTTCAACTAACTAGAGTCTTGAGTAATAAAACCTTTGTCTCCCACAAATACTCCACAACGTGGAAGGGACACTCACCAAAAAGGGGAACTTCAGACCCAAGACTTGGGAGGCTGAGTAGGCTCCATATCATTCACGTCACTGTGACTTTCTAACTAGCCAAGAACAAGACACTGAAATTTAAACAGCCTGCCCTAAAGGGGTCTGTGGAGCCTGGATGGGCAGACCCGTGAGGACACAGAGAGCCGGGCAGAACCACAGCATGCCAAGCAGTGAGGGCACAATTCACCTGAGACCAGGAAAAGCCTCCTCCAAAGAGCACCCTCGTGCTGGCTTGGCAGCGCTTGCTGGGGTCCCACAATAGAGGGGAAAGGGCACACCAGGCAAAGGTTCGGGGATGGGCCGGGCCCGTGTGTTTGGGAACCATGTTGGAAATGTGCCAGGGGGTGGAGGGGGGCCAACAGATCACCCTTCCCAGCTCCCACATCCCCCACAAGACTTGAGACAAGTCAGCACACCTCTGAGAGTCTATTTCTCAGACATGAGAAATGGCCAATGCTAAGACCAAAGAGCCAGACTTCCTGGGTTCAAATCCCAAGTCTGCCACTACCTAGCTGTGTGGCCATGGGAGAGTCAGGTGGCCCTCCCAGAGTTGTCACCTGGGGAAGAGAAACACACCAGACCCTCCTCATGAGTTGTATGAGGATCAGGGACAGCGGGATCTGACGTTCTGGGGTGTCCCCACCGTCTCTCCACTGAGCAACCCCGTTCTCTGTGCTCAGAGCATGAGCTCAGAATCAGACTGAATGCAATGCTCAGAGGTACATGTCCCCCTTGGCTGCCCACCCACCCAGAGGTGGCTTTTGGTTTCTGAGCAAACTCAAAACCCTCTGCCTTTCTGCACAGGGCTCCGCTGGTCACACACAGGAATCCTTAGAAATGCAAGACCCGGCCTGTCCCTATCACAGCAGCGCAACCAGGGTTTCTGAATCCTCCCAAGTCAGAACATGGGGAGTCATCCATTCAGGCCAATCAGTGTGCACAGAGAACAGGACTTGGGATCAATGCGCGAGTGTGGGGAGTGGGGGCAGGGGGCACTGCAGCTCCAGGTCTGAGACTCGGGCAATGGCTCATTTCCCAGAGACAGGCCTGCTTCCCTCGTGGCTCCAAGGCCCCATCTGTGCCCAGCATTGCCATGGTGCCTGCAGGGCAGTGGCCAGTCACCTCCCCTCCTGGATGACTCTGTCCTCGGAACCACCTCAGCCTCTCCCCCAGCCTTGGAGTGTCAGGAAGCAGCTACCTGGATGAGAAGGGGACCCACGCTCTGTGGCCCTCACAGCACATTCTAATCACCCTGGCCAGTGTGGCAGTGAGAATGAAGAGGAGTGACAGCCTCAAAGTTCCATTTACTACTAGCTGCTAAAAATTGCGACGATGACAGTTTTTCCATTCCCATGTGTGTCTGTCCCACAGCACTTCCTGTGTGCCTGCTGTGTGCCAGGACAGTCTGCTTTGCTGGAGCTGCATACACCTGCATGACAGGTGTGCTCCTTATATTTCAGACACAAGGGCGAGCATCATCTCGGTGAAGACTGCAGTGCACCCACTTTACTCTGCACCCTGCCAGCATTTGGAAACACTCTCCATGTCAGGATCACAAAGGAGACAGCAGAGTGTGCTACTGTGGGGCACAGCTGGACAGCAGCATGGAAAGTGGGTGCTGGACGAGGCCCTCAAGGGACTGAGCTCAGCCTCTTGCTTTATATAGAGAGGGGACAAGCTCCAAGGTCATCTGTGTTCACGTAGCAGAGTTACCTGCACTGTTCCCACCCTCACTGCAGGCTACTCCCGCCCTCTCTTTGACCCACAACTCTACTCTTTACTAATGAGACCCGCACAGCTTCGGACATGACCCCTGAGCCCTGGGGATGAGACAAGGTGGGGCTCTGCCAGCCCAGCAGCACTGGCCGGGCCAAACACCTGAGCAAGTCCCACCCCCCAGCTTTGCATGCTGTCCTGCTGAGGGGTCTCTGAGTGCCAAAATGGGAAGGAGCCGATTTCAAGTTAATTTTAAAACTCCTTTCCATGGGCCTGCGATTGAGCTGGAACCTGGCACGAACTACGGAGAGTGCATCTGAGAGGGATGCTGGGGACCGTAAGAAAAATTATCTGATCTGGAAACACCAAGTGATAATGTGTGCCACTGGAGGAGAGGGTGACACTCAGAGCCCTCATATCTACTGCTCCACACCCACTGGGCTTGGAGGGCCAGGACGAATCTGGTGGGCCCCCACTGTATGTCCAGTGCCTAGAATAGTACCTGGTACACGGTGGGTACTCAATAAATATTTGTTGAAAGAATAAGAGAACTGAGCTGGACAGTGAGGGACAGCTTAACGTTCAGCTCCTCAAAGCTCAAATGAAAACCCAGGAAATCCTGACAGAACTTTCCTTCCAACTAAGGCAACAACCACCTTGGTCCTGCCATTTGCAACCAGGTCAGGGGCTCCCATGCCAGGGTCCTCCCCCAGGAGGCTGCTCCTGCCAACATCCCAGTCTCATCTTCCCGATTCAGCCCCTCAGCTCAAGCCAGAAGGATATACATGCAGCAACCCCGCTGTGCCTCCGGCCTTCACACAAGCTGGCCCCTGCCAGGAATGCCCCCCACTCCATCTACCTGCCAAGCCCTTCTCCTGCCCTCCCCTGATTCCTCCCCAGGGCCCTTTCCAGATACTTGTGACAACAGCCACCCATTCTCTGCCACCCTCACCCCTACCCTAGTACTCTTAGAGATGCTCAGTGATGTATCTATCTGCACATCTCCAGCTAGATGGTGAACCGCTGGAGAGAGAGACCACAACAGAGGAAGTTTTTAGCAATGAGTAACAGAACCTCCAACCTGAATGGCTGAAACCATAGGGAAGTTACCATCTTACGTGCATGAGAGACCTACAGGTAGATGGCCCCAGGTGTCAGCCCACCAGCATGGCTGTGCCCAAATCCTCTAACTGCTCCTCAAGACTGGCTTACTGCAAGAAGTCAGCACAAGGTGGGTCAGAAGCCCCCGGCATCCAGTCAAGTTTATGGACGCTGATTTCAAGTGATCCCATCCTGGTCCACCAGCGCCTGGACCTGGGCAATAGCGCAGTCCAGAAGGCTGTCCAGTTCTGTTGAGGGGGGTGGGAGACAGGAAAGAGACCAATGTTGCTGAGCTGCCTGTGACTCTACCATCAAGGGTCAGGACCTCCTCCATTTTTTCTGGTCTGGACATCGCATCTTGTTAGAGCAGGAGAAGTTTAACAGGCCTGGAGGGCTGACTGGTCTGAACCAAACTCACAGGAGACTGATGAATAAGCCAGACCATTCATTTACAGTGATAATATGACGATGACCGTTAACTCAGCACTGCCCAGGCGCTGGGCCCCTTGTTAAGTGTCTTAGTCTCAAATAAGAGCCCGACAAAGTCAGCGGTATTTGGCTGCATCTTACAGATACAGAAACATAGCCTGAAAGGTAAAGGGAATCAGCTTGAGGTCACAGCCAGAAGGTGGCAGAGCTGGGATTTGAACCCGGGTCTGCCTGACTCCTAGCCCTACACAATCTCTCACTACAGAGGATCTAACCCTGAGCCACAAACTTTCCTCTATACCAAGGATCAGCAAACCCTTTCTGTAAAGGAAAAGATAATATTTTAAGCTTTGAGGGCCATATGTTCTCTGTTGCAGTTCCTCAACTCTGCCGCTATAGTGCAAAAGCAGTCATAGACAATATATAAAGGAATGGGCATGGTTGTGTTTCAATAAAACTTTACTTACAAAGACAGGTGGTGGGACAGATTTTTCCCAGGGGCCATAGTTGCCACCCCCTTCTCTATTCCCCATGACAGAGCAGAAGCAGCCTTTATTTCTGACCGTGACAATGCCTTTTCTAACTTAAACATCACACTTGTGTTTTCATTCCTAGGCTTACTTTCCACATCCCCTTATAAAATAAATGTATGGTTTAAATCAGATCATCAATAAACAGTAAATCTTGTACCTGGTAGACAATAATGAAGATCAAGAGCTCCAGTAAAATGTGTTTTGATTTAAGACTGCAAAGAAGAAAAAACATTAAAGAAAAAAAAATTGGTAACAGGAAACCCAAAAGCAGGCAGGGGGTACCATGAAATTAATGTGAGCACTGTTGATGCAGAATTATAAGCAAGAGTCCACAGTGACGGGCAGCAGGAGCTTCTGGCAGTCTCCACCACAGCGCTGCAAGAAGAGAATATACCTCACTTCTCTGTCCTGCTTCTTGTTTCTGTAATAAGAAAGCTCTGACAGCGATGAAAAGCCAAATTTATGACCTGTCTCACACTGTTTAACCAGCTCCACACAGCTGTATGGCATGCTAACTCCGTGGCCACCAATTCTTGGTCCGAGGGTGCTGTCAGAGGATAAACAATGCCCAGCTGTGTCCAAGAAGAAAGGCCTGAGCACGTGGGCTGGGTCCCGGGAGGACAGGGCATGGCACAGGGCCAGCTGTGCCCCCACAGCATCTGAGAGGGTATGAGGAGAGGCCTGTTTGGAGATGGGCTGCTCCAATGGCACACTGAGGCTCAGAAAGGCCAAACACTTCATCTGCGGTCACACAGTGCGTCAGCGGGGTCTGGTGCCCACCTGAATGCTCCAGTCTCACAATTTTAGGATGCCACCTGGGGCCTAACTGGTCACACCACCTCTTATGTGGGCCAAGATCAAACTTGGGGACATGAATTCCCATTTAAGTGGCCACACAAATCTATTTCCTTTTCCATGAGAACGAGATGCGTTTTCCCAGCACCAGGATCAATGAACACTGCCATGACTACATCCTTCATAGGCATGATGCTCACAACTGCCACCTGACCCCTGCAAAACCCTGGGGACTGTCAGCCCCATTTCCCAGGAGGTAGCTGAGGCCCAGAGAGGCGAAGCAAGCTGCCCAAGGCCACACAGCTGACACCAGTGATCTGGTCCAAAGTCCAGCTTTCTCTGCTCCACTACACTGCCTTATATCAGTGAAATGGCAAAGGGGACCCAGAGGTCAGGAACAGAGAGATGACTTCCCTCAGTGACCCCTCCACCCCAGAGTACTGGGAGAACTGGTTTTTAGTCTCAGCGTGAGGAAAGACCCAGGGCCCGAGGTTCCCAAACAGTTGTGCTGAGCACTGGCCAGTGAACGTCCCCGGCAGGGATGGACGAAGTGGCGGGTGCCAGTCCATTTCAAGTTGATGTGCTCACACGTTCATTTAGAAAAGTCAGGCCAATTTTGTAATCTGTTCACTGCCTCTTGCAACAAATAACAACTTTGCAGATACTTAATCCTGTTTGTGACAAGGTAAAAAGCAGAAGAGAAAGATGTTTATCACAGCTGCCCACAGCCCATGGGCACTCCACAACTTACCCCACTTTAAGAAGCATGACCTTAAAGTAACCTACTCATGGGAAACGCTGAGAAATTCTAGGTGACAGAGAGAGTTCTGTTTCCAAGGCCAAGGATCAGTGTAACTAGCAGGCAGGAGAAGAAGCCTGCAGCCTGAAGAAGGAACGTTTGAAAGCAGCCAGCAGGTACTTTAACAATGGCGGGAGGGACAGAGTGGCTCTGAACTGTGGCACCTGCCAGTTTCCCTGGTGTAAATACTCCTACCATGGCCTATTTCAAATTACCAACAAAATATCAACCAGCTCACAAAATGAAAAATTAAGCAATTGGCTCTCACAAGTTAGAATGATCCAGCTCCAGAATGTCATTGAATGGATCCCACCTGCCATGTTAAAACAAGTAGGAGGCCCTGAGGGCTTTCAGGACTGAGAGCTCCAGGCTGAGAAGACAGCCCCCAGAATTCTGCCGAGCCCAGAGGTTAGGCTTTGGTATGAGGCCACTTCTTAAATGGGAATTCACATCCCCAAGATTGATCTTGGCTCACATAAGAGGGGGTGTGACTAGTTAGGCTCTAGGTAGCATCCTAAGATTATGAGACTGGAGCATTCAGGTGGGGGTCAACCCTTCACTGATGCACTGTGTGACCCTGGTTACTTTGTAACCCCCAGCCCCAGCCCAGTCTGTGTCCCTGAGGGGGCTGAGCTCAAAGCTTACTGGTGGGGTGGGGGGTGAGGGCAGTGGTTAGAGACAGTTTGGGATCCATTTGCCAGTTCTGAGCACCCTTCTATGGCTTCAGCTTCTACCCACCTGCCCCCAGAACTCTCCTAGGATGATGCCCTGAGCTCCTGCAGCTGCTTCACTCTGACTGCAGGGAGCAGAAAGTGCCTGGGAGTTTACGGTGACCACCCCGCCCCAGGCCCAGAGCAGTGACTGTGCAGGAGCAGGCAAGCCCCGCCGCCTCGGACCCGTGGAGGGCAGGCTCTCACTCAGAGCCCTCTGGGGATCAGGTGAAAGCACTCCCCTTGAAACCACACCTCCCCATCCAGCTTCCCACTTGCTTCCTGTTCTCCCCTGAGAGCACCTCCTTAATCAAGCACATGCTCTCGAGTCCGCATCTCAGAGCCTGCTTCTGGGGACCCCAGCTGAGAGAGCCTGAATCCCCAAGATCCCAAACCTGCCTCTGTCTGATACACTTCCCAGCTGTGTGACCTCAGGGCATAGGGGATGGGCCAGTGTCTTAGTCCATTATAACAAAATACCATAAACTGGACAGCTTACAAACAATAGAAATTTATTTCTCATAGTTCTAGAGGCTGGAAGTCCAAGTTCAAGGCATAGGAAGATTCAGTGTCTGGTGAAAGCCCAGCATTCATGGAAAGTGCCTTCTCACTGTGTCCTCAATGATGTAAAGAGGGCGAGGCAGCTCTCTGGGGTCTCTTTCATGAGGGCACTCACCCCACTCATGAGGGCTCAATTGTCATGACCTGATCACTCTCACAGGCCCCACCTCCTACCACTGTCACCTTGGGGATTAGGATATTACAGTGTCAACATATGAATTGAGGTGGGAGCCCAAACCTTCAGATCACAGCAGCCAGCTTTGATGAGCACCTCTCCAGCTATACAGTCTCTCCCCCAACCCCACTGCTACTGTCTGTGCCCAGACAGTGGCTCCAGCCTCTACTTCTCGCCCTGCTCCCCTGACACTTCATGTCCTCTGACCCATCCTCACCAGCAGCCAGAGTGATCCTTCTGAGATACGAGTCGGAGAGGTCACAGCCCCACCTTCCACGGCCCACGGTGGACGGAAGGCCACTGGATTCATTCAATAGACACTTCTGAGCCTTGTGGACAAGGCCTGCATTGTGCCCAACATCCTCATCATGGGGTCCAAGGACCCTCAGGACATGGCTCCTGCAGTCTCACATCCCCCAGTGTCCGCCTTTATTCCAGCACCTTCGATGACTTGGAATTCTCTGAACCCACTAGATCCCCAATCGCTACCCAAAACACATGGGCTGGATCCAGTACGTCAGGACAGAGAATGTTTTGGACTGTAGGACAGTAATACAGTGCACAGATAACAATAGTACATCTCTCACCCCCAGCAGGATCTGGGACGGCACTCAAACACATTCACAATTCTGCAGCAAAACATGAAAATTCACACTATGGGGATAAATAAAGACTATAAATAGCTTCACATCGATTTAAGTCGGGTTTTGCTGCCAAACAAGTTGGGAGAATCTTTTGGCTTTCAGAGCCTTTTGGATTTTAGAATATCGTTGGATGAGTTTCTTTTTGCATAGCTGCAAGCTTTTCTGCCCTATTTACCTAAAGATGAACAGAGGGCCATAGGACTTGACATCTTTAACACTTCTAGGTACTGGCAACGACTTTCCAGATGGTTGTCCTGATGTCCACGTCTAACGGCAGCATGTGTGTTTCCCCTGATCCTCCCTAACCTGGTGTCACAAGACTTCAGGAGTTCTGCACATCTGTGTGTATGAAATGGCACCTCCTCGTTTTCCCATTCATTCTTCAAGACTCAGTAAGTCTTCCCTGGGCAGCCTTCCCTGATGCCCCAGGCTGAATATCCTCCCAGGCACTGCCCCCTGGGCACCCCCTCCCTGTCTCTTAGTGCCTGGTGTGGTGGATCTGGTCCCAGGTCTGCTTTCCACACTGGGCCAAGAGGCACATGGGCTCAGAATCCATACCCTGGGTTCAAGTATACACATGGGAATTATAATTGCTCATTTGATGACACTTGTTTTGTGCCAGATTCTGTCCTATTTCACTTGAGTTAACTCAGTTAATCCTCAACAACTCATGAGTTAGGCTGTACTGTTACATCCATTTTACACCTCTGAGACCTGTAGAGGTGAAGTAACTTGCCTGAGGTTGCATGGCTAGTAGGCAGCCCAGCCAGAATTTGCACTCGGACAACTGGCCCCAGAACTATGGTCACAACCTCTCTAAGCTGTGCAGCTTTGGTTACGCAAACGGTATAAAATGCAAAAGGTACAAAAAACTAACAGTGAAAATAAGTCTCCCTTACATCCTTCTCTCAGATCTCCTACCGAGCGGCAACCACTGTGTACAGTTTCAAATGCATCATTCTACCAGAAATATTCTATGCACAAGCAATCAAGAGACCATATTTTAATCAAAAGTGGTGTCACAGGTCACCCACTATTCTGCACCCTGCTCATTTCACTTAAAGACTCTGAGCCATTGTTCCACGTCAGTGCACGTTGAGCTGTCACATTGTTTTCACTGCTGTCCACTACCCCACTCTGGAATAATTACTTAAATAGTCCCCTATTGACGGCCACTACAGTTATCTTCATTCTTGTGCACTACCAACAACATTACAGTGAATCCCTTGGATGAATGTCATTTCCCAGTTGTGTGAGTATTTCTATCAAATAATGAATAGAGGTGGAATTCCCGAGTTAAGAGTTCCTGAGAATTCCTGTTTCCCTGACACCTCCATAGGCATGGTGTATTATCAGATATTCTGGGCCTTGTCTATGTGAGAGATGAAAACAGTATTTCATTTTAACTTGGAATTTTCTTATTATGAGTGAGGTTGAGTATCTTCTCATGTATTGAAAAGATATCTATGTTTCCTTTTATGTGAACAGTCTCCTCATATCTTTTTTTTCCTATTGAATTGGGGGGGGTTACTTCTTGATTTATAAGGAAATTAGTTCATACTCTACAATATGTCTTTATGTTGACCTCACCATATCAATCTTTTCTCAGTCACTCACTATATTCCCTTTCAATCCATAAATTCAAATCTTATTTTTAGAAAATTCTTGAATTGTATCTTGAAGTTTTTTTTATTTAATTGTTCCATTCTTGTCTTCAGGGACACCAGTTGTACATATGTTGAATCCCCATGTCTGTCCTCTATATCACTTTCTTTCTGATATTTTTACCTCTTTCTTTATATTAATTTGTCTTGTTTTCCCAATCCCATCTTCCATATCTCTACTGTATTTCTGTATCCCCTATTTGTGATAATTCCATGGTAGAGTTCGTTTTTCAGAGGGGATTATTTTCTAATTCATTTGTTTTACAGAGCTCTGTGATATCAGGTTTCATCCTCTTGTGTTATGCTGCCACCCCTCCTGAGTTCTTGTATCTCCACATTGTACTCTTGTTTTATAGGTGTGATTGCCTCAAGTATTTGTTTCCTTAATTCAAGACATTACGTATAGTTGATGGCACTTTCTTCTGCTTTATGGCACACTTTTTCTTGTGCATGTTCTTCATCTGTTACATTCTTTGTTTTTGAGTAACTCAATATACAGCCTGTGCTGGTCCCTATTGATTATTATTCATCTTCGAATGTGGTGAGTTCATCCTGAACCATCTGTTTATACAAGATTCATAAGAAAGAGTGGCCAAAAGAGTGATACAGTTCTTATGAGAAAGGCTCATGAGTAAGAGTCAATTCTTTTGATCTTTACTTCTTTCTTGGCAAAGACCAGATGCCACAGGCCTGCACCAAACACAGGTCTCTTTTTTCCACCCTGCCTCACTAGTAGAATGCTTTTTGAAATTATGGCTTGTCCATGTGAGACCTTGTTCAGCCCAGACTTCTCTGCTTTCACTTTGTGCAAAACTAGATCTGAGAAGGCTCACACACCAGCTGCTCTGGCCTGAATGTGTGTGTTCCCCCAAAACTCTTATGTTGAAATCCTAGCCCCCAATATGATGGTATTAAGAGGTGGGGCCTTTGGGAGGTTATTAGATCATAGTGGTGGAGCCCTCATGAATAGGATTGGTGCCCTTATAAAGGAGACCCCAGAGAGCTCCCTTGACCCTTCCACTAAGTGCCCTCACAAGTGTCACAGCAAGAAGTCATGGTCAGTGAACCAGAAAGTTGGCCCACACCACGCACAAATCTGCTGGCACCTTGATCTTGGACTCCCAGCTTCCAGAACTGTGAGAAATAAGTGTCTGTTGTTTATAAGCCACCAGTCTATGTTATTTTATTGTAGTCGCCTGGAGGCACCAAGACACCAGCCAAGTGCTCATTCCTGTTGCTCCATGAAAGGGACTATTGGTCTTGCTTTCCGAGCGCACCACACAAGGACGGTGTAGAGAATCTGCTCGGCAGCCTTGGGCATTCTCTTCCCTTTTGGAGACTTCATCACCTATTTTTGGCCTGTGCTCTACTTCCTGCATCGGAGGCTCCAGATGCTTTGGCTCCATCAAAGATGGCATGTGCATTTCCATTCGTTCCATTTGTTCCTTCAGGATAATTCCCAAAAGAAGGAAAGGGAACCACTGTCTTTACTCTGTTCAGCCATCTTAGCTCCAAATTCAGAATGTTCCCATGCTCAACCACAACTAACTGACACAGACCAGGCGTCAGTGAACTTTTTCTGTAAAGGGCCAGAGAGTAAATATTTAAAACTTTGCAGGCCACACAACTTCACAACCCTGTCACAACTTCTCACCCCTGTGTTGTAGCATACGTGTAGCCACAGACAACCCCTAAACAAACAGGTATGGCTGTAGCTTCCAATTAAACTTTATTTACAAAAACAGGAGGCAGGGCCGATTTGGCCCATTAGTCATAGTTCACCAACCCCTAATACAGACCTCAAAGCAGAGGTTGCAAATGCCCAAGTCGTCCTTGGCTAACTTAGCCCACAGACATGCCTTGGCCCAAATAATACAGTCATGTGCTGCTTAACAATGGGAATATGTTCTGAGAAAAGCATCATTAGGCGGTATCATTGTTGTGTGAACATAGCGTGTACTCGCACAAACCTAGATGGTGCAGCTGACTGCACACCTAGGTGACACGGTGCAGCCCATCACTCCTAGGTTACAAACCTGTACAGCATGCTACTGGACTGAATACTGCAGGCAACTGTGTACCTAAACATATCTAAACATAGAAAACACACAGTAAAAATACAGTATAAAAGATAAAAAGTGGTATACCTGTACAGAGCACTTACCAGGCACAGAGCTTGCAGGACTGGAAGCTGCTCCGGTGAGTCAGTGAGTGAGTGGTGAGTGAGTGTGCAGGCCTAGGACATCACGGTACTCTGCGGTGGACTTTATACACACTACACTAAGGCTACACCAAACTTATTAAAAAACAAAGTAATTGCGCTGCAACATCACTAGGTGATAGGAATTTTCCAGACCCATTATAATCTTATGGGACCACCCTTATGCATGAGGTCCATCATGGACAATTATGCGGCACATGCCTGTATTTAAAATTTCCCAGGTGAACATTTCAAAATTAAAAGACTTACCGTGCAAGCCTGAATTTCTGATTTTTTCTTCAGAAATTTTAAGAGCTGGCCAATCTAGAATCCCACAAGGCTATGTTCACCAGCACATCCAAGTCCCCACCACTCCCTGATGCCTGGCTGGAATGTGACTTTACCACTCTTGGCATCATGCTGCACGGTGTTCTGCTTATACATTTGGTACTTTTCTCGCTGACATGACTTGTTTGGTTTCCTTGGGCATCTAAATTTGAACAGTCACCAAAGTCAAGGGCAAGCAGCTTGCTCCATTCCTTCAGAGAAGCTTGGGGAAGGGCTAGGCTGAACATAGCTGCAGAGAAATACAACTGTAACTGCTCAGAAGTAAATTGCATCTCTGCCCTAAGCCATCTTTTTGTCCTGCTGGCAACAAGGGTCTGAGATACAAGGCCGGGAAAGCCCTTTTGCAGCCATCTGATTCAACCTTTTCATTTTAAAGACGGGGACATGAGAGTCAGAGAGGAGCAGTGGCTTGAGCAGAATCAGAGGAAGTTGGGAATAGCCCTCGCCAAATGTCACCAAATCCAGGACCCTCATATCTAAATCCTCTAGGGTCCCCTTCTTCAAAGCTGAGCCCGATCTAGGTAAAGAGTCGTGTTTCTTTACATCTGTTTTCTACGTTGACTAACATGTACTTTTAAAGACTCGTACATATGCCCTGGAACGTGAGCACAAAGAAAGGCACAGCTGGCCGATAGTACTCATTCTCTCTCAGCCTCCTGCAGAAATGACAGGAGTGTCACTCAGACTGTGAGGAAAATCTTCGTCCCCAACCCCACCACCTATGCCGTCTGCCCTTCCATACCTGTCTTCATCTAATCCTGAACCCCCACATGTGTAGATACGTGGCCTTTGTCTTCATGAGCGTGAACTGCTGTCTCCCCATAGCAGAACTACGGGCCCTGGGAAGGGAGGGAATAGAAGTATTTCAGCTCGTTTTTCTTCCTTCAGTCCTCTGGCCCAACCCCAAGCCAGTGCTGCTGCTGGCACAGCTGCAGTTCTGCCAGGTTTTCTGGAGGGCAAATAAAAGTGCATTTCATGGGTCTTTGCCAGAGTTCTCATAAAACTTTCGCCCGCCAGTCCTCTTCCACACCCGGCTACTGTAATGACAGTCCCAGGCCACAGCCCTGTGACAGCCATCACTGGCCTGCAGTTAATACACAGGCCATCATTGTACCTGCTATGACCACTGCTTTTACAAAGCAAATTGAGTTGTATGTGATTCGTAAATAAGAAAGTAATGTTAGTATAATGTGAATGTTGGGTTGGTTCAAACAGTTTTTCCCAGTGTGTTAATGTTTTGCACCAGCCAGTGGAAGCAGCTGGACACAAAATATTTTAAACAGCTGAACACAGCAAGCCACAAAGGAAACAGCACAGGAGACCAGGCCGTTCACCACGTCTTCCTCTTGGCTCAGTCTGGAAGTATCTGGTAGGCGGTCTCCCTCTGCACGTGGCCATGTCACCACCCATACTTCGGCTCCCTTCCTTACAGTCCTTTCCATCAAATGACCTTCACCTTTTCTTTCAGGGTAAGATGCACAATTGCTGGAATATTTCTTTATTAGGAATTTAACGTTTTTTTTTTTAACTGTGCCAGATTGTTATAAGCCTGTTATTATTTTTGTTAACGTTCTAGTTAAACACTGCATAGGTCTCCAGTGGTCTGTCTCAACCTTACTCTGTCCACCAGCCCTGATGTCATCAGCGTGTGATTTTGCAGAATAAGTGGTTTCTCAGGAATGCCTACATCTCATTAGAGCAGAAACACCTGCACTTAAGTTACTTCTATTTTTGGCCTGACTTGCTGGTTTTTGCATTTATAGTAGAGGACCAATTTTTAAAGAAACATATTAAGTGAATAACACACACAGTGTACTGGACAGTGTAGGCACACAGCGGAAGACAGCAGGATACAATCGATGAAAGGACCTCAGAGAACACAGGGCAGATGCCATTTGGACAACAAATCTTTTCTCAGTGAATGTCTGAACAGCAGCAGGGATGTGGTAAGCACCCGATAAACGTTACTTGTTACTATTATGACCACACCTACCTCTTATTTTCTAGAATGAAATAAGTAGGATGTTTCCCTTCTAGAAACAGGTAAAAGAGACACACTGCACTGCTCGCGAGCAAGAGCAAAAACAGTTTAAATAAATTTGCTTTCCATTAACCTTGCACAAGCACTGGTTTGCCAGTATCAGCAGAAATGACTAATTACTCTAGTCTGAAGCCTAAAAAGATAAAGAATTAGATTTATTATAAATGCAAGGCTGTGCACTCTTGTAGAAATGACCCGTTCTGTGGTTTGTGACGTGCGCTGATTTATGGCACTACATCCTTATGGGGGTGCGTTTTCAGTTTCTAGTGTTCTTAATGAGACACGGATTAAAAGGAAAATTGGAAATCTTACTTTAGCATGGTTCAAAACAGTTCATTTCCATCCCAGAAGAGGCAGAGATGAAAAGGTCCCTTCCCCTCACTTTCTTCTAAATTAGGGGAGCATGATCTGGGCTGATGGACAGCTCTGATCATGACCTTGCACGATTAGGCCCCGGGACCAGCCCCCTCCGACTCCTGGAAAGCCTGCAGGTCTCCGCTGCCCTCCTGCCTCCAGGCTCCTCCACCTCATCCGCCCTCCCCACCATGTCTGGAGAGAACTCCCTACACTGAAAGTCTGACCACATCGCACTCCAGCTTAAACACCTCTGGTGGGTGCCGTACCCTGAGGGTCAAGCCCAAGCACCTTGGCATGACACTTCCTGAGTCCTCACTAAGCAAATCTGCACTTCCAGCCCAACCTCGGCTGGCATGAGCTTGGCCAACGCCTTGCCATTTACTGCTCCTGGTGCACAGCACGCCCTGTCAGGTCCTTTAGGTGCCCACCGCCCTCCCAGCCTGTCTTCACTGCTCTGTGTGGAAACTCTCACTGATCTCTGAAGAAAGCCTTGCTGACACACTCCATCACCACACAGAGGTCTCACAGCCCCTGTGGCCCACTCTTTCCCAGAACTTGTCAAAACAACATTATGGTTGTCTCTTTGTCCACCTGTATCTCCCTCCACAGCTGGTTCCCCAGCTGGTTCCCCAGGGACTAGCCATCTCTAGGTCCCCAGGGCCTATCGTGGGGTAAACAGACAACTGGAGATCCACACACATTGGATGGGTGGGAAGACAGACAGGAGTGTGATGTTCCATGAGATCATCTCTTGTTCTCAGAAACAGTATCTATCTCTAGAGCTTTGTGCCTGCATAATCAGTTCCATGTCCTGAAACACTCAAGCCAGAATCCCAATCCCTCCAGCAGGAAAAGCAGAAACACAAAAACATGGGGGGTTTCAAGATGGCGGCGGCTGCGGCGGCTGGCGCGGAGTAGCTGAGGTGGAAAAGGTGGCCACTGGGCCTCAGGCAGCCGGGAAACTTGTGGACCTTCCTCTGGCCATCTCTTAAGGGAGGACTGCTGCTGCTGGCCGGTCGTGGGGGCTCAACGCCACTTTGCCCCCGGCAGGAGAGGCTGCCTCATTTACAGGCAACAGCTTTGAAGTGTGGAGCAGGAAAAGAACTGATTCTTAGCTGCAAAAGTGAGTCTTGAAACAGGGAACACGGCGCCAGGGCTGCTGTGGATGCAGCCAGGATCCCGGAGACCGGGGCCGCGCTGAAGAAGGCGGCCAGCTGCCCTATTCAGGATTCGAGGTTTCAGGCCGGCATTAAAGAAGATTCCTGGGAGCGCCCGAGCGGCGCCGCGACTGAACAGCCCGAGGCGGCAGCGCCGAGAACACGGAAGGCAACAAACCAGAGACAGAGCGAGCGCCCGACCTGGCACAGCACTGTGAGTGATCCCTGGCACAGCTCTGTTCGGGGGGGTGGATGCCCACGCAGCTTCCGCCTGCACCACCAGGCCACTCATTGCCCCGGTGCTGCCTCCATTTTCCCAGGTGCGGGCAGCTCCGCCCTGCTCGGCCATCACTGAGCCCATTTGCTTGGCCTGGCGCGGGGCTTTCCGGGCCCTGCGGGCCGACCTCCTCTCCCACTCCCTCCGCGGTTCTCTGGCAGGGCTGTGGGTGTGGGGCGTCCCGACCAGTTTTGGGAGGGCTAGGAAGTACGGGCGGGCCGACTGTCACTCCACCACACCCTGGACTCCGCCCCGGTAAACTTCCTGTTACTGGGAGGCAGATACCATCTCTGCGACCACCAGTTTGGAAAAAAGCCTAACGAATTTCTGGTTGGGAATAGTGTGGTAGGAGAGTTCCCAGGTCCGCTTGAACCTGACGGAGAGCAGGCTGCAGGCGGGCACTAGACTCGGTTTATACCGGGGGGATACAAAGGTGAACAAGACCCGAAAAAGATCTACACAGTGCTACAAAGGCACCCAGAGAGACCGGTCGTCTGTGCCTAGCAGAAACCTGGTGGACTTCCTGGGCGAGGCGGTGCTGAGCAGGGTCTTGAAGGCCCAGCTGATAGACGAGGGGTGCAGAACACACGCCCCAGCCCAGCACAGTGTGCACAGAGGGGGGAGACGTGCGGCCAGGGAGGCGGAGACTCGACAGGAACCACACACCCGGTGGGGTCGCCACTGCACGATCTAACAGCCTGGGCCAGAGCACACGGAACGGGGAGAAGTCCTGTACAGAAAGTGAAAGCTCAACAGAGATCACACACCCTGTGGTACGTGATCCACCAGCCCAGCAGAGTACAAGCTGACCAGAAAGGTGGCTCCCCGGAGAAGCCCAAGACCCGAGGCAACCACACACACAAGACACTAGAGGCCAACTGAGCAGTCACGGCGGGAGCCATACCAAATTGGCAACCACAGCAACATCCTAGTTAGTCATTAGTCTTAAACCGGTGGACTGTGAAACCCCCTGCCACAATGAATAAACACCAAAAAAAAGACACCAGAAATACAAAAAATCAAGAAAGTACACCACCAAAAGTTAATAAATCTCATACTCTAGATCCTATAGAACAAGAAGCCCTTGAAATAACTGACAAGGAATTTCGAGTGATAATTCTAAGGAAACTGAATGAGATACAAGAAAACTCAGCTAGACATCATGATGAAATGAGGAAAAGTATACAGGATCTGAAAGAGGAAATATACAAGGAAATCAATTTCCTGAAAAAAAATGTAGCAGAACTTGCTGAACTGAAGAAATTATTCAGCGAAATAAAAAACACAACGGAGAGTTTAACCAGCAGGCTTGTCGAAGTTGAAGAGAGAACCTCTGAACTTGAAGATGGGCTGTTTGAAATAACACAAGCAGACAAAAAGAAAGAGAAAAGAATCAAGGACATGGAAGAAAATCTGAGAGAGATATCAGACAACCTCAAGCGCTCAAATATCCGAGTCATGGGTATTCCAGAAGGGGAGGAAAATGGAGATTCCATTGAAAACATATTCAACAAAATAGTGGCAGAAAACTTCCCAGGTATAGGAAAAATCACTGATCTTCAGATCCAGGAAGCTCAACGATCTCCAAACGTATTTAACCCAAAAAGGCCTTCTCCAAGACATGTCATAGTCAAATTGGCAAAACTCAGAGACAAAGAGAGAATCTTAAAAGCTGCAAGAGAGAAGCGTCAAATCACCTATAAGGGAGCCCCAATCAGGTTAACATCAGACTTTTCATCACAAACCCTAAAAGCTAGAAAGGAATGGGATGATATTTTCAAAATACTAAAAGACAAAGATTGCCAGCCAAGAATACTCTACCCTGCAAGGCTATCCTTCCGAAATGAGGGGCAAATAGTATATTTCTCAGACAAACAAAAACTGCGGGAGTTCACTACCACAAGACCACCCTTACAAGAAATCCTGAAGGGAGTACTGGGTTTGGTTCCTGAAAAATAACTACCACTGCCATAAAAACCCAAGAAAAATCAAAACCCGCAAGTACAATAAAAATGGCATTCATGAAGAGAAAACAAGCTAACAAAAACACTATCTACAACCTAAGGAACCAACAAACAAAGAAACCAAACAGTAATTCAGAAAGCAAGGAACAAAAGACACCTAAGACAACCAAACAACCAATAAAATGCTAGGAATAAATCAACACCTTTCAATAACAACTCTTAATGTTAAAGGCTTAAATTCCCCAATTAAAAGACACAGACTGGCTGACTGGATCAAAAAGCAGGACCCAACTATATGCTGCCTACAAGAGACCCACCTCACCCATAAAGATTCACACAGACTAAGAGTGAAAGGATGGAAAAAGATTTACCATGCAAACAGAAAAGAAAAACGAGCTGGAGTGGCTATTCTTATATCTGACAAAATAGACTTTAAACTAAAAACCATAAAAAGAGACAATGAGGGACACTACTTAATGATAAAAGGACTGATCCATCAAGAAGACATAACAATCATAAATATGTACGCACCCAATGTTGGAGCAGCCAGATTTATAAAACAAACTCTATTAGACCTAAAGAAGGAAATAGACACTAATACCATAATAGCAGGGGACCTGAACACTCCACTGTCAATATTAGACAGATCATCTAGGCAAAGAATCAGTAGAGAAACACAAGATCTAAACAAGACTCTAGACCAATTGGAATTGGCAGATATCTACAGAACATTCCACCCAACAACCTCAGAATATTCATTCTTCTCATCAGCACATGGATCATTCTCCAGGATAGATCACATATTAGGTCACAAATCAAGTCTCAATAAATTCAAAAAAATTGCAATTATCCCATGTATCTTCTCAGACCACAATGGATTAAAACTAGAAATTAATAACAAACAAAACTCTGGAAACTATACAAACACATGGATATTAAACAGCATTCTACTTAATGACATATGGGTCCAAGAAGAAATCAAGCAGGAAATCAAAAAGTTTATTGAAACTAATGAAAACAATGATACATCATACCAAAACCTGTGGGATACTGCAAAAGCAGTATTGAGGGGAAAATTTATTGCATTAAATGCTCACTTCAGAAGAATGGAAAGATGGCAAGTGAACAACCTAACACTTCACCTTAAAGAACTAGAAAAACAAGAACAATCCAATCCTAAAGTTAGCAGACGGAAAGAAATCATTAAGATCAGAGCAGAACTGAATGAAATTGAAAACCAAAAAACAATTCAAAAGATCAACGAATCAAAAAGTTGGTTTTTTGAAAAGATAAATAAAATTGACAAACCATTAGCTTGGCTAACAAAAAAAAGAAGAGAGAAGACTCAAATAACAAAAATTAGAAATGAAAAAGGCGATATTACAACTGATTCATCTGAAATACAAGGAATCATTCGAGACTACTATAAACAACTATACGCCAACAAATTTGAAAATCTGGAGGAAATGGATAAATTTCTGGACACACACAAGCTCCCAAAACTGAACCGTGAAGACGTAGAAAATTTGAACAGACCAATAACAATAAAGGAGATTGAAGCTGTTATCAGAAGGCTCCCAACAAAGAAAAGCCCAGGACCAGATGGATTCACAGCAGAATTTTACCAAACATTCAAAGAGGAATTGACACCGATTCTTTACAAACTATTCCAAAAGATTGAAACGGACGCAAATCTCCCAAACTCATTCTATGAAGCAAACATCATCCTGATACCAAAACCAGGTAAAGATATAACCAAAAAAGAAAACTACAGGCCGATATCCTTGATGAATATAGATGCAAAAATCCTCACTAAAATACTAGCAAACAGAATACAGCAACACATACGAAAAATTATTCATCACGATCAAGTGGGATTCATCCCAGGGATGCAAGGTTGGTTCAACATACGCAAATCAATAAATGTGATACACCATATTAATAAACTCAAACACAAGGACCATATGATCATCTCTATAGACGCTGAAAAAGCATTTGATAAAGTTCAGCACTCATTCATGACAAAGACCCTCTATAAGTTAGGTATAGAGGGAAAGTATCTCAACATAATTAAAGCCATATATGCCAAACCCACTGCCAATATCATCCTGAATGGGGAAAAGCTGAAAGCTTTTCCTTTAAGAACAGGCACTAGACAAGGATGCCCACTCTCACCACTCCTATTCAACATAGTGTTGGAAGTACTAGCCAGAGCAATCAGAGAAGAGAAGGAAATAAAGGGCATCCAGATTGGAAAAGATGAAGTCAAACTGTCCCTGTTTGCAGATGACATGATCCTATATATCAAACAGCCTAAAACCTCTACAAAAAAACTGTTGGAATTGATAAATGATTTCAGCACAGTAGCAGGATACAAAATCAACACACAAAAATCAGTAGCATTTCTTTTCTCCAATAGTGAACATGCAGAAGGAGAAATCAAGAAAGCCTGCCCATTTACAATAGCCACCAAAAAAATAAAATACTTAGGAATTGAGTTAACCAAGGAGGTGAAAAATCTCTATAATGAGAACTACAAACCACTGCTGAGAGAAATTAGAGAGGATACAAGAAGATGGAAAGATATTCCATGCTCTTGGATTGGAAGAATCAACATAGTGAAAATGTCCATACTACCCAAAGTGATATACAAATTCAATGCAATCCCCATCAAAATTCCAAAGACATTTTTCTCAGAAATGGAAAAAACTATTCAGACATTTATATGGAACAATAAAAGACCACGAATAGCCAAAGCAATGCTCAGCAAAAAAAATAAAGCTGGAGGCATAACACTACCTGACTTTAAGCTATACTACAAAGCTATAATAACCAAAACAGTATGGTACTGGCATAAAAACAGACACACTGACCAATGGAATAGAATAGAGAATCCAGAGATCAACCCACACACTTACTGCCATCTGATCTTTGACAAAGGCACCAAGCCTATTCACTGGGGAAGGGACTGCCTCTTCAGCAAGTGGTGCTGGGAAAACTGGATATCGATATGCAGGAGAATGAAATTAGATCCATACCTCTCACCGTATACTAAAATCAACTCAAAATGGATTAAGGATTTAAATATACACCCTGAGACAATAAAACTTCTTAAAGAAAACATAGGGGAAACACTTCAGGAAATAGGACTGGGCACAGACTTCATGAATACGACCCCAAAAGCACGGGCAACCAAAGGAAAAATAAACAAATGGGATTATATCAAACTAAAAAGCTTCTGCACAGCAAAAGAAACAATTAAAAGAGTTAAAAGACAACCAACAGAGTGGGAGAAAATATTTGCAAAATATACATCTGACAAAGGATTAATATCCAGAATATATAAGGAACTCAAACAACTTTACAAGAAGAAAACAAGCAACCCAATTAAAAAATGGGCAAAAGAGCTAAGTAGGCATTTCTCTAAGGAAGATATCCAAATGGCCAACAGACATATGAAAAGATGCTCAACATCACTCAGCATCCGGGAAATGCAAATAAAAACCACATTGAGATACCATCTAACCCCAGTTAGGATGGCTAAAATCCAAAAGACTATGAACGATAAATGCTGGCGAGGCTGCGGAGAAAAAGGAACTCTCATACATTGTTGGTGGGACTGCAAAATGGTGCAGCCTCTATGGAAAATGGTATGGAGGTTCCTTAAACAATTGCAAATAGATCTACCATACGACCCAGCCATCCCACTGCTGGGAATATACCCAGAGGAATGGAAATCATCAAGTCGAAGGTATACCTGTTCCCCAATGTTCATCGCAGCACTCTTTACAATAGCCAAGAGTTGGAACCAGCCCAAATGCCCATCATCAGATGAGTGGATACGGAAAATGTGGTACATCTACACAATGGAATACTACTCAGCTATAAAAACGAATGAAATACTGCCATTTGCAACAACATGGATGGACCTTGAGAGAATTATATTAAGTGAAACAAGTCAGGCACAGAAAGAGAAATACCACATGTTCTCACTTATTGGAGGGAGCTAAAAATTAATATATAAATTCACACACACACACATACACACACACACACACAAACCGGGGGGGGGGGGGGAAGAAGATATAACAACAACAATTATTTGAAGTTGATACAACAAGCAAACAGAAAGGACATTGTTGGGGGGGAGGGGGGAGGGAGAAGGGAGGGAGGTTTTGGTGATGGGGAGCATTAATCAGCTACAATGTATATCGACAAAATAAAATTTAAAAAAAAAAAAAAAAAAAAAAAAAGAAACACAAAAACATCAAGACCCGTCAGATCCTGTCCCCTGGGGCCAACAATTTGCAGAGGGGTGTGGGGAGGACTTACCAGCAACTCCCTAAGGGAGGCCCAGTTCCCCCAGGACACCACAGCATGGACCAGAGGCTTTCAGCAGTGGGGAAACCGACCGGATGCAGCAAGACTGGTTCCTTAAACCCCAGTAGGCCAGCCCCTGGGCCCAGCCAGCAGGAAGACCCCAGGTAGCAAACCCTAGGTCATCACACACACACACCGGCACTGTCCGTGGTGCTGACTTCTGTCCCTCATTCGTCAGGGGTTTGGCCTGTGGCCTTCGTATTCCCACCCCGTCCAGCACAGCTCCGAGCCCCCCGGTGTAGTGGATAGCCACTGCCTGGGTCCAGTCTCAATGTATTTCTCCTAGTGCCCAGCCTTTTCCCTACCCTCTGTTACGGTGGGTTCTCCAGAAGCAGACCCCGAGGCAAGGATGTGCGTGGAAGTGATCAGGATGTGTTCCCAGGACAACCAGGAAGGGTGCAGGGAAGTGAGACTGGTGCAGAGAAGTGAGACCAGTATGGGAAGGAGGTCAAGCTTGGACAGAGACCAAGAAAAGTCGCAAGGAAGGCTCGTTGGGCTCAGTCTCATGGCACGCTCTGGGGACAGTGAGGCCACACCTCAGAGTATCCCAATCAGGTGCAAGGGAGCTGGGGATTTATGCCCCCAAACCTTCCAGTCACTGGGCGAGGGCTACCCTGGCAGAGGAAGGACGCACATTCCCAGGAGCTTGTGGCTCTCCTGGTACACAGTCAAAGTGGGTTCTGGTGGCCTCAGGGCAGACGCCAGGGGAACCCAGGGCAGGCTCTAGAAGATAAAGCATTCTGGGGCCTTATGCAGACAATCAGGGAAGGGATCCAAGGAGACCTGTCCCTACCTCCCATCCCTCCCCACCAAGCCCCTCCCCACAGGGACCCTCTAAACCCAGCTCTGTCTCTCAACCCTCAGCTTAAAGCCCTTCCTGGCCCCTCCAGCTGCAGCAGAAGATCCAGGCTCCCATGAGGCCGCCCCCGCAAGCCCCTGCCCCAGCCCGCATTTTACACACATGCTCCCTGCCTGGCCTCTGTTCAGGCCGTGACCTCTTCCCAGAGGGCCCTTCCCATGCTTGCTGCCTGGTGACGGCTCCAGCAGCACCTTTTCTTTTTTTTTTTTTTTTTTTTTTTTTTTTTGTCGGTTTTTCGTGACCGGCACTCAGCCAGTGAGTGCACCGGTCATTCCTATATAGGATCCGAACCCGCGGCGGGAGCGTCGCCGCGCTCCCAGCGCAGCACTCTACCGAGTGCGCCACGGGCTCGGCCCCAGCAGCACCTTTTCTACATCTGTGCATGTCACCTGCTCTGCACACCCTGGTCCCTGCCCTCACCTGTGCCCAGACCTCTACTCTGCACCCCAGGCCTCTGCTCCCCTCATTCCTGTCCTGGAGAGGAGCAGAGGGATTGTGGATGTGAACTTGATAACAAAATAAAGGGGTGGCATTGTGGAAAGAGGGGATGGGGCCCAGCCACACCCATGCAAGACGATGTCTCCACTTTGCACTGTGTGTCTCTGGGCAAACACTGACCCCTCTGAGTTTCAGTCGCTTCATCTGTGACACAGGGTTATGGACCCTCCTAGCTCTGCTCTTGGAACTAAACGCCTGGCTCATGGCAGCTCTCGGCCAGCGGTGTCCCCTTCCTTCTCCACCCTCCTCCGCCATGCACATCCCATCAGCCATGGTGGAAGCCACCTGAGCATCTCAGTCAGACCCAGGACACAGCGAAGGCTTGGCCAAACACTGACCCGTGGGTGGGAGAAAGCAGCCGGCCAGACAACCATCTCACCCTCATGTCCACCCTGTTCCTGAGCTGCTGAGCTCAGGCTGCCACCGTCTGATGTGACTCAGAAACTGCCAGTGGCTTGGGTGGACCCAGGGCGAGGACACTGTGGCCCGAGCTCCAAGGAGGCCACCAGACTGTGTCTAATATGCCGTCTCCCGCATTGGTCTGCCCTGGCCTGCAGCCTCCGACCCTCTGCACCCCCAGCAGCAGGCCTATCGTCCCCTCCAGGCCACGGGCTGCAGATGACCCCCTGCCTGCCATGGCAGGGAGGCGGTGAGTGGACAGAGGCCCAGGCTCAGGACCAGCCCACACAGGGAAGGGAAAACTGCCCTTGGCCGCCTGCCTCAGCCCCTTCAGCCGCCAGCTCATGACTACAGTAGTTTATGAACCATTCAGTTTAGTTTAGTTCAGGCAGTTTCAGGCCCCACTGTGAACCACAAGCAGCATGACCCCAGTGGGCCAGGGAGAGGGGACATGGGGACAGTAATAATGGTGACGGCAATAATCACAGGCGCCAGGATAAACTGAGCATTTATAGTATACCAGGCGATCACTAAGTGTCTTATACGAGTTAACTCATTCAAGCTTCCAACAAGCCCAGAATGTAGGTATCCCTGTTTACAAATGAAGAGACTGAGGCACAGAGAGTTTAAGCAACTCACCCCAGGCCACACAGCCAGCAAGGTGAGGAGTGGGGCTTTGAATGCATGCCTTCTGGCTGCAGAGTCCACGCTCTCTCCACCAGCCAGCATGGAGTGACCCGGTGCACACGGATGAGTTCTTGTCCCAGGAGTCACCCAAGGAAGGCACCTGTTACCTCCCATCACAGCCCAGGAGACTGAGGCTCAGAGAACCTGCCTGACTTGCCCAGCACCACACAGAGGACCTGACCTTGAGTGTGCCAGGCTGCAAAGTCCATGTCCTAAATCACTGTGCTTTACCACCTCCCTGCTTGGTGACCACCAGCTGTCACCCATTTCCACACATTGCAGGAACCCTGTTTTCCACCCTAGGCGTTCTGGAGAACAAAACCCCACAGTGGCCCCAATTTTCTAAACCTCCAGAAGAGACACAGCCCCTTCCTCTCTGTCCTTGGCCCACTCTCATAAGGATCCCTGCCAGCCTTCCTGGCAGCTGCCCAGCAGGACTAATTCCACACATGCTCTGGCCCCAACAGCCTTAATAGGATTAGTGTCATCTCTGAAAACTAAATTGGCTTCTCTATCTTTCACCAGTTTTATTAGAAAGGTTTTTATAAGCAAAGGGTACTTTACAATATACACAGGGCACTTTCCAGACCCAACCTCCTCACCTGGCTGTCCAATAGGCTACAGGATGCAGCCCAGACTGTCAGGTAAAACCCTGAGGACACACCAGGGCCAGGAGGTCATCAGGCACCGTGCAGAGGAGCCAGCTCTCTCCTGCATGTGTCACCCCCATTGGTGCTATATCTCATAAGCCACTCTGCTGCAGCATTCAGCTGGAACCTCAGTAACCTGGGAGTCAGGAAGCCCTGGGTTCAAACCCCACCTCTGCCACTTCCTGGCTATGTGGACTTCACCAGTGACTCAGCCACTCTGGCCCTCATGTCACCGTATGGCAATGTCCAGCTCATAGGACTGTGACGAGCCTCTGGAAGATGCTGGGTGCTCAGTAAATGTATTCTCTCCTCCCAGTCCCACCCCAGGAGTCCTTGCAGACCATCTGGTCCAAGGGCTGCAAACAGATGGCTCCTGGGTGCATCTTCTCTGGCTGTCTCGGGGGCCCACACAGCCCTACAGGCGGCAATGAGGCAAGCGCTGGCCTCTCCAACACAACAGCAGTGCAGCTAGCCCCCGCTCACTACCTAGCCTGCCTGCAGCCCTTGCCCTGACAGAGTTTGGGACCCCAATCAGGTCCAAACACCTGATTAGGAAAGAGTGGACAGATATGGAAAACCATGGCCCAGAACCAAATAACCAGCAAGGACTGACGGTGTCGACACCTACCATGTGCCCATCACAAGCTAGAGACGACAGTCCCCAGGAATGGAAATCAGACTGATAAACACAAGTAGGCCCTGATACCTGTTACGGGAGGTCTGCCTCCCCAGAGACCAGGTGGGCTGGGCAGATGAGTAGGCCTGGGGGTGCGGGAAGGGCCAGACACCGTGACAGCCGTTTCATGTCCATTTTCTTATCTGGTCTTCCTGACAACACTGAAGCCTTGTTGCTACTCCTCCCAGTTTACAGATGAGAAGACTGAGGCTGAGAGAGGTCGCATAACTTGCCCCAGGTCCCCTGGATGCTAAGGAGGAAAGCCAAGACTACTGGGAATTCCAAATACTGCCATGCTCAGGGGTCCTCACACAGCCCAGCTGTAAATCCCCCCAAGTTTTCTCAAAATTACCAGGCCTCTTCTTTTCTCTTTTTCCCCATCTGACTGCTTCAAAGACAGCAGTTCTGCACTTCAGATGCTACTAAGGGGGCTTAGTTTTTTAATTTCTGTTAGCTCAAGAAAGCTGCACATGGAGAGAGAAAGAATCATGGTGCAAAAAGATAAAATGTCTCTGTGTTTCCAAGTGACAACTATCCAGGTATGTGGTCCTGCATGCAGCAGTTTTTACTTTGACATATAATGGTCCTGGGTGGAGCAGAGAAGTGTCTACTGGGCAGAGAAGCAGGCTGCATGGTCATTTCTTTGCACACATTCACATCCATTGCCTGGTACACAAACAACTTCTCCCCAAGCTTTTGCAGGGTGAGTCCTGTAATCTCTCTGCAACCACTGAGAGTGTTCTGGATTCTTGTGTTCACTGTCCAGGTAAGACAGGACATTCTGGAATCATTTGCACACATGTATAGGCAACCACGCATTTAATTAATCCAACTGGAACCAATTTAAGGAAATGTAATTAACTAAGTCTGCAAAAAGACAGACATTTTAAGGGATTTCAACCTGTTTATTAATCGAATACTCCAACCAGGTGACAGTGACTGCTCTCATCTTACACAAAAGCACAGCTTTGTAAATAGAGTGCAGAGACTGCAAAGACAAAGGTTGAAGACAAGGGGAGTTTTAAATGTACCTTTCACTAATCCAAGTGACTCAGGCACCGAGGCCTCCATTTGCTCTGAACGTTCTCACACCAACGTGATGTTCTGAGGGGGGTGCTGTCTCCGTCTGCCCTCAGCCTCGTGTGTCCCAGAACCCGAGGCAGGAGGACTCCTGTCTTTGAGTGGCCATATGGGCTCCAGCCATGCCCAGGGTTTCCAGCTTAGGCGACTGCACTGGACTCCCTAAGGACCCTGAGAGCCTCATGTCCTGGTGCCTATAGGTGTGGACTCTGGCTCAAATCCTGGCTCTGCCACTTCCTGGCTAAGCAACTCTGGGCGCATTACCTAACCTCTCTATGCCTCAGTTTCCTCATCTGTGAAAAGCTAGTAACAACGGTACCTGTCCTTAGAGTCATGTTGAGGACTAAAGTGCTTAGGACAGTGCCTGACCCACAGGGACCAGCTAGAAAATACCAGTTACAATCCCCAGACTCTAGAACTCAGAGGCATTCCTGGAGAATCTTCAAAACCCCCTCCCCTGCCAAAAGGACTGAGTTTCCCTTGCCCCCACCATACACCCGACACTCCAAGTATAATTTGATTTGGAAGAACACCGATCATTACTTCTCCACCCCCACCCACACCCACCCAGATGTGTTTTTCCTCCTGTGCAGTCTTAACCCCACCTCCGCTGCCAGGACCGGCAGCCAGGCCACGGGGGAGGGGGCGAGGGGTGGTGCTGGACCTTGGAAAGAGCACTGGAGTTGGAGCCAGGCCTGGCCTTGAGTCCCAGCTCTATCTCTTTCCAGGCGTGACAAAGACCACACTGCCTCCCTGAGCCTCGGTTTCCTCATCTGTAAAATGGAAATTAACATCACTGGCCTCACGGGCATATCCCCCACATAAGGATCAAATAAAAGTACACACAGGAAAGCCTGCTGCACACTGAAAAGCGCTACGCACAGGCAGGGGCTTGTGGGATCTGAAGGACTGCATCCTGTGGCACTTCTGCAGGTCTCTGAGTTCCTGGGTGGCCTCCGACCTGCAAGAATTGATCCACTAGCCATAAAAAGATTGGTGATACCTGCTCCACACTCCCCACCTCCAGCCCAGCTTCTCACTGCCTGATCGGATCTTCACCAGCCGTCAGAGCAGGCACCACTGTTCCCGTTTGTCAGATGGGAAAAGTGAGGCTCAGGGAGCCTACGCAGTTCACATCAGCACTCTTTCATTGAGCAAAGTGCTCTGCTTGTAGAAAATAATGTGCTGGATAAAGGAGTGAGTAGATGAATGGATGGGTGTGCAACAGAGAACTAAGGGGAGCTCAGACTTCAGGCCACAGCTGGGGGAAGGTCCTGGCATAGGAATAATGGCTCCCAGCACAGAGGTCTTGCCAGGAGAACTCTGGAAGCGGCGACTGGCAGCAGCCCGAAACCTGCTGGAGGAAAGAGACCGCAGGCAGGAGAGAGCCAGGCCTGGGGTCCCCAGACAGCTGGCCTGGATCCCACAGCAAGGAGTCCTGGGGGCTTGAGCTGGGGCAGTGACAGAGGGAGCGTGGAGGGGAAGCCAACTTCTTGCAGGCCAGTGACTCCCAAACTCCAAAGACCCTGTGTGCAGAGAAGGTCCCTCTTGCCCTACAGTGGGGACACGCTGCCACTGCAGCCAACTCCCATTGTGTAAGTGCTCAGAGGAGCCTCCCACTCTCCCGTTTCCATGGGAATCCCCTTGAAATAACCCCATAACAGGCAGCTCTTCTTTTCTGTGGAGGAAGAGCTCTGGATACATGTGATGGAGGAGGCAAGCCCTCACCAGCACCCAGGATGCCATGGAAATTTCGAGGCCCAGTGCCTGGCCTCACGTCCCCCACCCCCACCCCACTCACACACACCAGCAGAAACATGATGACAGCCTCAGGCCAACCTAACCTTTATCCCCACCCCCCTGCTTTATGGGGGTGCAACGAGATCATTTCCTTGGCAATTTAATGAAAAGAGGAAATTGGAAATCACATCTGTGACAACATCCATCTGCCTCCCTTGGACAAGGCTTCGTGCTGGCCCAGGAAGGCCCAGGTTGGCAGGGACGCGGCCTGGGGCCACACCCAGGGTCCACCTCCCAGGATCATGGGGCCCTGACAAGCCTGCACTGGACACACCCCTGCACCCCACAGTTGCTGGCCCCCTCCCCCTGCGGCAGGCACGGCGGGCCTCTGCCTAGTCCCCCATGGTGGTGTGGGCAAGGTCTCCTTCACTCCTCTGTTCACGCATCAAAGGTTTTCTGGACCCCTCCTCAGAAAGGGCAGGAGAAGCAGAGGCTCCTGTGCGTTCATTCCTGCACGGGAGCCACACCACGACCCAGGGAAACCAGAACCAGACCCACCCACAGCCTATAGATAGAGACCGGTGTCATCGACACTGACTTGTCCCAACAACGAAACCTCTGCAGCTGTCACAGCGAACGCGCACAGCTTTCTGTGCCTACTCTGACAGAACGGTACTTCACATGACACCTTGGCCACCTCCAAATATTTTCATCATAGGAAAACAGGACTTTAATTTTTACTAATAAAATGAGTTCATGTCCACTAAATAGATACTGGAGAGAAACAAAAACACACAGCTCTGCTGAGTGGGACGTAAGCAGCCTCCGGCCATCAGACGACCCACCCTGTGGGGAGCGACTCCTGCATCGTGTGGGGACCCCCTTACCCCCACGCACAGCAAGATGTGTTGTGCAAAGCAGGCAGGAGGCAGCGATGTGTTCAGCAGAGAAACAAATCTCTATGTCCCGAGCACTAGGGCACGGGGAAGTACATGGGCCGCAGCCTACTCCCTCTGGCCCCTGCCCTGAGAGTTCTGGAAAACGGGCCGCGTCCCCCGCAGGGGCCTGCCCTCGGTAGCCAAAATCTCTTCTTCTTTCACCAGAAGCCAAATGCTGGTAGAATGCGATTTCCAGAGAAAGGGCCAGTCCTGGATGGGGGTACGGGGCTCCCTGGGGAGGCTGCAAAATGACTCGGCCATTGAGGATTGAAAAGAGCCTGATGACAGTCTGTCAGCAGAGGTTTCCCCGAGAGCTGCCAAGCCCCATTTTTCTAGGATTCCCTCCTAATTCTCTTTCATGAAGTTGCCTGTCCTAGATAGCTTTGGGGGTTGGAAATTCCAGCAGCAAAAATAGCTCTGGGAGATGCTGGGCGTGGTAGATACAGCATTTACTTTGGAGTTGGGTGAGGCGGGTCCCAATTCCACCACCTGTGTTGGCTGTGTGACCCTGAGCAAGCAGCCTGACCTCTCCGAGCTTCAGTTCTCTCACCTGTGGGTTGGGGGCCGGGGGTAAGAGCATCACCTGCACATGGACGTTGAGGTAAGGACCAGGACGCATCTGGCCAGCATCTGGCACCCACCCACACTGACAAGTTCAAATACTGGCTTCCCCTCACCTGCCCTCAACACCCCCATTTTCAACCTGTACCTGGGGTCTCTTACTTTACTGGGCGAGTGGCTACCCAGTTCTTCATCTGGGTTAGAGAAAAATCCAGCAACGACTCAGCCTCACTCTCAAAGCTCACCAAGTGCTGGAAGGAAAATGCCAGATGATCACAAGGTGGGTCAGCTTGGGGATCCCGGCCCTTCAGGGCCCGCTCCACCATTAAGGCTTCCAAGAGCATAATGAAGCAAGGTGATGGGGGCAGAATCCAGTGGACCCATGAGCAGCCCCAGCATAGCGCCCAGCCAGGATGGCCGCCCAGAGGCATAAGGAGGTCCGAGCAGACCTGAGCAAGGGCTGGATTTCGCATCTGCGGGTTTGGATTCAAATCCCCGCCCACCCACCTCCAAGCTGTGAAACCCCCGCCTCAATTTCCGTGTCTGTCAACTGGAGATGATGACAATTCCAAGACAGTGAGACTCCTCAGCCCATGTCCACCCTGGAACCCGGAACTCACTCAAGGTCCTGTCTCTCCTGTTCACCAACTCAGTGCCTGAACGTAGCTGGGCCTGATAAACACGTGCTGAACGAATTCACTTCTCCCAGGAAGCCCTCCCTGACCTCACACGGGCTGGTCAGATGCCCCCTGTGGGCAGCTCAGCCCATAGGCTCCTTTTCTGCACACCGTCCCAGCACTGACCATTTGGTCTGTTGTGGGGACTCCGAGGAAATAGACCTTGTCAATCATATCCCCTCTCCCAGCCACATTCCCCTCTCCCAGCAAAGCATCTGACACACAGTATATGCTCAATAAACCATACTCTGTCTGGATGAATCCATGTGCAAAGAGTCCCACCAACCATCTGCAGATGCAAACATCTCAGCCCCTTCCTGTCCTACCACACCAGGGCTCTCATCCTGGCCTACAGCTCCCACTGCTCTGCAGCTCTTCCCTAAAGTCCCATGATTCCCAGGCAATCCCCCTTCTTACTGTGACATGGAACACGTATCACAACTTGCATGTGCTTTCTCTCCTGCTTCCTGCATTCTCTGGGGCGGGGGCAGGGAACGGGGACGATCAGTGGCTGAGGCTGGGGCCTGCGTTGTGGGCTTCTATTTGAGCAGCCCTGGAGAAGGGCTTGGGTTATAAATCCAATCGAGCCTGTTTATGGAGAAGGTGCTGCACTGCTGATAGGTTTTTATAGCTGCCTGTTTGCAAAGACAAAGCATAATGACTTCTCAGCCAGCCCAGGTTTTGGGGTGGCCAGGAAGGAAGGGGACAAAGGAAAGGCCCCATTTGGCTCAGTCCTTTGTGCTCTGCAATTGGACCCTCACCTTCCACCCTCCCCTCCCAGCCTCAGTCCTCTGAGGGACTTGGTAGGGTTGTTTGGGGCCCAATAAATGACACTTCTGTTCCTGTCCAAGTTTGAAATCCCAGAGGGGGAGTTAGATCTGCAGAGTTGGGCAGATGGAGGGAGCAGTGGGCCCCTCACTCTTGCAAAAGGCCAGCTGCAGGATAGAACATAGGAACTCACCCCAGCACCGAACCCAGCAAGACCTCACCCGCCCCACCCTCACCCCCACCCCGCACAGGCAGCGCTGACCACCAAGCCCGTCCCCTCGTGCTCACGACTCCTCCCAAACCCACAACCAGAGCCCTCCCTCTGCCCCTGGAGTGTCCTAAGCAAGTGCGGAGTGTCAAGAGGACTCCTGGACCAGGTGAGAGGGCTGGGGAGTAGGTCCCGACAGCCTGCACAGGAGGCAGGAGGGGGCAGGTGCATTCATCTCCCCAGATACTGCCGACAAACGGACGTTGCACCTGTTTGTCAAATGACTGCACACCCCCACTCAGTCCAGAACGCGGAACCCCAGAGTCTGACTCTCATGGTGTGTGGGATGTTCTCGCTTCCCAGTTCCCGGGTCCCACCCCCGTCTCACCCTCGGCCCTTCTAAATCCTCCCAGGCCTAGTCCTCATAGGATCCTGTTCCAGGACCCGGGCCCCATGCCTGCGTCCTTTGGCAGACGCCCTTCCTTCCACAGAACACTGGCATCTGTGACCCCAAAATAGAGTCTTCATTTCACAAAAAAGGAAACTGAGGCCAGAGAAGGCCTACACTGTGCACCCCCTTAGAAGGATTAGCTGCAGCAACCTCAATGCCCGGGTTTTCAGCTCCTGCCCCACTTTATCACATTCGTCCACTGTCCCCATATGGACATGTGTATGTAGCCAGACAAGTGCCCCAGTTCTGAAAATGAGGTCACCTGCCAGGATGGCGCCATCAACGTGCCTGGGGCTCGAAGGGTGGGTCACGGGGACTCCCTGCTCTACCCCAAGCATTCCCAAGCCTGGAAGCAATGTGGCCAACTGCATCTTTAGCACAAAGCCTGTGTGGTCCTTGGGGCCAGCTCTGGCCCGCCAGATATCCCAGCCCTGCACTTTCCTAGAGATCCATTCACCCATCTGGCCCAGCACAGGCACCGCAGGAGACCGCAGGGCCGGGCTGCACAGCCAGGCTGCTCCGCCAGCCCCGCAGGCCTGCCCATCCACCATCTGCATGGGCAGTGCCCATCCCTGGCTCCACTCCCCATGGCCGCACTGCAGGATGCCCCTGGTTGGTTAAAGGGCGAGGCTGGGATCAGGGTGGGTCAGATTCTTCACAGTGGCCCCACTACATCTTTCCCTGGGATGCTGAAGAGCGTGGACGGGTGCGTGTGTCCCCCCACGCCCGCGGTACCGCGGCTCAGCATGAAGATGAGCACATGGTGGGAATTTCTGAGCATCAGGAGCACCTAATGCATTATCTCTGTCTGCCCTTGCAGAGATCCCAAGAGGATAATCTTGTCCCTGATTTAGAACTGAGGATACAGAGCTGCTGGGAGAGGCCACAGCAGGTCACATGCACACCAGCAGTGACCCAGGACAAAGGTTAACCCAGGGTGGCCTCTTTCCTGAAGATGTAAAAGCAGCAGGGACAAAGCGGGGGTGAGGGTGAGGTCCTGAAAGAGGAAAGAGTGGCACTAGAAGTCAGAGGAAGCGCCCACAGCTTCAGGAACCAGCCCCCACCCACCCCAGCTTTCCCTCGTCCTGGCTGGGGGAGACCTCGGGCAGGGCTACCTCACAGGCAACACCTGGAGACTGTCCACCCCACTCAGTGGGCACATGGTGACCTCCACTAAACAGGAGGGTGGCTTCCTTCCCTTCTGTCATATTCACACAGAGAATGCTCCCACTGGGGCAGGGGGGGATGCAGTGTGCATCGTGTCGGGCCCAGACCACCAGGGCTATGATGGTTTCCAATAAAACTGTTTCTGCAAGGCTGCACAAACAGGATGATGGGAGGCAGGCGTGTCCTTCTGGGAGTCAAGCTGCCCCGAATCATCGGCCAAGTAGAAAACCCAGCCCAGCTCGCCTGTCTCTGTTCTGCAGCCTCTGCCACACAGTGGCCCTGGCAAGACAGCAAGCACAGCTCCACCGAGAGCCACCGCCACCCGATGCGGGCACCTCCAAACACAGCTATGAGTGGGTTGGGGGGTTGGAGGGGCGTGGCAGGCTGCACTCCACCCAACCCTGTCTGTTAATAGTTGCCACCTGGTGCACGCACAGGTGCCTCAAACCCAACCTACCCCTGGAAAAGGCTTTTGCTCACTTCCTTTTTCTGTATTTAAATGAGCCGAAACATGGGATGTTTGTGCTACTTTTGAACAGGGAAAGAGAGACCCACACTTCCTCTGACTGTCCAGGAGGACGAGAGAGAAAGAGCAGCTGAGTCGAGGGGCTGCGGCCCCAAGATCAGACAGAGCTGGGTATGGATCTTGTCCCTGCCAAGGCCATCTGCGGCAGATCATATTTCCCAGAGGGGGCCACTGCACCATCTCCTATGCCAATCTGCTCCTCTACAACAGGACTGGGCCTTTCCTGCATCTAAAGGTAGAGTCTAACTCCCCTTAACCTGGACTGGCCTGTGATTCACTTGAACTAAACGATGGTGTCGCAACTGACGCCTTCCTGAGACTTCCAAGAAAGTCAGGAAAGGCCACGCGGCTTCCACCTGATTATCTTAGGACACGAGATCTGGCAAAACCAGTTGCCACCTAAGAAGTCCAACTGCTGGTGAAGGGGTCCATCCTTCCACCCACCCTCACCCCGCAAGAGACATGCAAGTGAAACCATCCTGTCCCTGCAGACGGGCCCACCCACCAGCTTAGAAGGACTCCACGGCTGCCATTAGGAGGGGAAGAGCTGCCCAGCCAAGCCCTGCCCAAATTCCTGACCCACAGAACCCAGGGGATAGAATACAATGGTTGTCGTCTATATCACTAAGAGTCAGAGTTCTCTGTTACATAGTAATAGTAACTGTCACACTCGTGTGACCTTGGGTGTGCGACCCATTCTCTCTGAGGCTCCCTTTCCTGGTGTGTAATTGGAGGGTCATTCCCACCACCTCCCAGAGAGGGTATAAAGTTCTAATGAGATCATGAAGGCGTCGCTATCCAGCAGCAGTCAAGAAATGGCAGCCCCCTCCTCATCCCTGTCACGGTTATTACCTTACCACGAAGACAAAGCAGTTATGCCTGCAGAGAGAGGTGCTTCACACACCATTCCTCGCCGGCACAGCCAAAGCCCCATCACCTGTCAGACACCCATCAAGGGATCACGAACGCAGCTGTAAGTCGCCATGTGCTGGAGCTGAAATCGATCTTGTTTTTGTTTTAAAGCAAGCGAGACAGAGACGGATGGGTTTGCTGTAATCTACAGACGACTCCAGAGCTGCACTGTACATGTGGACTTACTTTTTGAAAATTGCTCAAACAAAAATTTTTCAGTAAATTTGGTTTTTAGTTTAGTAGGTAACATGATATGCAAACCTTTGAGCCCTTAAAAAAATTCCTACCCTTTCACCAAGAAATTGCATTCCTAGATAGCCAGATACGAGAATAATCCGAAATACACGAAAATGTACATTCACAGGGATGCTCATCACATCTCCATATAAAACACCAAAAGCTGGGGACAATTGGTGTCCCACAGTAGGGAAGAAGCTCTCTCCACCCTGCCAACTATACTTCCCAGCCTTGTGGTATTTACCAAAGACCATGAGACAAGGCTCAGCCCTGCGTCCTGTAGCACGCCAGGCACTCCAGCCCTGCCTGGACAAGACATGCGTCCCGGGACCTTCCTCTGCACTCCTCTCCCGCCGCCTGCTCTGGACACCTCACTGGAGGCTCTCTCGCCTCTGCTGGGAGGCTCGCAGCCCGTGTCTTGCCCCCCGCTTCCCCTCTCCAAACTTCCAGAGACCCCCTGGTCACTCTTGTTTCCCTCTTCCTGCCCTGCCTGGACAGAATAGCCACCAGGCCACCTGGGATCTCCAAGACCTGCAAGTGCATGCTCCAGCAACCCTGAACACACCTCGCTGTTTCGCACTTGCAGGCCTTGTCTGTAATGTGCCTTCTGCCTGGAGTGCCGTCTCCCCGCTGCCACACCGCACCACCAGCTCCTCCCTGAGGCCTGGGCATCTCTGGCCACCTGCTCCAGGTGTGGCAGGGCCCCACCCATCCCTGCCCCCATCACTCTGGTTCCAGAGGTTGCAGGGGGGGCTGTACCCTCTTCCTCCTTCCTGCATCCCCCACCTCACCCACACTCCTACCATAGGTAATCGACATTCATCTGATGGTGAATAAATCCACGCGTAGTTATTGAATGAATAATTACATCTACACGATGGAATATTACACAGCCAATAAAAATTGCCTACTCAGACAGCATGATAATGTGAGAAAACGTTTATAGTGTGTTCAATATTTTAAAAGATACAAAATGGCATTTATATTACAAGCTTCAGGGGAGGGGGTGGGGGAGTTAGAAGGAAATATATCGAAATGTGAACAACGTTGCTGGGGTAGTGAAATCAAGGATGTTACCTTCCCCCTCTTTATTCTACTTTCTGCTTTTTAAAACCTTTGATGATGAGATAAAATAAATAGAGAAATAAAATAAAATCTTCTTGCAAGGAGTACCTTAACATGGAGGCGACTTAGCTCCTAGAGGCTGACAATATGGGATACATTATGATGACGGATTATATTTTCACAGCTTCAATAAAGAGCCTCACCTGTCCTTGGGGTATAAAATATTCAGGGTCGTTTTTATCACCTTTCACACTGAAAGCTGGTGTAGGAGTCACTACCCTGACTTTTTCAGCCAGTTCATTCCGTGATGGATTATCCATGCAGCAGACGGCTGGCTGGAGGTCTGCACATCCAACACAGCAGAGGGAATGTACAAGCGCCTCCCAATTCCACAGCGAGGAGTCAGAGTTATTTAATGTTCTGGAGCTGCCGCCTTCTATAAGGATATTGACAGCAATCCCCTGGCCAGGTTTGAAACACCACTGTGGCTTTGCCATGTGGGTGGGCGGCACTGCCCATGTGCAATGAGTGGAGGCAGTTTTCGCTTTGCATGGTGGTGTGGGACTGTCAACGTGACCAAGCACGTCGAAACCGTTCAAAGCATCTTAATAATCAATGAGGACATTATAATTGTTCTGCGACCACTGACAATTTTTGTCAAGACATTAAAAACTCTCTTAGATAGTTATAAACGTATGGAAATCTAAAAATAGTAAAACTAGTATTTATTTAATATACTATAATTTGAAACATCAGAAACATTGAGAACTCAAGTGCTTTATTTCTTTGTACGAGCTGTATTGAGAGTAGCTGAACGGTGCTGGCTGCTTCTGCTCGCTGTATACCTTGCAATACTGAGATAGTATCTTTTCTGTTCCTTGGAAAATTGTCTAAGTTCAGGTCAGCTTCGAAGATTTTATCCTTTGTGCTTTCAACATCATGAAATATCCTCAAATGTCCCTTTAATGTGAAGTCTTTTCCCCGAGTCACTTCCTCTGGGACAGCTCCCTCTTTGGGCACCACCGCTTCCCTTGTTTACATCCCTGAGTTCGCCTCACCCGGCTCCTCTGGCTGCACTTAAGAGTCTCTTGGAGGGCAGCAGCTTCAGCATTCCTAGGATCACCCATTTTTTGTAACACTCCATTTACATTCAATTAAAATTTCACTCCCAGCATTATCACTTTCCCTCTTTGCCGAACATCGTCTTTATTGGCCAATTCCTTCTTTTGATTATCCACTTCTGTATAATGTCATGTGGGTTTATCACCGGGAGTGTCTTATTCTGCCCAGGCTGCTGTAACAGAATTCCACAGACTGGGTGGCTTATAAACAACAGATAATTCCTTCTCACCATTCTGAAGTCCAAAGGATCAGCAGATTCAATGTCAGGTGAAGGCCTGCTTCCTGGCTCATGGACCGTGACATCTTGCTGTGTCCCCATATGGAGGAAGGAGTGAGGGAGCTCTCTGGGGCCACTTTTATAAGGGCACTAATCCCGTTCATGAGGGCTCCGCCCTCTTGACTTAATCACCTCCCCAAAGCCCCCCATTGGGGGTTAGGATTTCAATGTATGAATTTGGGGGGTGGGGGTATCAAATATTCAGCCTGTATCAGAGAGACAGGAGGCAACCTGACTACAGTACATGCTTTGTGGTCTGTGCATGGACTAACAGACGTGCATAACCAATCAGTGACAGGCTCTGACAAAGTGACTTGCTCCGGCATCACAGTGTGCACCTGTTATTTACAGAGTGGTTTGTGGACTGAGGAGCTGGCGGCAAAGGTCATACTTTATGCCCCTACAGTTGCCATACTGTGGTAAGTGAAATCTGAACTGTGTTGTTGGGGGACTGGCACTACATAACTCAACTGTGATCACCGAAATCTGGACATGCTGGAACTGTGCAAAGTGAAGACTGCCCACACTCAGGGAACTTGGCCAGGGGAAGGTGTAGCATTCGTTCACTCAGTGATTCAAACACACACTTACTGAGCACCTGGTGGGTTTCGGGTGCTGAGCTGAATGCAGAGGAAGCAGATGTGAACAAGGTGACATAGCGTCTACTGCCATGGTGTGGGTCAGGACCCTGGGCTGTGTGTAGGAAAGGCCTGTGTTCCAGTCCTGTCTCATGATCTGATCTGAGTCACCTCTCATTGCTGGGGCTGGCTGCCCACATCTGTCAGCTAGCACTCTCGAGTTATTGGCAACAGAAATTGACTCAGGCTAACCAACGCAAAGAAGGAAGTTACTGGAAGGCTCAGAATCAAGGACAGAGCACAACAGCTAGACAAGTGGCCTCAAAAGGAGCAGGAGCCAGACAAGACTGGCAATCGATTTCAGGGATCCATGACCATTCCAGTTATCTACTGCTGTATAACAAACACCTCAAAAGTTAATGGCCTCAAACAGAAACCATTTATTCTGCTCATGAATCTGCAGTCTGGGTAGGTCTTGGGGATGGTTCATCTCTGCTCCATATGGATGTCTTGACTGGGGGCTGGAGGATCTACCGTGTGGGCTCACTCACCTGCCGGCAGGGTGGCACTGGCTGCTGGCTGGCAGTGGGGCCAGGGACCTCAACTCCCCACCATATATGCCTCTCCACAAACTGCTTGAACTTCCTCACAACATGGTGGCTGGCTTCCAAGACCAAGTGTCACCAAAAAGGCAAGGCAGAAGCGCACGGCCTATTCGTGACCCAGGCTCCAAAGCCACATGGTGTCACCTCCACCACATTCTATTAATTCTTCTGCTGACTATAGAATAGGGAGATCCATTCTCAGCAGGACACCAGAGTCATGAATTACAGACAGCAGAAAATGATGGCTGACCACACAAAATTAACACTACCAGAGGCACACAAAACACCAAGGGCCAGTTTTTGCAACAGAGATGACAAACGATGGCAGAAGAAGAGGCAAAGAGTGGGCACCAAAAAATCACAGTGGAATAAATGCCATGGCCAATAAACATGAGAAAGGAAGGCCAACCTCCCCGAAAATTGCTTCAAAAGAACACAACATTTCTTATTATTATATTGGCAGATAGTAAATACATTAACTTAGTCACTGCCAGCAGGGGTCTGGGCAAAGGGAAACTTTAGACACTGCCAAGTTTGGTCATCAGGAAAAATGGACATTAGATGAAAATGCTTTAAGAAAAACAAACTCTTAGAAGCACCCACTCCACTTCCCAGAGAAATAACCACACACACACACAAAGATATACCGAAAAGGATGCCTTCACAACATTATCTGTGATCCTGAACAGATGGAAAATTCCTCACTAGGTTAAACTATACGAGAAGCACTTGACAGATATTACAGTGATGACGGGCGCTACAGACTGAACTGTGTTTCCTGAAGTCCTAACCCCCAGGATCTCCAAACGTATCAGAGACAGGGCCCTTAAAGAGGTAAAAGGTAAAATGCGGCCATATGGATGGGCCCTAATCCAATGTACCTGGTGTCCTCATAGGAAGAAGAGATCAGGACACAGACACACACAGAAGACAGACCACGGGAAGACGCAGGGAGAAGGTGGCTGTCTACAAGCCAAGGAGAGAGGCCTCAGAAGGAACCAACCCCGCCACACCTGGACCCTGGACTCCCAGCCTCCAGCGCTGTGGGGAAACAAGTTTCCGTCTTAAACCCCCCCGTCTGTGGTACTTTGTTATGGTGGCCCTAGCAGACTACTACAGTGGGCTGTGTATTTTCTAACCTAGAAAGCTGTCCACATATATTGTTAAGGGAAATTTAAAAGATTACAAAATAGGATGAGCACACAGTAGATGCTCAAAAGACTTTTTTCAGTGAATGAATAAACGTGGGAATATATTCGAATATATACTTTGACAGTATGTATACACATACGCAAAGAAAAATACACCAAAATATTCTCAGTGGTAGGATTTTCTTTTTCTCCTTTTCTCTTTCTATCTTTTCTGAACTTTTTGCAATGAGTGCACATCTTTTTTGTAGTAAGACAATAAGCTGATAGAAATCAAATAAAAATACTTTCAAACAAGGTGGGAGGGAGAGACCTCTACGTGGTTCCACAATGTCAATAGGATAAAATACAAACTCCTCATCGTGGCATTCGAAGCCTTTCACAAGATGGTCCCACCTACCCCCTGCCCATCTCCGTCCTGCTCTGGCCCCCCACCCCACCCCCATACACATCCTCAAGGCCTCCCTGGCCCTCAGGCCACTCCCTACAAAGATGCCACCTCTGCCCCTGCTACGGATGCCCAGAGTTCCTTCCCTACCTGGTCTACCTGGGCTCGACCTATGTGGCTTTCCAGACTCAGCTCAGACACCACCTCTCCCAAGAAGGCATCCCTGACTGCCCCAGCCAATGGGTCCCACACCACCACATAGGTGTGGCACTGAGGCAGGGACAGGGGAGGGTCAGGGTCAAGTGATGATGTCTCCAGTGCAAGATATTTAGGATTTTCTAGACTGAAATGTGTAGGGTTATTTCACTGGGTCATGTGGCAAGACGGCTAGCCGTCCATCCAGAGACACGCCCCGTCCTGCTGCTGCAGAGTGGTCCCAGCGGCCAGCCAGGACTACATTTCCCAGCACCCCTTGTGTCTGAATGAGGCCACATGACAAGCTCTGGCCAATAGAATGTGAGGGCAGTGACACGTGCCACTCCTGGGCCAGTGTTTGGGAAACATGTGTGCCTTCTCCATACCCTACATCTCAGGAAACAGAGGGAGAGGACGAGGGAGCTGACAGGTGGGAAGGCCTGGATCTCCTTGTCACTGTGGAAGGGACTACCGACCACCCACAATGAACCACTACAGGCGGATGAACTTCTGTGGTACAAAACCACTGGAATTTGGTGGTTTCTTTGTAACTGGCACTAATTAGAGTATCACCAGCAGCTGTAACAAACTGTCCTCCCCGTCCCTCTTCCCTGTGAGACACTTGCCCCACTATATGCAGTGACTAGTCCCAGGGTGAGTCTCCCCAACAGAAAGAAGGTGCAGGCCAGGCAGGCAGGGGCCACCACTGCTACTGCTGCATGCTCATGTGGGGGGAAAGCCGGCCTAACCTCCACACGTCTCACCTCCACACGCCTCACCTCCACACGCCTCACCTCCACACGCCTCACCTCCACACGCCTCACCTCCACACGCCTCACCTCCACACGCCTCACCTCCACACGCCTCACCTCCACCGCCTCACCTCCACCGCCTCACCTCCACACGCCTCACCTCCACACGCCTCACCTCCACACGCCTCACCTCCACACGCCTCACCTCCACGGCCTCACCTCCACACGCCTCACCTCCACACGCCTCACCTCCACACGCCTCACCTCCACACGCCTCACCTCCACGGCCTCACCTCCACACGCCTCACCTCCACACGCCTCACCTCCACCGCCTCACCTCCACCGCCTCACCTCCACACGCCTCACCTCCACACGCCTCACCTCCACACGCCTCACCTCCACACGCCTCACCTCCACACGCCTCACCTCCACACGCCTCACCTCCACCGCCTCACCTCCACGGCCTCACCTCCACACGCCTCACCTCCACACGCCTCACCTCCACACGCCTCACCTCCACACGCCTCACCTCCACACGCCTCACCTCCACACGCCTCACCTCCACACGCCTCACCTCCACGGCCTCACCTCCACACGCCTCACCTCCACACGCCTCAACTCCACACGCCTCACCTCCACACGCCTCACCTCCACACGCCTCACCTCCACGGCCTCACCTCCACGGCCTCACCTCCACACGCCTCACCTCCACGGCCTCACCTCCACACGCCTCAACTCCACACGCCTCACCTCCACACGCCTCACCTCCACACGCCTCACCTCCACGGCCTCACCTCCACACGCCTCACCTCCACACGCCTCACCTCCACACGCCTCACCTCCACAGGCCTCACCTCCACAGGCCTCACCTCCACACGCCTCACCTCCACACGCCTCACCTCCACGGCCTCACCTCCACATGCCTCACCTCCACGGCCTCACCTCCAAGGCCTCACCTCCACACGCCTCACCTCCACGGCCTCACCTCCACACGCCTCAACTCCACACGCCTCACCTCCACACGCCTCACCTCCACACGCCTCACCTCCACGGCCTCACCTCCACACGCCTCACCTCCACACGCCTCACCTCCACACGCCTCACCTCCACACGCCTCACCTCCACAGGCCTCACCTCCACACGCCTCACCTCCACACGCCTCACCTCCACGGCCTCACCTCCACATGCCTCACCTCCACGGCCTCACCTCCAAGGCCTCACCTCCACACACCTCACCTCCACGGCCTCACCTCCACGGCCTCACCTCCACGGCCTCACCTCCATACGCCTCACCTCCACAGCCTCACCTCCACGGCCTCACCTCCACGGCCTCACCTCCACACGCCTCACCTCCACACGCCTCACCTCCACGGCCTCACCTCCACGGCCTCACCTCCACGGCCTCACCTCCACACGCCTCACCTCCACACGCCTCACCTCCACAGCCTCACCTCCACGGCCTCACCTCCACACGCCTCACCTCCACACGCCTCACCTCCATGGCCTCACCTCCATGGCCTCACCTCCACACACCTCACCTCCACAGGCCTCACCTCCATGGCCTCACCTCCATGGCCTCACCTCCACGGCCTCACCTCCATGGCCTCACCTCCACACGCCTCACCTCCACACGCCTCACCTCCATGGCCTCACCTCCATGGCCTCACCTCCACGGCCTCACCTCCACATGCCTCACCTCCACACGCCTCACCTCCACGGCCTCACCTTGGTCAAGGTTCCCTCATGCAACGCTGGCCACGACTGTAAGGGGAAGGCCCCAGCTCTCTACCCCGTCTCAGACGTGCTCACCCAGCTGTGCATGGCCTGGCTCCACAACCTGCCTGGGATCACTCAGCTGGTGAGCAGTGAATCTGGGGCAGCACCACTCGGTGGGGAGGGGTCCTGGGAGGAGCAAGGGGCCTTTCAGGCAACTGGGATCCGGGCACAGATTAGGGGCAGTGGGGTGACACTGTGATCCTTATAAAATAATAACAAAGAAGACAGAACAGCCAAACATGGGTGCAGGATTTTAGATCGTGGGTCCAACCAACCAACCCTAAAAAGATACCTTTGAGACAACTGGGGACATTGATAAAATGAACCAGAATGTAGATGACAGGAACTAGCACTCAGCTTGTTAGGTGGAGTCGTGGGATATGGTTATGCCCAAATACCATGCCCTTAACGTTCAGAGACGCCTGCAGATGACATGGGAAGCAACGGGCGTCTTGATCTGCCTAAAAATTCTTCAGCCAAAAGTGGGGGGAGTGAGGGAGGAACATGCGGCCAAATCCTGACAGTGGCTGAAGCAGGGGATGGATGAGAAGCAAACCAACACACCATTTTCTCTACTTTTGTACATATTTGAACGTTCTCATCAAAACTTTTTTGAACCTCTAAAAAAAATTCAAAAGCTAATAATGACAATAAAAGTAGCTCCCGTTTATTGAACTTTATGGATAGCACATACATTATTTCATTTAACACTGGCAAAATGCCTCGGTGGCTGGTAGTGTTTTCGCTGCTCCACAGGTGGGGACACTGATTCTGAGTGTGAAGCTGCCAAAGGCTCGCAGCTGTGCCAGAACCAGAGCTCAGGCCTGGGGCCCCAACCGGGTCCCAGCCTCCTGCCCTGCAGCCCAGGTCTCGGGAGGGTGAGGGAGGGGACACGGGGGCCAGGCCAGCCCAGAGGAGGCCCTGCGCCTGCAGTTGGAGATGCCATCCCTGCTTGGGGCAGCCCACACTGCCCAGCCGGGGAGCTCTGAGCAGCCTTTGTTCTGCCTCAATGGGCCATTCAGCCCAGGGTTCTGGAGGACAATGGTCCCCACTGAGCACGCAGGGCAGCACAGTGGCTCCCAGGTGTGCCCTGTTCCAGGGCAGGCTGGCAACTAACTGCCTCCTGGGCTCGGGCAGAGGATCCCTGACACTGCCAGGGGACAAGCATTATGTCCCTTTGCACATGCTGTTCCTCCTGCCTGGAATGCACTAGGATGCCAGGACCCAACACACCATCACCCCGGAAACTGGGGGATGCCACTCGCCCTCCAGTGACCGAACCACCTGTCCTCTGTAGACCACCACCTATGGCTGTCACTCCCACCCAACACCTATGCAATGGAGGGGATTTTTTCTCATGCTAAATGGCCATCTCAACGGCCTTTCATTGTACACATGGCTGTGACATCCCTGCACGCCCAGCATAAACCCTAAGCCAGGCAGTCTGGGTTCAAATCCCAAAACCCTCCTAAGCAAGGTGCATACTCAGAACTGAACAGGTCACATATCCCTGCCCTGTTGGTCCCAGCCACTAATGGTGGGGGTCAGGAGTGTGGGTTTTGCAGGCAGGTAGCCTCCTTTCAAACCCCAGCTCTGTTCCTCACAAACCATATGACAATGAGCAAGTACCCAAGCCTCAGTTTTCTCCTCTGTAAAATAGGGATAGAGCCTGCACAACGTCAGGTTTTGTGAGTATCCAATAAAGTGATGTTGTAGCCTCATATCTGGCATATAATATTATAGTATGTATTCAATAAATGGTCAATCGTAGTAATAGCTATTGTGTTTGTTTTATAATTATTTAATCCGCGGGGGCCATTTTGCCTGTGGGCTGACTGCTGAGGTGTCTCCTTGCAGGGCCTGGTTTAGCTGACAGGACGCCCCAAGGTGCTGTGGGCTTGCAGAAGCCTCCAGCAACTCCAGACTCTATCCTGAGACAGCCTGTTCTCTCACTGGCACCCACGACTCTGGGAGAGGAGGGCCCACATTTCGAGAAGGACAGAGACTGGCCGGTGTTCACAAAATGAACCAGGAAGGCGGAGCTCTAGAAAGGGGAGAGCTAGGGCAAGCGGACAAGGGAGCAAATTAGAAAGAAAGAGAGCTTGGCTCAAGTAAAAATAACGTCACCAAGCAGAGCCCAAGCGGGCTGGGTACCAGGCGGGTGTGAGCTCCCCCACAGAGGCAGCAGAAGGAGCCCAGTGATGCTTTCCAGATGTCATTGTCATACCTGAAGCATATTTAATGCTGCCAATCCAGCCTTCTTCCCCCCACCCCCTTGTATTCTCCTGGGTTGGTGAAGCCACAGCTCTCCTATTTCTCCTCCTACTTCCATGGGCACTGGGACTGTCACTGTTCCAGACTTCTTGTTGTCAGTTCCGAAGTGCTGGTGGACCTCGGGCTCTGCCTCAGCACCTTCTCCCCTCACCCCACCCCCTCCTCAGTCCACCCTCTGTCGCATGGTTCCAGCGACATGGGCTGCTTCTGTGCCTAGCACATAGTGGGCACTCCAGAACTATCTGTTGAATGGGTGAGTGAACAGAATGACCTTGCTCTTCACCTTTGCATGTCCAGCACCTAACATCACCCTGGCACATGGCGGTCAGTAAACGTCTGCTGAACAAAAGGAAAAAAATGTTTGACTGCATTGATATTCAGACACGAATTAAAACAAACTTTTTTCTTATCTCTGATATCTGCAAAGGTCAAACAAATTAGACTACCTGGTGCTAATCAGCATGTGGAAAGCCAGAGAAATTTTCTGGAGAACAATCTGGCAATATGCATCAAGAACATTAAGAATGTTTATAACTTTTGCATAAAATTACATGTGTAAGACTCTCTCTTTACATTATTCCAAATTTAGGGGGAGGGATGGAAGTAAAGGGTCATCACATACAAATGGTGTTCATTCACTCAGTGTTTGCTATAAAAGCAAAAAAAAAAAAAACAGAAAAAGAAAAAAGAAAAGAAAGGCAAACTAAATATCCAACAATAAAGAGGGGATTAATTGAACTACGACACACCTATCCTGGGAGTAGTCTGCAGCCAATAAAATGATGGTCGTAAATGCCATGGAATCGGGGGGCAGGGATGAGGTAACCGGTTACCCTTTCTCCCTGCTAGGACTTGAAAATACACTGGAAAGATGACAGAAATTTTTTAAATCTGCTTTATTCATGGTAAGCCTGGAAGAAAAACTGAGCTAGGGACCCTGCTTCACCTTCCCTCCCATCGGGCCTGTGTGAAGAGGGAGGTCTAAAGTCTAGACTCCGAAACAAGAGAATTGCAGGCCTCCCCCTTGCAGAACAGCCTGTGGGGTGAGGGGCCCATGGGCCCAGTGGGGGCGGGAGTTTTAATAGTCTAATCCCGCCCGACAGAGAAATGTTAGCCAGTGGGGGGGGGCTCTCACTACTTCAATCACAAAAGCCAAGGGGATGGGGGGGCCCCAAGGATTCCACCCCATACGGAGTCCCAGCTTCCTCCTGCTGCAAAGTAGGGCCAATGGTACAATTTGTGGGGCCTTGGGCACAATGAAAATGCAGAGCCCCTGCTCAAAAAGCAGGGGACGAGTGCCATTACAGGTACTAAAATATAAAGCTTTTTCATTTCTTCCATATCTTGTCCTGATGTTATTTGCTATTTAATATCAACCGAAATTTTTAAAAAATAACAGTTTAAATTCTTAGCATGAATTTTATCACTCATCACCCTATTGTGCAATTCCAATTTTAAATGCAAATACAAGAGCAGTTAAACTGGAATGTACGATCACTGAAATGCACAATTCCCGTACTGTAGCTCGTACATGCATGTGTATTCTGTTCTTACCAAAGCACTGGAAAATCTGCAGGAAATGAACTCAGCCGTTTTTCCTTCACTTCCTGATATGGGCACACTCTACCCCCACCTCTACCCCTGGCTGCACAGTGAATAAGGAAGGACTGGAAGGAAACGGACAGCGGTTGCCCCGTGTTCCCCTTTCCTTCTGTGTCATCGTGTCAGCCTGAGCGGCTGGATAGCACAGGACACACAGAGGTAAGGATATGACAAGGTTCCTCAGTCGAGCGTGTTTCCTAGAAGTCATTGTATTAGAACGTCAATGCTATGAAGGGTCGCAGCATTCAAACCAAGCTCTGGTTCCAGGGAAAGAGCGGCCCTGCTCGCCCAGCCACGGACAGGCTGAGATGGTGCGTGAGTGGGGAAGCCTGGCGGCCCCACGCGTGGGACTCGGGGACACTCAGCGAATACGGGTAAGTGTTTCGGGAGCTGTGGCAGGGGACACGCTGGCTGTGCACGTTCCTCTCCTGGCCCCCATGCTCCACAGTCCCATCAGATATCACTTACCAAACACAAGCTCCAAGATGAAACCACTAAAGATGTCAGATGGCAACAGCGGAGCCCTGGCCCAGGCGCAGGTCCTTCTGAGTGCCGGGTCCTGTATGACCTCACGGGTTGTACACCCACGAAGCCTGTCCTAGAGCAAAGCCCTGGAAAATTCTTACAATCTCCTACTAAATTAGAAAAGTAGCCGTCAAAATTGCTCACACGGACAGGGAACAGCTTGACTGCAAACACCCAAGGCACCACAGACAGACAGAGGAAGGACCGTGGACAGCTAACGGCATCCGTCCCCGTTCGGTGGGCCACCATGGCTGTCCTCCCACCCCTGCCATCTGCGTCGCTCCCCTGTCATCCCGTCCTGGAAGCCCCAGCACTTCACACGGCCGTGTTTCCAGTTCTCACGGCCTAAGACACCTCTGACGAACACCCTGAGTGCTTTGAGCTTGAAGGATAAAAACGAAAAGCCGTAGCAAGGATGAACACCCAGGAGATGATGTGGAAACGTTTCATTAGAATTTGATTTCCACCCTCCAAAAAGAAAATGAGAAAAACCCCACCCCGTGACTGCTCCAAGCTTCCAGTGAGAGTGGATTAAAAATAAACGAGCCCACGGCTGACAGCGGGGGCACGGGGGCTGGCCTGCAGGAAGGTTTGGGGAAACTGATAAGACGAGTAACAATTGCCACTTTGGAGTCCACATGGCCTTTGCTCATCAGAGCCTCATGACAACCCAGGGCACTCACACTGCAATGCACACAGAGGCTCAGAGAGGTGGTGTGAGCTGACAGAGGATGCCCAGCAGGCCCTGCCTCAGCCTGCTTCCCTGCCCCCACCCCTCCACATGAGCTGAAGAAGCCCACGGAAAGCTTATGTAAGCGGCATTCCCAGATGGAGGCAAAAGAAACGGAGGATGTGAGCAATCTACATCTTGATTTTCAAAAAGCAAAGGCTGGCTCTCTCCCTCTGGACTGTAGGTCAGTGCCACCAAGTAATTTACCCCCTCTCAGCCTCAGCTTCCCCGTGGGCTGGAGTGGGAGTTGGGTTAGCCAATCTGATGATAATTCTAAGGGTTAGTCTACCTCTAGCCCCCAAAGAATGGACATCACTATTTGTGGATAATATTTATTTTTTCTCCCCAAAGAGACCCAGGCACTGCCAGGATCTCAAAGAGACTCAGCCTCTGCCACTTCCCCTAGTCTGAGATCTTGGATCTAGGCCATCACTGCCTGCCCATGGCCAGACCCAGAGGAGGATGTGCTTGGCAGATGGTGTTGAGCGATGGAAGGATGGATTAATTTTGTATGTCCAGTCTAGCCTAGAAACATCTATTTAACTCACTCTGAAGCTGAGTCCTCGGACCTACAGCAAAAGAGAACAGAGCCAGGAAGGGTCCTTTCTGGGACCATATCTGGCTGCTGAAAAATGCCTACACAGACTCCCTGGCATCCTCCTATCCCTGGGTCCCCTTCTCTGGGGCCCAGGTCCCTCCACTGTCCTAAGAGGATCAACTACACCACTCTCCCCCACCCCCAATCCTTGCAAAGTTCTCTGTGCCCCGAGATGGCCTGTACCCACACCTAATGATCACAGCAACCTCAATGCAGATGAGCTCAGCCAAGAATAATCACTGCACCCCCCAAAAAAGATAATCACCCAGGCTGCCTTGACTAATTCACACTAAGGTGTAAATGACTCACAAAACCAAAACCCAAGGTATTTAGGATTTTACAAGCGATTCGAGAGAACTCAAGCGGGACTCCCACTGGCGAAGACGACATTTGACTCAGAACCCAAACAGTGACAAGGAGTCAGTCATGAAAAAGGCAGGAGAAAGGTGTTCCAAGTAGAGGAAACAGCCAGTGCAAATACCCCAAGGCAAGAAAGAAAAAAAGCAGCTGGGGTGGAGGGAGTGAGTGTGAACCCAGTGACCAGTCGGAACTGGAAATTGTACACCTGGATCTTTTCCAAACTGCGTCTCAGCAGCTACTAATTTCTCGTGAAGTGCTTCCACTTACAAGACTTTTAAGTTATAACAGTGCCGTTTATTAAATGCCTCCAATAAGCCAAACACTGTGCTGGGTGCTTTCCATAATGTCATACTCTCTGATACTCCCAACAACCCTGTATGAAAGGTCATTATTATATCTGCCTTTACAAAGGGAGAAAGCGAAGCTCAGAAAGTTTAGTAACTTGTCCATGGGTGCAAAGCAGGTGAGGAGTCAGAGGCAGGATTTTAACACAAGTCTATCTGACATCCAAATCTGTGACCTCCCCTGTGCTGTGAGTGTAACACGTAGTCAGGATGCAAGTGTGAAAGTCCTTTATCACTTAGGGAGGCCAGAATTCTCATATAATTCTGTTATATTAATTATTGTTGCTGGTTCCTCTCCTAGATCCTGCCCTCAGGGAAGTCAGGGACTTCTGATCTTGTTCCTCTCTGTGTCCCTAGCTCCTGAGCCCTATGCCCTCTACAGACACTCAGTCTGGGCCACGGACAAGGCCAAACCTGGAGATATTCATCTAAAAAATGGGGATGAGGGGTACATAGGTAAGATATTGGTTGAGACCGCAGCACACAGGAGGTGTTACCCCTACTTTGGCTCTTTCTTCTCCGTCTCACCTGATCCTCACAGAAACCCCAAGACTTTGTAGGCAGGATGGTGTTATTCACTCCCATTTCACAGATCGGAAAACTGAGACATGTGAGAAGGTACTCCCCTCGAGGTCACGTGCTCCCTGAAGGAATACAGGCTGCACAAGGGCAAGGAATCTTTGTCCAGTCCCCAGGGATAGAGCAGTGACTGGCATACAGGAGGTGCTCAGTAAACATGTGTTGAATGAATGAAGAGAGATTAACAAGCATTGCTTCTGGCTGCTCTCATAACGCACTTGCCCCAGCCATCCCCTGCTGACAGCTGGGGAGTCTAGGAAAGAAATGGGGTGAAGGCAGGTAGGGTGCAGAAGGAATTCATGTTTGAAAATGTCCACTATGGTGCTTTTCCCTTAATCACACAAGAGCCCTGCGCCCTATCCCATCACCCCCAAAGCAGAGAGGAGAAAACGGAGGCTTCCTCCAGGCAGCCCGAGCAGAGGGAGCTCGGGAGCAGCAGGACGACCCGCCAAGATCCCCTCTCGCCAGAGCCAGGCCGCTGGGGCACCTGCCAGCAACCCAGAGGTCTTTCAACCCTCTGCCGCTCAGCAGGCTGCGAGCAGAAAAAACACCCCAGGACCCCTCTGATCTTTCCTCGACTTCACCAAGGCAGGCGACAAGGGTCGCTTTCAGCTCCCTGGGCCTCCCGGAGCCCGGGCAGCCCTGCCCCCTCTGCCACGCACACCCAGCGGCATGACTCAGCAGTTCTCCTGAGGGGTGCGGGGAGCGGACCCTCGGTGTCGCGGCACGCAAGTTACACATGCAGCCTGTGCCTGTCGGGTCCGGACGCGGGGGAGCCCGCCTCGCGCCCCCAGGGCTCCGGCTCCGCTCGGCCTCGTTTCCGGCAGACACGGCCGCGGGAGTCCAGTGACCGCCGCTGGGCCCACACGGGCTCCCGGACACGGGCACCCACGCGCACCAGCCCGGCGGGCGCAGCGCCTTTGTCCCCCCACCCCCACCCCGGGCACCCACCAGTGGAACCTCTTGCTAAAACCCCGCAAACCCTTGTGCAGCCAGGCCAGCAGGCCCTGGGGAAGATGCAGGCCGTCCGTGCACCGGGGAAGGTCTCCCACACAAGTGTCCCCGCCGCTGGAGCTCGCTGCTACTCCGCGGCCAGACGTCCCCATCTTCCACCGGAGGCTCACTCCGCGGGTCCCTGGCTGCGCAAGGCAGAGCAGAGGGACCCCGGAATTCACTGGCCGGCGAAAGAGGGGCGCTGACCCACTGGATGCCACCAGCCCACCCGGGGGGGGGGGGGTTGGCCAACTTAGGGGATTTAGACGCAGGGCCTGTTTGGGGCTGCATGTCCCACTTTTCCGGGAAAACCTAACAGTTGGGCCAGCTGCTCCTCCTGTCTCAATATAAGTCACCGGGAATAAAAGACCAGCCCCAAACCTGCCACCTCCTCCCTCCCACTAAGGGACCCTGCCTCTGGGGACAGACCCAGGGCAGGCAAGCCTCTCCTGAGGATCTGGCAATGGAGATTTTTTTCCTCTGGGTCCCTCTTCGTCTCCAGGGAGTGGACAGCCTAGAAAATTCTGCAGGCTTTGGGCAGGGCTGAAATGGCAAATCCAGAATTTTAAGCCATTAGATTTCCCCTGGATTTCCTCACCGTATTAGCCGCAGGCATGGCCTTTCTTAAAACGATGGCCGGGGCCGAATCAGGATGCCACCCGGCCTGGGAGCCGAGCGCTGCCTCCCGGGGAGCCGCGCGGAGGAGGGCGCTGCGCAGCGGAGGCCGGTGCCCGCAGGTTCCCTCCCGCCTGGGCCCGGGGTGGGGTGGGACGGGGGGACACGACACACAGCGCGCGGTCCAAACCTTCGGAGGGCATTCGGTGCGAAGGCATCCCCACGCCGCGGCCGGCCGGAGGGGGTCTCAGACAACACGTACGTTACCTTCGGTCACATAGCTGTGGTCCCGCAGGAAGCTGTGGTTAATCTTCCGCGCGTCCGTGTCCTCGCCCATTGAAGGCCGTGCCCGGTGCCCTGGGCATGCCCCGCCGCCGCACACCGATGCAATCCGCAGAGGTCGCGCCGGGCGCGCGGGCCATGCCGCCGCAGCCTAGCAGGGGCGCGGGCCGCGGGGGCCCCGGCGGGCGGGCATCGCGGCCGGGGGACGGGCGGGGGTGGCCGGGGGCGGGCGCCGCGGTCAGGCGAGCGCGCGGCGGGCGGGCGGCGGCCGCGGGTGGGGGCGGGCCGGGGCCCGGGCGCGCATCCCGGCCGGCCCGTGCGCGCTGCGTCCGTGCGCCCGGCGGCGGCGGCGGCGTCCTGGTGCCCGTGCGCCTGGCTGCGGCGGCGGCGGCGGCGGCGGCGGCGAGAGGACGCGCGCGGCGCTGCGCTGCGCCGACCAAGCCGGGGCCGAGCCGGGCTGCGCGGGCTGGGGCCGCCGCCGCCGCCGCTGTCGCAGGCCCCTCCCTCGCGCCGCCCGCTCCTCCGCCCCCGCGGCCCGCGGTGGCCGCGAAGCCACCCTGCAGGTGGAGCCTGCGCCCAGGGACAGGCGGCACCGCGGTGTCCCGGCCACATTTGGTGCCTGGGTGCGCCACGGGGGAGGGAGGAAGGAGACCGCCAGATTGGGGGTGGCAGCACTGGTCAGCCGAGCTTTGGGGGAGGCCACCTTGGGTGCCCAGGTGCTCCAATTACGGAAGGGACTGCCGACGTGTGGGGGGACTAGAAAGGGGTAGGAGGTGGGCAGCTTCGCCGGACAGAAGGCAGCGACCAAAGGACTGGCAGGGGGCGGGGGCGCACCTAAGAACGGGAGACTTGGGTGGGCGGGGGACAGTGGGCCCCACGACTTGGAGAAGGGAGTGTCGTTGATCAGCTCCCTACAAGGCGAAACTCTGGATGAAATGGCTGGCAGCGAGTTGCCTCCCCCAGGCAGATCTCCGTGGTCTCTCGTGTGCCCACCTCTCCACTTACAGGTGAGATAAAGTTATAGGAACACAGCGCTGGGTACATCCGAAAACAGGCTGGAAAATGCGAGATCCCTCCCCATCTGCCTCCCCTCCAAAGCCATGGCCTCTGCCAAGCAGGAACCAACATGCCTACCTTCTCCCTCCGTTAATCATCAGTGTGTGTGCCCCACATCTTACACAGTGCCGGGCACATAGTGGGCCCTCAGAAAATACTTGGCTCCTCTTCATCAAGCTGCCTCCTCAAAGCCGACCGCTGCCTGATGAATCTTGAGTCCCCTACTCCAAGCACAGGCCCCCAGTGGGGCTTCAGAGGCCGTGGTGAAGGACCATCAGGCCTTCCTAGGTGCCCAGCAAAACCTCCTTGGAAAGGAAGTGGGAGGAAAGCTGTCGCTTGCCTTGGGAGGAGGTAAATGCCATGGGGTAGCCAAGGGGGCAGGGGCTGTTGGATCCACCATGTTCGCAGGGGTCAAGCTCCAGGAGGAGGTGGAACTGGTCTGGCCCAGTCTGGCAATTCTGTAATGCTCTCTACCACTGTTGGCTGGTTTTGGGGACTCCAGGCAGTTCACCAAACTGCAGTGGGGGCAGAAGTCCAGGAGGTGTTAGGGCAGGGAGGTGGCGTTATCGGAAAGACTGGGGAAGGCGGATGCTACCCAAGGTTTCTTGCAGGGTAGTGGGAGGGAGTTTTCATAGCTAGAGCTGGGCTTTCATTCCATAGAAATGCCCAGAATGGACCTAAGAAGCAGTGAAAGTACCTCTCCCCACCCCCACCAGCACCCTGCAGGGCATAGTGGAAATGGCTGGACCCAGGAGAGGCCTGGAGGCTCTGCCAGCACCTGCTTGCTGAGTGACCTGGGGCAAGTCTTCTGACTGTCCCAGCCTCAGCTTTTTAATGTGGAACCAGCCAACAATGCCCACCTCATAGCACAGGTGTGCAGATGCAATGCAGGGACCAGGTAACTGCAGGGTCCCTCAGGAGGCTCTTGTTCTGCATCACTTTCTGCTCCACATGAAGGTGGCTGACATCCACATGACCTCGTGCCCACCAGCCTGGCACGTTCTCCTCTCTCTCCCACCTGGTCTGCTCAAATGCCCGCACCTCACATCCTAAACTCAGCCCCACACTCTGTCCGTGCCCGCCTCGCCTCGCCAGCTCAGAAGAGCAAAATTGCTGCAGCCTGGGACAGTGGGAGACAGGCAGGCTGGGCTCTGCCCCCACACTGAGGGGCCCCGTCTGTAGACGGGTGTGCAACAGGAGCTGCCTCACAGGGCCGGGATGGCCCGCTCATGCCAGCCAGGGCCTGGCCTCAGCAGCTACGCTGTAATCACCATGCGGAGCCTGCACGGCCCTGCCCATCCTCTCTGCTCTTGAGGAGATCCCCTCACCCACCCTCTCCATCTGTCAGTTCTGCCGAAACACCCACCCCATGCTGGCATCAGCATCATCTGCTGGCATGCCCTGGACCATTGCGAAAGCATCCCACCCCCGCCCGACAGCCATCCATCCCTTTCCTCAGCTTCTGACCCATGCTGGGGACCCCAGAGACGGCGGGCTCCAACCTCTCTGGGCCCCAAGGCTGGGCTTCAGTGGGCTCTGCCCACACCCCCAAGCAGTGTCCTCGGGACTTCTCCAGACTGTCTCCTCTATTCTCCTGAAGCACGCCCCTGCACCCCTCCCTCAGCCTGCGGCCCACCACCCACCCCACCCAATCACGTAATCTCCACATCCTCATCTGTGTCTACACCCCTGCTCCCCCCAGCCTCTCTCTGTGCAGACTCCTCCCTGTCCTCTCGTTCATTCTTCACCTCCTGTGTGCAGGCACGGTCCCGGCACGGGAACAGCGTGGAAAACAGAGTAGATAACACGCCCTGCAACCATGGGGCTGACCTCCCAGTGGGCGAGATGGCCAGTATGAAGTGAGCACAAATTACATAGCACGCGATTGGTGAAGAAGAGAAAGTGGGGTGCAGGGGTGGAGGCGCGGCCTATTCTATAAAGGTGAGTGGAGAGGACCTCCTGGATCAGGTGGAATTTGCCAGCATCCCTCCGATGGTCCCTCCGCATTAGCATGGGTCTCTTTCACATTAAACAGCCCTCACTCCGTGTCCCCTTCCAGCTGCTGGCACATTGCTCTTCTCCCCTTCACAACCAAAGTGCATTTGCCGCCTCCTCTCTACTAGGCCCTCCAACCTGGCATCTCACCAGCAGCCTACCCACTGTCTCTCCCCCCAAAAAAGAAACTCTGGTCTCACTGACAGTGAGAATGACTTTCCTGTTCCTGGAACCAGCGGGCAGGTCGCTGGTCCCTCTCTTAGCTGACCTCTGGGCAGCTTCCACCCTGTGCCACCCCGCTCCCACCTCCTTCCCTTCGCTTTGGTGATGCCACCTTCGGCCACTGCTCCTCCTGCTCTCTGCGGCCACTTCTCAGCTGCTTTACAAGTCATGCCCCTTCTGATGGTGCTGCCATGTTGTGTCTCCGTGTGCTGTCTTCCCAGGTTGTTTTAATCGACATATGTACATGTACAGGAAAGGACGCTGTGTACTGAATTGTGACCCCATTCTTATGGTGAAGCCCTGACCCCCAGGGTGATGTGTTTGGAGGTGGGGCCTTTGGGAGGTACGTAGGGTTAGGTGAGGTCATGAGGGTAGGGTCTTCCTGGTGGGATTTGTGCCTTTATAAGAAGGGACCAGAGAGCTTGCTCGCTCTCTCCCTGAGAAGTCGTGAGTGCACAGCGGGGTAGTGGCCCCTACAAACCGGGAAGAGAGGCTCACCAGGAACTGAACCACCAGAAACTTGATCTTGGACTTTCCCATTCCCCAGAAGTGTGAGAAAATAAATTTCTGTCCTTTCAGCCACCAGTCTCCGGCATTTTGTTATGGCAACCTTAGCTGACTAATAACATGCACAAAGTTAAATTCCAACTCAGTGAATGA